>NC_056735.1:539921460-540198960 GCF_019279795.1 Protopterus annectens
TGACCAATAAATGTTATCCATCACTTGTTATTACAGCTCTGCAGACCACCCTTGTTCAGATAAACCGTACCCATGCATATTCGCCAACATCTCACATGTATATATGTATGGAGAAGCATATATGTGGGCAAATCTATACATAATTAATATACACACACACATATACATATATATATATATATATATATAAATATATATATAGAGAGAGAGAGAGAGGGAGAGAGAGAGAAATACATCCACATGTATATCCACATATATGCATAGATACATATATATATATATATATATATATATATATAGAAAGGTGAATATATATATATATATATATATATATATATATATATATATATATATATCTACAGAAATATATGACAGCTACAAACACATGCAATCTGAGGGTCATGCTGCTGCACACTAGATGTCTACATCTGAAAATGCACTCACTGGACGTATTCATTAAAATGGGGAACTATGACATCTGTGCTGTAACAGAGGCCTGGTTAAAGGCAGCAGGAAGCACCCCTGCCCTACCAGCCTATTACCCATTCTATATCTCTTGGCTGCAAAACTGTGATTGAAGCTTCAAAGATGGTGGTGTTTCCATATTCATTAAGGAGGCACATACCTCCAGAGTGTTGACCAACTTAGGCATTACAGATCCTGCAGGCATAGCTAACATTGGGTAGGACAGTGGTTCAGGTCGTAGCCTGCTATAGGTCCCCAAACATGTCCCAACACTAACAGTCCATGTCCCTAAACACCCTGGAGGATAATATTGTCCACCCTAACATTCCCATACTGGTTGACTTCCACTACCCCACCATTAACTGGGAAAGCTACTTATGTAGCAATGCACATGCCAATCACATCGACCTGGCCCTTCCTAACATGTGTGATTGTAGCTCAACTCCAATAGTCACCTCCCCCTTGTTATATCTCAACACCAATTATTCATCTTTGGAAATCCATGGCTCTCCAATGCCCCCCTGCACAAGTAACCACCATGAACAGCCTTTCCAATGCTGAATATGGCCTCATAACAATGGAGGTGGCTAACCTCACGGCAGCCATGCAAATGGAGACTAGGTGCATGATAGCTGAATCAAACAACAATGCATCATGAAAATGTACACAAATGCATGGGTACTGCCATACCCACTACAACTAGGACTCTCACCTCCAGTAAAAGGAAGCTGATCTGGTGGTCCCCTGCCATACAGACACTTTACAACAGAAGGAGGGAACCGATATGGAATAACGTGAAGTCCCAAGACTGGAAATCAACCCTTATCAGCCTCAATTGAAGGTTGAGATCCCTTACAAAGTTAGCTGTGAGAATAGAATTGGAGCACATAGTGAAGACAACCACAAGGTCTCATACAGTTATGTTAAGAATCTCCATGGCAATAGCAAAATTTGTTCTGAGCTACTAGACAATGGATCCTCCCAGACTGAGCCAACAACTACTGCCAATATACTGGCTGGCATCTTGAGTGCAAACATTATACCTCCCCCCCCCCAAAGGACCAGTCACAATACCAGTACACTGCCAGGCACCCAGTATTACTGCAGCACAGGTTAAAACACCACTGTCCTAGGCCAAGAATACAGCTTCTATGAGACCTAAGAATATCTTTGGATGTGTTCTACATGAACTACAAAGTCCCTACTGAATTGTACACTGCTACAGTTACCCCTCTCCACAAATGAGGTATAACTACAGACCCTGAGAAATACCATCCCAACTGCCTGACAAGTCTGCTATGCAAAGCTATGGAATGCACAATCATGCACCTAATAAACAGGGATATGGGAATCTGCAGACTCAGGATCCTACACAGTTAACCTTTGTGAAGGGTAGGACATACCTGCTCATTCCACCTGGTCAGCTTCTTGGTGTCAGTCACCTGAGCTGTGGATGAAGGCAAGGTGACTTATACAGGCTACATTGATCCGGCCAAAGCCTTTGATAGCATTTCCCACTCACTAACTAGGTGGGAACAGAGGCACAAACACAGGTGTAGATTGGAGATACTGCTGTCATACATTGAGACAGTTGCAGATGTCACTGGGTTTGTTGTAACATCCTTTATGAAGAATATGACATTGATAATACCCATAGATGTGAGTATTTACTAACTGCATTCCCCAAAGTCCACAACTGATTTACCAAGGACACCAACTGTCTGATGAACACATAAAACATAACAGGCAGACATGTGGCGAGTCTGTGGACAGTGCGCCAGTGGAGAGGTATGTCAGAGACATATCACTGTGAGTTGTGATGTCACACACTAAATGCATGTCCACACAAACCCTGTCAATCTATCAATCCACCATGTGCAAAACAGCACTGATGACATAGAATCTGTTCAAAAATCTGGGGATATGTCTCAAATGTTGGTTGGCTGTCTCCACATGTCCTGTCCTGTGATGTATTGCCACCCACTGTATGTGAATCTGTAGGCCACGGCCTCTGTAATGTCCCTCACACAGGCAAGGAAATAGGGCAAGGCCCACATTAAGTAATTTCCCATATGTCAGAACTAGCAGCAGTGTCCAGGCCCACAGAACAATACAATGTGGGCACCTACATAATGGTATGGCCGTAGCAATACCTGACATCTGCACATCTGTACAGAGGATAGACAGTAAGTAGATAGCCAATGGGTTATGCATTAGGATGAATGTTTTGCAAGATACACATCTGAAACTGAAAGGTATGCCATTACTACATAACAGCAATCCTCAATGACATGTCCAAAAAGCATAGTAGTCTACAGTTAATATCAACATATCATGTCAATATCCAATAGGAGATACATATAAACATACATCTCAAACACCAAGAACAAGATTCTCAGTACTAAGAGTCCAGCTTTGCATTCAGGGGTGTATGGTTCCAGTACTACAATCTGCAATCTACTCTTACTTGAAAAAGCATTGTTAAAATTGCTAACATAATGATACAATATGTGTTAAACTATTTCTGTCAACCAGTGCACTAAAGATGGTGTAACATGCAAGTGTGACTGCATATAACCTGGCATACTACCCATGCATGAAATTCAAAGAG
Organism: Protopterus annectens; assembly: GCF_019279795.1. Lineage (NCBI taxonomy): Eukaryota > Metazoa > Chordata > Ceratodontiformes > Protopteridae > Protopterus > Protopterus annectens. The sequence goes on from NC_056735.1 coordinate 539,924,537, forward strand.
AAAAGATTGTGGTACTAACCATGTATACCCAGGTGTCCCATACAGTATACTCACACCCCTTGCAACTGTAATGACAGCACATAGAAGCATGTTATGTACAGGAAAAAAATACACTTATTAAAGATGTCATTATCCTGTTATTTTATCAGACTGGAATGTGATCACTGATTACCAGGGCTAAGCTATGCTTAGCAGGTGTAAGCATTGCTTAAATGTAAATGCTAAGCAGATTTGTGCAGTGGTAAGCAAAGCATGCACGATGTAAGCAGCTATTCATTTAACCATACATTAGCAGCACTTAGCTTCACGCAAACCCATGCAAACCCACTTAAAGCCACTTTAAAGCACCTTAATCACCCTGTCTCCATCAGCCCTTGTTCTGCCTAGCAACAAAATAAATAGCCCATGTGGGTCTTGAACCCAGGACCCTGTACACTATAGTCACAGCACTTAACCACTAAGCCATGAGAATGTCAGTTGCTTTTTCAAATATATCATTCAGTGCACATACTGAATAGTAGTTAACAATGGATATGACTACTACAATTGTTTAGTACTTGTAAGTGAAAATAATGTTGAATCAGTCATGTTCTTATATGTAGACAACATAGGGAAAACCGATCGAAGACTTCGTGATCGAATTTACGAACACGATTATGCTATTAGAAGGGGCAATTGTTTAAATGCCTTAGCAAAACATGTGGCGTCTTTTCCTGGCCACAGTTTTGAATTCATGGCTATAGACCATATCCCTTTTTCAATCAGGGGAGGGCCTTCTTCCTTATTACTGGAATACTTAGAGTTAGAATGGCAATTGAGACTTGATGCTTTTAGAGCACCAGGTCTGAATTAGAGCTGTAATATTTCAGCCGTCCTTAAGCTAAGAAGTTATTTGAGATAGCCGAGGGTATTTTTATTTATAATCACCCTTTTTCTTGTTTATTTATTTTCATTTTATTACGTTTTTGTACTTTAGTTATAGTTTTTTTCTATACTCACGTAATATATACATATATTTCCACTTTTTTACTTTTTATACAAGTTTTATATTAGGTGTCCATTGGAGTTTAGCAGATTTAGAATGTTTTCTAGCAGGGTTTACCAGTCTAGATTCCATTTATGCATGTCATTTGTGTAAATTAATGCAGGTATATTTATACTTGTATATTTTAAATTAGGGAAACAATTTTATTTGATTTTATTTCACTAACTAGTATTAATCAGTTAATTGATGTGTTAGTAATGTAAACATGGTTCATTATGTCATTTCCTGCCTTCCTGTTATATAAAGGCAGGTATTAGGGTTTTATTGTATTCTGATGAAGCTACAAGAGACTTGTGGCGAAAACGCTGGATTATTTTAAAAATAAAAAGTTGCGTTAAGTACTTTTGGTTCCCTGCTGTTTTTCCAAGGTTGCTGTGGCCTTGTGGTTTTATATGTTCTTATATGTAAATATACACATTTCAGATTAATATGGTGGGATACATTTGAGAAGGCATGTACAACAGTCGTGTTTACACATAAAAGGTTATATATATATAAATATATATATATATATATATATATATATATATATATATATATATATATATATATCTTCTTTTGGTTGCTCCTGTTAGGGGTCGCCACAGCAGATCAACTGTTTCCATTTCTTCCTGTCCTCTGCATCTTGCTCTGTCACACCAACCACCTGCATGTCCTCTCTCACCACATCCATAAACCTTATCTTAGGCCTCCCTCTTTTCCAGTTAACTGGCAGCTTCATCCTTAGCATCTTTTTCCCAATATACTCTGCATCCCTCCTCAGCACATGTCCAAATTAATGTAATCTTGCCTCTCTGGCTTTGTCTCCAAACCTTCCAACCTGGGATGACCCTCTAATATACTTATTCCTAATCCTATCCATCCTCGTCACACCCAGTGCAAATCTTAACATCTTCAACTCTGCCACGTCAAGCTCTGACTCCTGCCTTTTTGTCAATGCCACTGTCTCCAACTCATATAACATAGCTGGCCTCACTACCCTCTTGTAGACCTTCCCTTTCACTCTTACTGGTACTCGTCTGTCACAGATCACTCATGACACTCTTCTCCACCCACTCCTGTCTGTACCCCCTTCTTCACCTCTCTTCCACACACACCATTACTCTGAACTGTTGATCCCAAGTACTTAAATTCATCCCCCTTCCTCACCTCTACTCCCTGCATCCTCACCATTCCTCTATCTCCCTCTCATTTACACACATATATTCTGTCTTAGCCCTGCTGACCTTCATTCCTCTTCTCTCTAGAGCATATCTCCACCTCTCCAGGGTCTCCTCCACCTGTTCCCTACTTTCACTACAGATCACAATGTCAGCTGCAAACATCATAGTCCATGGGGACTCCTGTTTGATCTTGTCTGTCAACCTGTCCATCACCATTGCAAATAAGAAAGGGCTCAGAGCTGATACTTGATGTAATCCCACCTCCACCTTAAATGCATCCGTCACTCCCACTGCAGATCTCACCGTTGTCACACTATCCTCGTACATATCCTGTACCACTCTTACATACTTCTCTGACACTCCTGACTTCCTCATACAATACCACAACTCCTCTCTACACTGTCATATGCGTTCTCTAAATCCATAAAGACACAATGCAACTCCTTCTGACCTTCTCTGTACTTCTCCATCAACACTCTCAGAGAAAACATTGCATCTGTAGTGCTTTTCCTGGCATAAAACCATACTGCTGATCACTAATCATCATCTCCCTTCTTAACCTAGCTTCCACTACTCTTTCTCATAACTTCATGCTGTGACTGATCAGTTTAATCCCTCTGTAATTACTACAGCTCTGCACATCACCCTTATTCTTAAAAATCGGTACCACAACACTTTTTCTCCATTCCTCAGGCATCCTCTTACTTTCCAAGATTTCATTAAACAATCTAGTTAAAAACTCCACAAACATTTTACCTAAACACCTCCATGCTTCCACAGGTATGTCATCTGAACCAACAGCCTTTCCCTTCTCCATCCTCTTCATAGCTATCCTTACTTCCTCCTTGCTGATCCACTGCATGTCATGATTCACTATCCGCACATCATCTAACCTTCTCTCCCTCTTATTCTCTTCATTCATCAACCCCTCAAAGTACTCTTTCCATCTGCTCAACACACTGTCCTCACTTGTGAGTACATTTCCCTCATTATCCTTTATCACCCTTACCTGCTGCACATCTTTACTAGCTTGGTCCCTCTGTCTAGCCAATCGGTACAGGTCATTTTCTCCCTCCTTAGTGTCCAACCTTTTATACAACTCTTCATACGTCTTATCCTTAGCCTTCACCACCTCTCTTTGCCATGCACCTCATCTCCTTATACTCTTGTCTAGTTTCTTCATCTCTTTGACAATCCCACTTCTTCTTCACCAACCTCTTTCTCTGTATACCCTCCTGTACTTCTTCACTCCACCACCAGGTCTCTTTGTCCTTCTTCCTCTTTTCAGATGTCACACCAAGCACCTTTCTAGCTATCTCTCTTACTAGCTCTGCTGTAGTTACCCAGCTATTCGGTAACTCTACACTGCCACTCACTGCCTATCTTAACTCTTCCCTGAACATCACCTCACAATTACCCTCTTTCAATTTCCACCATTTGATCCTTGGTGCTGCCCTCACACCCATCCTCCTCTTCTTGATCACCAATGTCATCCTACAAACCATCATCCTATGCTGCCTAACTACACTTTCCCCTGCCACCACTTTACAGTCTCCAATCTCCTTCATACTGGCCCTTCTACATAAGATATAATCCACCTGTGTGCATCTTCTTCCACTCTTGTATGTCACCCTATGCTCCTCCCTCTTGTTAAAATACATATTCATCACAGCCATGCCCATCGTTTTCACAAAATCCACCACCTTCTGACCTTCTGCATTCATTTGCCTAACACCATACCTACCCATCACTTCCTCATTCCCTCTGTTCCCTTCACCAACATGCTCATTGAAATCTGCTCCAATCACCAGTCTCTCACCCTTGGGTACAGTCATCACCACTTCATCCAACTCACTCCAAAATGTTTTTTTTTCCTCATCCAACCCACACCCAACTTGTGGAGCATATACACCAACAACATTCATCATTACACCATCAATTTCCAGCTTCATAAACATCACTCTATCCGGCACTCTTTAAACCTCCAAAACACTCTTAGCATATTGTTCCTTCAGGATAATGCCTACGCCATTTATCCTATCCACACCATGATAAAACAATTTGAAACTGCCTCCAATACACCTAGCCTTGCTCTCCTTCCATCTGGTCTCTTGCACACACAATATACCAACCTTCCTTCGGTCCATCATATCAGCTAGCTCTCTCCCTATACCAGTCATACTGCCAATATTCAAAGTTCCGATCCTCACTATCACAGTTCTAGCCTTTACCTACCATCGGGCATGCCTTACCCCTCTTCTCCTCCTTCGGCCAACAGTAGCCCAGTTTCCACCAGCACCCTGTTGGCCAACACTACTGGTGGCAGTTGTTGTTAACCCGGGCCTCAACCGATCCAGTATGTATTTCTGTACTGTTGTCTGCATGTATGATTTGGCAAAATTTTACACTGGATGCCCTTCCTGATGCAACCCTCCCCATTTATCTGGGCTTGGGACCGGCACAAAGAAATGCAATGGCTATACATATTCATACACACACACACACACACACACACACACACACACACACACACACACACACACACACACACACACAATATATGTATATACACACACACACATATATATATATATATATATATATATATATATATTCATATATATTTCCATATCTCTCTCTCTCTCTCTCTATAGATATATATATATATATATATATATATATATATATATATATATATATATATATGTGTGTGTGTATATATATATATATATATATATATATATATATATATAGATTCATAGGTTCATACTAGGCTATCTGCCCTAGGGCATTTATAAGCCTAGCCAGAGTGTGTGTGTGGCTTTTGCCACCCTTGGAATGAGAATACTATGCCCATTTAGGGTTAAGTTTACTGTGCCTCTGTCTAGTAGTGACACAGAGATGACCCCCGGGGTAAACCTACGATCTCCCATCCACTCGTCAAGGTTTCTCTTGAAGAGAGTCAGTGAGGGGCTCTACCTAACATGGACTGGGATTCTGTTCCAGAGTGTAGGGAGCCTCTGGGTTGTGAATCTGTCCCTCCAGCACATCCTATTTATTTCTGTGTTGAGGTTCAAATCTCTCGCTCTCTTGGCTCTGGTGGATTTGGATTTTCTGAGGTGGAGCATGCCCATTAATTCCAGATTGGACATGGCCTTGTACGTCAGGCAAAGATCGCCTCTGAGTAGGCGGTACACGACTGAATAGAGCTGGAGTTTCTTCAGCCGGGCAGCGTATGACATATGTGTGAGACCCTTGATCCTCTTGGTGAGGTACTTTTGGGGTCTTTCTAACTGCTGCAGGTGTCGGGTAAGGTACATCCCAAATGGGGCATTGTACTCAATTATGGGCCTGATAAGGGAAGAGTATAGGAGCACAATGACCTCTCTTGTTCTAGATGTGAATCCTTTCATGATAAGGTGGGTAATATAGAAGGTCTTCCTAATCACCTTAGCAATGTGAGTGTCAAATGAGAGGTTACTGTCAACTTGGGTCCCTAGGTCCCTGATTACTTCTTCCGTACTTAATGGATTACCACCTATGTGGTAATTTGTGGGTACTTTGTTTTTCCCAAAGGGTATGACTATACATTTTTTGGCATTCAGTTTAAGGCCATGGCTCTGGCACCAGTTATCCGTTTCTATGAGGCCTTTCTGAAGGATGCTTGTGTCCGCTGGAGTATCAATTATGGCACCCAGTTTGCAGTCATCTGCGAACTTTGTCAGCCACAATCCTCCAATGTTTGCTTGCACCTCAGAAAAATAAATGCCGAACAAGAGGGGTCCAAGGACCGAGCCATGTGGGACACTGCTTGTGACTGACTTAGAGTCTGACATGGCTCCAGCATGTCTGACCTTGTGGGTTCTGTCCTTGAGCCAGTTTGCAACCCATCTTATAACATATGGGTTTACATTTAAGCTGGTGAGCTTGTCTATGATGCCCGAGTGGGGTATTGTGTCGAAGGCTTTTGCAAGATCAAGGTAGGCTGTGTGAACTGCCTTACCCTCATCAATGGCCTTAATGACTGTTTCAAAAAAGTTGACCAGGTTCAAAAGGCAGGATCTGCCCTTGACAAAGCCGAATTGCGTAGGATCCATTGTCTGTAGGTCCCCAATGTCTTTGTTTATGTGTTCCATAATGATCCTCTCCGTAGCTTTGCAGACCAGGCTCGTCAAGCTTATGGGGCGGTAATTTCCAGGGTCCATAGAAGCACCTCCTTTGTGGAGTGGGACCACTGTTGCTGTACTCCATTCTTTGGGTACGTATCCTGTAGTAAGGCTAAGATTAAACAGCAGCCTTATGTGCAGGTTTAGTTCCTCTTGGAGTTCATGTAGCATGCAACCTGGGACACCGTCTGGTCCCATTGATGCTGTGTTTTTAGCTTTGGAGAGGGCGGCTCTCACCTGGGCATCTGAGATGTCAGGGAGGCTACACTCTGCTTGGATAGATATTTCTCCTTTTGGGGGGGAGGGGGGATTTGCACTGAACCTGTCTGCCAATATGTTGGCAATGTCTGTGGGTTCAGTGTATTTTTTGTCATTTTGGACTAACTCAGAGCATATCTGGGAGTTTCCACCCAGGTTTCTAACATAACCAAAGAAGGCCTTGTGATTGTCTTTAGTGTCTTTTGCGATTTTTCTCACAAAGTTGGCCTTGGATGATTTTACGAGTGATCGTAGTTTTTTGCTAGTACTGATCAGAGATGCCTTCCCTTTTGGGGATTTTGCTCTGTCATGTAGTAGCTTCCTCTTCCTGTTGTAAAGCTTGTTAATGGCTGGGGTCCACCAGACAGGATGCCTGCCTTTGGGGGAATGGGTCTTGGTTTTATTTAGTATTGCATGATCCATGCATTCTTGAAGGTGTCCGTAGAAAGCGTTTATAAAGGATTTAGCGGTGTGGGCTGTGGTTTCCACTGGCCCAGGGGCCTTGAAGGTTACCACTTCAGTCTTAAGAAGTGTGAAGTCAGCTTTTGAGAAATTCTTCACTGTGGTCTTTTGTGCTGGGGGTGGGGGCGGGATGTGGATTTCCAGTGAGATTAATTTATGGTCTGATCTCACCAATGAGGGGTATACTTCCGATGTGGAGCATTGTGTCCCCATATTTGTGATGATCAGGTCTAGTATATTATCTCCTCTTGTGGGAGTGGTGACTAGTTGTTCCATCGCATTTGAGTTTATGAATTCTAGGAACCTTTTGTCTAGGGTGTTGGGGCTTGAGTAATGCTCCCAGTCTATGTTTGGGTAGTTGAAGTCTCCCAATATGATGGTATTTGGAGAGACATTCATACTCTCCAGTGTCTTCAGGAAGGCTGAGTGGGGTTCCAGTGTTTGAGAGGGTGGTCTGTAGCATGCTACAAACTGTAGGGCAGTTTTGCCTACGGTTAGTTGCACATGGATGGTCTCCAATGCTTTGTGCGTTGCCACTAACCTGGAGGTGTGGGTATCTTTGATGAATATGGATACTCCCCCTCCTTTTGTAGTTCGGTCCAAGTTTTGGGGCCGAAAAGCATGATATGAGGTATAACCTGGTAGTGCTGGGGTGCTCTTAGGAGCCTTGAACCAGGTTTCAGTCACTGCACAGACATCGATGTTCTCCATACTGAGGAGGGCTTTGAGAGCGTGCATCTTGAGGTTTAGACTTCTGGCGTTGAACAGCATTACCCTTAGTTTTTTTCCACTTGTGTTTTCTAGGGAGGTGGGTTTGTCTTTTGAGCCTTACCTAAAAAAGGCACTATGGGGGTGGCAAGAGCCTTGGCCAATATCCGGAATCCCAGGGGTGACAGGTGCAAGCCATCCCTTGCGAAGCAGCGTGGCTTGTCAAGCATGTCATCCCAAGCAGACAGACATTGGATCCCCTTAGAATGACATCAGTAATTGAGCCAATTGTTAAAGCTGATCATTTTGTCTTTGTACTGTGGCATCATTCTTGGTGAGGTAAGATGCTGCTCAGGGTCAGGGTCATACCGGCCTGGGCTACATAATCAGAGAGCTCCTCTATGTCCCTTTTCATGTAGTCCTTTCACACCGGCATGGACAATGACTGAGTCATATTTGTGCTTGCTATGGAGTGACCTGATTGCTTGTGTTATGTGGCAGATTCTAGCACCTGACAGGCAGCTTACTGTAACCTTTTCCTTGTTCAGTCTGGTGAGCGGGACGTCAGTGTGTCTGACTATGGAGTCACCTATTACAAGTGTATCAGGCATGTTGTTTGGCCTTAAGGGCTGTGACTGTTTGGCACACTGACTTTGTGAACTATGTGTTGCATGTGCTATGTTTTGAGGTAGTGGTTGCTTGGATGTCTGCTTTGGAGGCCTCTGTTGTTTTGGTAGATTTTTAATTAGAGCCTCTGAGTATGTTTTCATGTGTTTATGTGTTTGGTTTGCAGTTGTGGTAGGTCTATGTGAGACTGGGTTTGTGGTGTGTGTGGTTACCTTCTCCTCCTGACTAGTTTTGCCAGTACTGAGTCGAGAGCTCTCAGCCTCCAGTTTGGCTATATAGTTGCATCTCTCACATATATTTGTATTTGTTGGGAGGAGGAGAGGGTTGTCTGTGTACATGAGGCAGTTATAACATTGCCTCAAGATTCACCAGCTGAACTGGAGAGGACGCAAGTAATTGACCTCTCGACATGCTAGAATAGTGTAAAGGATTGCTGAGTACTGAGTCAGAAAGGACCTAAAGGGAAATGGGTACACAAGGGGATTGTAGGTGGATGCAGTGCTTTCTTTTGTTCAAGAGTGCTTTACCTGTGTAAAAATGCTTTAGGATCAAGTGCTTGGCTTTTTAGATAGAGAATAGACTGATTTTATTGAAGGTAGAGCAGTTTTAATGGAAAAACTGAAGAGCAGACTTGGCGGAGCCAGAAATAGTTTAAACTTGTTTAACCGGTGCTGCGCTATGCAGACAATCGCGCAAAGCCACGCAAAGCAGCGCAAACCTGGATTTTTATGCAGGGAACTTCAAAAGAGCTAGAAATGGTCCAAAACGACCAATTACTACTAGATCTTGTGCTGAGGTCACTCCTTCAGGGACATATAAGTTGCTCAAGGCTCCCCACTCCCACTGGTGAGCAAAGAAACTTCCTTCTATCCAAGTAAGGTAATGGGCAACACAGGAACAATCCCAAAGACCACAATACAGCAGAGCCTGTATACTGGACTATTCTAGTCAAGGAAAGGTGGGAAAACAAGGGTATATTTTTTGTTTTTTTTTTGTAAGAAAACTACAGAAAAATGCAGGGAAACAGCAGAATATCAAATGCACAGGTTAGCACACTTGGGTGGGCAGCCTCAACAGTAAAATTAAACAAAGAAAACTTTAACTTAAGTGCAGGTAATAAAAATGCTCAATACAGATAAAACAGCAGTTTAAACTTCATTTACAGGAAGAAAAGAAGGTCGCACAGGTAGAAACAGCAAAAAATATACTTAAATCTGGAAAGTAGTCACATTTTCAGTTCTCTGCTGCTAGCACCACTCTGCAGGACCACGAGGAGCTGTTGCTGAGTAGTATAGTCGAAAAAAAAATGCTCAGAGGCGGATTTTTATACACGGGACTTCAAAAGAGCTAGAAATGGTCCAAAATGACCAATTACTACTAGATCTTGTGCTGAGGTCACTCCTTCAGGGACAGATAGGCTGCTCAAGGCTCCCCACTCCCACCGATGAGCAAAGAAACTTCCTTCTATCCAAGTAAGGTAATGGGCAACACAGGAACTATCCCAAAGACCAGAATACAGCAAAGCCTGTATACTGGACTATTCTAATCAAGGAAAGGCGGGAAAACAAGGATATATATATATATATATATATATATATATATATATATATATATATATATATTTTTTTTTTTGTAAGAAAACTACAGAAAAATGCAGGGAAACAGCAGTATATCAAATGCACAGGCTAGCACACTTGAGTGGGCAGCCTCAACAGTAAAATTAAACAAACAAAACATTAACTTAAGTACAGGTAATAAAAATGTTCAATACAGATAAAATAGCAGTTTAAACTTCGTTTACAGCAAGAAAAGAAGGCCACACAGGTAGAAACAGCAAAAAATATACTTAAATCTGGAAAGTAGTCGCTTTTTCAGTTCTCTGCTGCTAGCACCACTCTGCAGGACCATGAGGAGCTGTTGCTGAGTAGTATAGTCGAAAACAAAATGCTCAGAGGCAAATTTTTATACAGGGAACTTCAAAAGAGCTAGAAATGGTCCAAAACAACCAATTACTATTAGATCTTGTGCTGAAGTCACTCCTTCAGGGACAGATAGGCTGCTCAAGGCTCCCCACTCCCACTGGTGAACAAAGAAACTTCCTTCTATCCAAGTAGGGTAATGGGCAACACAGGAACTATCCCAAAGACCAGAATACAGCAAAGCCTGTATACTGGACTATTCTAGTCAAGGAAAGGCGGGAAAACAAGGATATTTTATTTATTTTTTTTTGTAAGAAAACTACAGAAAAATGCAGGGAAACAGCAGTATATCAAATGCTCAGGCTAGCACACTTGAGTGGGCAGCCTCAACAGTAAAATTAAACAAACAAAACTTTAACTTAAGTGCAGGTAATAAAAATGCTCAATACAGATAACATAGCATATATTTAGATATATATATAAAAGATAGGCCCATGACATGTAGTGGGGTCAAACCTCAGCAGCATTACTCTCAATCTCTTAGTGCAAGTGAGCGTAATGTATGTATTGTAGTTATAGATGTAGAATGTTGCTGCAGTGACAGGGGTTGTGTCAACATACATGTTGTGAAGGCTGGCTCTTCTGAAACTGACATGTACTCCATCAGTTACTGACCAATATCATAAAATCATCATAGTGAAGTACCACACAAATCACAGTAATGATCCTGTGGAATACAGAAGAGATATGAGCAATACACATGGACAGTCTGAAACAATCTGGTCAGTCGGAAGGTATACACAGAACTCCATAGTGCAAGAAATGTGGAACAAGCTTCACAAAGGGGATATTTAAAGCCATGAAAATGGGGATATATCATGCATATTGGAATAGATAAGTTCACACAGTTGATGCATTCACACCCTCCTGTTTGTCCTAACACATATTAACTGGAGGAGCAGAGGTCCCAAGCCACATACTTCCCACTAGTTAGTGACATACATCTTCACAGCATCCCACTGCTTTGTCAGAAAAACACAACACGTATGGTGGCCAGGCAACAGTACATCTGACAAATATCTGGACATAACATCACACTAGGGTAAATACACTGAACTGCTAGGCATGTCACCAAGCACTGTCTACACTACAGGCAGGCTGCCACAACACTAACCCAATGTACCTATGGGGGAATACACATGTAATTGCAAATACAGCAGGCACTGCATGCATGTAACAGCACAGAGTAACAGACACCAATGTGAAAGTGCATACCCACAACCAATCTCAACACAATCACAGTTACATAATGGTAAGCCTAAGTAATAGTACAGTATATGAACTGTGTGAACAACAGTCATCATCATGTTTGCCACTCACACACTAACCTTTCATATATTGGCCCAGTTCACAGTGTAGTCTGATGCCTGACTGTGGTATGGGACATGTCTCAGTCTGACCCTAGAAACATATAGGCTGATAGGGTATCAGAAACTGGAGCAGCATGCAACATCACATAGAACAGGACCAAGAACACTGACATCTACCCCAGTATGTACACAAGCCAAATAACAAAATCACAACACATGGCTACATAATACAGACACTCTGTCAAAAATCACCAGAAGTACACAGACCTCAGTACTGTACAGACTACAACAGAATGTCCAGGTTTTGAGCTCAGATATTAGGCCTCCTATGCATTACATGTCTGGCAGTCTGATATATCACTGGCCTGATATCAGGAATTATGTCAGTAAATAATGGTATACTGTACATATTTACCTCTTACTGCATGGCATATGAACAGTGGTTACAGACTTGGGAGACAGAGGCACAAACACAGGGCCAGTATCAACATATTGCAGTTATAAACTGAGAACATTACTGGTATAACAGGGTTTGTTGTGACATATCTCTTCTGAGAGATATGAAGTTAGTAGTACACATGGATGTTACCATTTACTGACTACAGTCATCAGAGTATGATACTGCATTTATAAAGACAGAAAATGTGTGAGTAACTCACCAAATCTAAGACTGCAAACTCTGGCCAGTCTGCAGATAGCCCTACAGGTGAGAGTTTTCTCAACCTCATAACACTGTTATGCCAGACTTTAAATCATGCAAAACAGTCATATCCACACAAACCCAGTTAAACCAACATTATTTCAAATGTAGAACAGCAATACTTACATTCTGTCCCCATGTCTGGAACATCACTCTCCAGTTTGTTGGACTGTCTCAATGGTGTTTATTGTAAGAGGTATTTCCAGCTACCCTCTGTGATGCTGTTTGTCACATACCAACATGAAGTCTTGCTCACAGTGAAGGAGAAGGGCCAATACCCACTTGCAGTGCTTACCTATAGGAATGTGTTTCCATAAAATTGGCTATAGGAATGATACCACAGCTGTTCCACATGCAATTAGCAGGCAGAGGACTCCAATTCATGCACAGGCCATCAGCTGATCATGCGCATTACCTACCAAATGTCAAGCTCCTGCCTATGCAAAACAGATGGATTTTTCCACATCTGCCAGAGAGGGGGAGAGAGAGAGAGACAGAGGGAAAGAAAAAAAAGGATGAGAGAAAGAGCCAGGCATGTTTGTGTATGATCTATGGGTGGAGAGAGATCTCTGGGTATTATAATGGTTGTCTATATGCATTTATGGCTGTGGATTGTCTATAACAACCTCTACAGTGTTTGACAACCATTGGCATTGCAATGTGACATTGGGACATATGAGTCCTCAATATGAAAATGTAGCAAAACCCAAGCTGCAATGGATTCTGTTATAACACAATTACACCAACCCCCACATAGGATACTTCTGCACACACACACACACACACACACACACACACACACACACACACACACACACACACACACACACACACACACTCACTTGCCAGTGCTGTGTTTCAAACCCCTACCTAAATAGTTATTGTTACTACAGTGTTACACACTTATTGCAGGTGCCACAGAGCTTGGGAAGTGTGAATGACCACAAAATCAGGTGTCAACAAAGACACACACACAGTCATACACAAACACACACATTGTCACCATTGCCAGGACCAGGATTACAACTCTTATCTAATTAGTTTGCTACACTATGGTATTACACAATTATAACAAGCACCACAGAGCTTATATGTTGAAGAGATGTCCAAAGGTATATTTGAAGGTGAGTGACATCAGCTGCAGTGCTAAAGGAGGAGAGAGGGAAGTATGACTGACCACAAAATCAGTTGTCAACAAAGACACACACAAACACACGCGTTATCCCAGGTGCCAGGACCAGGATTAGAATTCCTACCTAATTAGTTTGCTATATTATGGCATTACACAGTTATCACAAGTGCCATTGAGCTTATAAGTTGAAAAGTTGCCCAAATGTATCTTTGAAGGTGAGTGACATCAGCTGCAGTTCTAAAGGAGGGGAGAGGGAAGTGTAGGAAATGTGACTGACCAGAAACTCAGGTGTCAACAAAGACATACACACAAACATTATCACAGTTGCTAGGACCAGAATTAGATCTTCTACCTAACTAGTTTGCAACACTATGGTATTACGCAAGCACCGCAGAGCTTACATGTTGAAGAGTTGTCCAAAGGTATCTTTGAAGGTGAGTGACATCAGCTGCAGTGCTAAAGGAGGGGAAAGGGAAGTGTGACTGACCACAAAAGTAAGGGTCAACAAACACACTCTCACACACATTATCACAGTTGCCAGGCCCAGGATTTGAACTCTTACCTAACTAGTTTGCTATACTACAGTATTATGCAGTTATCACAAGCACCACAGAGCTTCTAGTGCTGAGCCTTGGCCAAAGGGTTATTTCAAGGTGACTGACATCAGCAGGTGTGCTAAAGTAGGGCAATGGCAGGTGTATTGAGTGTGAATGGCTTCAAAAATTGTTCAGCTCCACACACACACACACACACACACACACACACACACACACACACACACACACACACACACACACACACACACACATACATGACCAGGATTAGAACTCCTACCTAACTAGTTTGTTAAACTATGGTACTACACAGTTATCACAAGCACCCCAGAGCTTATAGGGCTGAGACTTGGCCAAAGGGTTATTTCAAGGTGACTGACAGCAGGCGTGCTAAAGTAAGCCAATGGCAGGTTTTGTGAGTGTGAATGGCCTTAAAATAATTTGTCTCCACATACATACACTATCATAATTGCCAGGACTAGGATTAGAACTCTTACTTAACTAGTTTGCTATGGTTTATTTCAAGGTGACTGAGATCAGCAGGAGTGCTAACATGGGCAATGGGAAGTGCAGTGTGTGTGAATGGGAAGTGCAGTGTGTGTGGATGGGCCATAAACCATTCTTTTGGAAACACACACACACACACACACACACACACACACACACACACACACACACACACACACACACACACACTCACACAACTTTACATTTGACAGGACTGAGTAAACAAATCCTACATGAATACTGATTTGTACTATCGTGTTACACAGTTATCACAAGCACCACAGACACTATAGGGCTGAGGGCTACCAAAAGGAATGTATACAGTGATTGACAAGAGCAAATCATGTGATATCGGCCAATTGGATGTGTAGTGGGTGGGACAGGACTCATAATGGAATTCTCTCTGTCGCTGTCTATCTCACTCTTCCCCACATCTATGTGTGTGTATGTTTGACATACTATAGTGTGTTGGCCTTGGATATGTGTAAGTATTCCTATCCAATGTGTGTGTGAAGCATGAATGGTATACAGTTTGGTGTGTGTGCACAGACAACCGTGAATGACATATATGTATAGTCCACTGTGTTGTCAGACATGGGCTTCATTTCTCTAAGTGTAGGAGCATGTCCAGTATGACCTTCTGTACTGAGTGTGTGAATCCATTCCAGGTAGGATTCTATTCCAGTCCAGGATTTGGTGTTCTACACATACAGTTAGCAACCTGTTTCTGCAGGATATTTGTAGATAGGTTTGACAATATGGTGTCACAATGGGCAACAGATAGGGGGATACTGTAGCTATTGCTGTCTGTGCTGCTTGTGTTACATGGTTGGTGTTAGCAGAGGTATTCAGACATATGTACTGTTTTACACTGTGATGTATTATGTCATCAGTTACTGACAGATATAAGTATTTGCTCACGGTTATTTACTGGGAAATACAAGATGAGTGAAGCTGACTTCAGTATTGTGGTCTACAGCCTACACATTCTTGCACACTCCTGCCATTCTGGAGGAGTAGCTACAGACATTTGCTGATGGGTCTGAGTAAATGGTCCAGCATCTTGGTACTATGGTGTCTGAGGATCCCATTCTTGTGCATATATCAACTTAACAGAATGGCCATATCCTGCTGTGGCCATACCTCTCAGCTGTACAGATTCACCCAGGTTACCCAGAGGCAGGGCTGATAACCCTGGTCGGTTCCCCTTCACATTGTGGTTTATGAGCAGGTTTGTAGCCACTCATTACTGGGTTTACAGGCAGGGGTAGTATGGGCACACATCAGAGTTTCAGACTTCACACACTCCATGACTTTCATGTGTCTAAACCCCCCCCCCCCACTCTGTTATTCTATCCTCTTCCTAACATTATGCAAGTGATATCTGAGAAGTATCCCTATAGATGACCCTTCATCCCAGTGGTATTTATGGATTGGTCCACAGTTCATGCAGTGGGACATGGGGGGCATGCTACTGGGATTTGTCAACTTGGACTTGCATTTGTGTTCTGTTGACTGTGTTAGGTTGTTAGTTGTGATCTCATGAGATACCATACATTGGCACTAAGGGTGAGGCACAAGCCTTTGACAGAGGATGTAGGTCATTTGGTAGTGATGCAGGCCATCTGCGGCAGGCCACTGCATTCTTGCACTCCTACATTCCCAGGCTGCGAGCCAGTGGATTCTCCTGGGGTGACAGGGTAAGTGTGCAAGGTGTTAATGGCAATAGTTCCTGTCCATATTGATCCATTGGTCTGGATGCAGCAGGGTGCTGCTTACAGCTAGTGACACACCTGCATAGGACAGCTCTTCAGCATACTGCATTCTATGGGTATTCCCATACAGAAGTGGGATCATAATGTACTCATTCCCAACAGCAAGGATATGACCTGTGATAAACCTGTGGCTGATGGTGGAGTGAGCTTAGTGCATGTGTGATATGGAAGCTACTTGCAGCTGACTCACAGATATACCTGGGATATTCCCATTATGCTGCCTTGTGCAGGGACATAGGCAGTCTCTCATTACTTCATAACTGTGCCTTTTATGGTCTGCCAGTGATTGGCCAGACTACATCAGTATTCCATACTACACAGACAAGTAATGTGCTGCTAACTTGTCTGTACAATTCCAATGTTGTATGCAGCTGACAGTTAAATTTTATGCACTCTGTTTAGGGTACTTCCACCTGTGTACTGTGTGTATGCATGGACCCACATTCATGACATGTCCATCTTTCAGATAGTGACAGATATTGACATCTGAACAGTGAGTGACTGCTGCCATGGGTATTGCTGAGAACCATTGTGTTTGGCACTGCAGTTATTGGAACATGGCCCTGTCAACCGCAGTTCTGCCCATTTGCCACCGAGACACAACCCTCCATGCCTACATGCTGACCACTTCCAGATTACATTGAAAGCACAATAACCTAACCCTCAGACCCCTGCATATTGTACACATGCAGCAATCAATCCTTTAGATTGGGCCAGCTCAGGTAATCTGTGCTCCACTGATACTACTCCTCACACTTGCATGTTACTGCATTGTTGCATAGGGTTCTGGGGGGGGAGGCACACCTGACAACTTTAAACTGTGCTATGACTGTACCGGTATGTCAGGTACTCTGTTGGATTCCACATCAATTTGTATTCTGACCTGTCATGCAGACTGGAGGCATATCAGAGGAGTACAGATCTTAGGTTTTATTGACCTACATTTCAGTTTCAAAATTCTTATCCTTCAGAACTAACATACATAGGTTCATAGGTTCATAGGTAAGTACTAGTCTATCTGCCCTAGGGCATCTGTAAGCCTAGCGAGAATGTGTTGTCTTTCATTGCCCCCTTAGATTAGTTCCCTGTGCCTCTGTCCAGCAGAGTCATTAGTTCACTGTGCCTCTGTCCAGCAGAACCACTGCAATGATCCCCGGGGTAAATTTTCTGTTTCCACTCGTCAAGGTTTCTCTTGAAGAGTGTTAGTGAAGGGATCTGCCTAATGTAGATTGGAATCCTGTTCCAGAGCAATGGGAGTCTCTGTGACAGGAATCTATCCCTCCAGCACGTCCTATTTATCGTTGTGGTGAGGCTTAGATCCCTAGAGTGTGTGGCTCTCGAGGATTTTTTTTTTTTTTTTTTTAGGTGGAGCATGTCCATCAATTCTATTTTGGACATGGCCTTGTATGTCAGGCAGAGATCACCTCTGAGTAAGCGGTATACAACCAAGTGCAGCTGGAGTTTCTTCAGTCGAGCTGCATAGGGCATCTCTTTGAGGCCAGTAATCATCTTGGTGAGGTACTTCTGTGGTCTTTCCAGCTGTTGTAGGTGTCTTGTAAGGTACATCCCAAATAGGGCGTTGTACTCTATGATTGGTCTGATGAGTGATGAGTAGAGGAGCACAATAACCTCTTTTGTTCTAGATGTGAACCCTTTTGTGATTAGGTGGGCCACATAGAAGGATTTTCTAACCACCTTGCAATATGATTATCAAAGGAGAGATTACTATCTATTTGGGTCCCCAGATCCCTTATTACATTTTCTGTATTTAGGGAACTACCACATATGTGGTAGTTCATGGGTACTTTGTTTTTTTTCCAAAGGGGATGACTATGCACTTTTTGGCATTTAACTTGAGGCAATGATTTTGATACCAGGTATCCTTCTCAGTGAGACCCTTCTGGAGGATGTCTGTATCAGCCGGAGAGTCAATGATGGCCCCCAGTTTGCATTCATCTGTGAACTTGGTCAGCCATAGTCCACCTGTGCTTGCCTGTATCTCTGAGAAGTATATACTGAACAGGAGGGGTCCCAAGACTGAACCTGGGGAGACGCCACTTAACTGGTTTAGAGTCAGACCTAGAGCCTGCAACTCTCACCGTGTGGGTTCTACCCATGAGCCAATTGACAACCCATATCATGACATAGGGGTTTATGTTCAGGCTGGTGAGCTTGTCTATAATACCAGAATGGGGAATGGTGTTGAAAGCCTTTGTGAGGTCTAGGTAGACTGCGTGGACTTCATTTCCCTCATCTAAAACCTTCATAACTGTCTCAAAGAAGTCCATCAGGTTTAGGAGGCATGATCTTCCCTTAACAAAGCCAAACTGGGTAGGATCCAATGTTTGGAGGTTTCCAATGTCTCTGTTAATGAGTTCCATGATGATGCACTCCATAGCCTTGCAGACCAGGCTAGTCAGGCTTATAGGGCGATAGTTCCCAGGGTACGTTGTGGCTCCACCTTTGTGGAGTGGGATAACTGTTGCTGTATGCCACTCTATGGGTATGTAGCCTGTAGAGAGGCTAAGTTTGAACAGTGTGTTTAGGTAAGGGGTTAGTTCATTTTGGAGCTTGTGTAAGACACAGCCTGGGACACTGTCTGGTCCCATTGAAGCTGTGTTTTTGGCTTTGGATAGGGCTGTTTTAACCTGTGTGTCAGTTATTGCTGGGGTTCTACATTCTTCTGATATGGTTATGGGCCCTTTAGGGGGTGAGAGGGGGGTGAAGTTTGCACTAAACCTGTCTGCCATAATGTTGGCGATATCAGTCGGTTCAGTGTATTTTGTGCCATTCTGCACTAACTCAGAGCAGATCTGAGAGTTTCCACTTAGGTTCATTACATAGCTAAAGAACGCTTTGTGGTTATCTTTGGAGTCCTTGGCAATTTTTCTTTCAAAGCTAGCCTTGGATGGTTTTATGACAGATCATACTTTCTTGCTGATACTGATCAGGGATGTCTTTCCTTCTTGGGATTTTACTCTTTTCTGTACTAGTTTCCTCGTTCTATTGTATAGCTTTTTTATGGCAGGGGTCCACCAGACGGGTTTCCTTTTCTTGAAGGAGTGAGTCTTAGTTTTTCTTGGGATAGCATGATCCATGTATTCTTGCAGGTGCTCATAGAGTGCCTTTGTAAGGGATTCAGCAGCGTGAACAGCATTGTCCTTTAGCATGGGGGCTGTGAACCTTTCCACCTCGGTCTTAAGTAATGTGAAGTCTGCTTTTGAAAAGTTTTTCACGGTGGTTTCCTTGATTGGGGGTGGGGGTAGAATGTGGATATCCAGAGTGATTAGTCTATGGTCTAAACTAACCAGTGAGGGCTTGACCTCCGGTGTGGACCACCAGTTGCCCATGTTGGTGATGACCAGGTCCAATATGTTGTCACCTCTGGTGGGGGTGTTGACCAGTTGATCCAGGGCATTCGCGTTTATAAATTCTATGAAGAATTAGGCAAGGGAGTTAGTACTTGAGTAGTTCTCCCAGTTAATGTTTGGGTAATTGAAATCACCCAATATTAGGGCATTTGGTGGGACCTTCATATTTTCCAGTGTCTCCAGAAATTCTGAATGGGGGTCCTGGGTCATGGTGAGTGATCTGTAGCAAGCTACAATTTGAATTGCAGTTTTGCTTGTTGTTAGTTGCACATGGGTGATCCCTGAGGCATCGCGCTGCACCACTAACCTGGATGTGTGGGTATCCTTAATGAATTTGGATACATCCATGCCTTTTGTGTTTCGGTCCGGGTTCTGTGGCCGAAAAGTATGGTATGAGTTATAGTCAGGTAGTGCTGGGGTGCTATCTGGAGCCTTAAACCAGGTTTCTGTTACTGCACATATATTGATGTTCTCCATACTGAGGAGTGCCTCGAGTGCATGCAGTTTGAGGTTTAGACTTCTGGCATTGAGTAGCATTACCCTCAATTTTTGACAATGACTGCCAGACCTGTTGCAGTTTGTCTGTGTAGGCCTGAAGGGGGGCTGATCACCATTGCCATCAATTGGAGGCCTTAGCCCAGCCTTTCTTTATGGTCATCTGTACCTGTCCTGCTGGCTGAGGCTGGTGGTGGGTATGTGAGCCTCACTGACATGCATGTGTGTGTCCTATGGACACACATTTTGGTCACCACATTTACTGTAGTGGGATTTGTCACCTGGTCTAGTACTGCCTAGTGTGTTAACACCAGTATTTGTTATGGATTTAATGCTGCCCATATAGGTGTCCAGTATCTGCTGCCATCCCATTCAGCCACCTGATTCCCTTGCATGATCGCATCCATACCATAGATACAACTATAAGAACATACTATTCCATTTAGTAATTGATAGGAAGAGTGACTTACCTTGTGGCTGGGCCAGTACTGAGGAAAGTGCTGAATGGCTGAAATTGTCAGATGCACATAGTACACTCCCTATACGTAGTAAAGCACAGTTATTGTCAAGTTTGGCATCCCTTTTACTGTATGTGCGAGTCAGAAAGAGGTGTCATTCCCTGGGTCCCTATCATGTCAGTGTATGTGCTATGCATTGCCTCTTTGCCAAGGCCTAGGCATACTGTGCACACCTCCTTCTGCTTACATGGGCAGACTCAGGTGGTTCCTCCTCAGAGTCCCTCTGTGCCTTTGATGGCCTTGGCAATGGTGGGGGTTTTTGTGGCCTTTCCCCATGCTGTTCCTGCTGCAGTTGTTTCCACAGGATCATATTGTGTAGCATGGCACATCCTATGAACATTTGTGTACATGTAGCTAGAGAGAACTGCGAGGCTCCACCAGATATGTCCAGGCAGCAGAACCATGAGTTGAGCATCCCAAACACATGCTCTATTATGATTCTGGTTTGTGCATGTGCCTCATTATGGAGTGCTTGTTCAGGTGTGTGTACATTTCTGAGGGGTGTCATCAAGCACAGGTCCAGTGCATAGCCAACATCCCCCACTAGATGGCCATCTGGGATGTCCCCAATGGAAAATGACTAGTACAGCTGTGTCATATCCCAGATATGGGAGTCGTGATAGCTTCCAGGGATGCCAGCACACACATTCAAGATAATGCTCTGGGCTTCACACATGACCTGGCAGTTGATGGAGGGGAAGCCCTTGTGGTTTATGTAGACCCTACTCCACTCGCTGGGTGGTGCTTTGATGTGTATGTGCATGCAGTCTATAGCACCCACTACCTCAGGGTATTCTGCTATTTGGTGGAAGAGATGCATACTGCTGGTCAACAGCTCACAGGTGATGGGGAAATATATGTGCTCACTGGCATGTGCTGACATGGCATCCAGGAACTGGTGGAGTACCCTGGATGCTGATGCCTGTGAGATCCCCAGGATATCCCCAGTTGCCCTTTGGAAGGTACCTGTGGATAGTATTCTTAAGCCTACACATACCTTGGTATCCACTGGGATGGGTTCCTTTCTGTTGGTTCTGTGTGTGAAGTGGGGCTGGCACAGCTCAAAGATTTGCTGTAGAATGTCCCTGTCTACCCTATAGTGCTTCACTGTCTCCAGCTCATGTAGGCCCTGGTAGGTTACCCTGGGTCTGTACACTCTTCTCCTCCTCTTCACTGTGGGATGGCCGTCAGCATTCACATCCTCACTACCCTCAGCTTCTTGCACATACTGATGCATGAGAGTGAATGCAGCCCCTATCATTTTGTTAGTTTTGTCAGATAAAATGTCCCTGTCTATGTACACCGGTGGTGTAGAGTTTGTGGGAAAAACCAGAGTGAAAGTAACATAGTTTATAGTAGTGTGCTGGGCTGGGCTGCTGCCTGTGTAATTGGCTGATTCTGATATATTTCACCTACCAGCTATGCTAATTCTCCTTGATTGCCTTCCTACTGCTGTTTTCCCTTCCTGTTGCCTTCCCTTTTAAGCCTTGAGGTGCGTAACATGCACCCAGTGCTCACATGTGAACTGAACTGCTGTTTCCTGTTTTACTTTTTTTTTTTTTTTTTTTAAACCCAGTGCATGGCAAACACACACCTGTTCAAGCAAGGAAAACACTGCTCAACAATGTGAGACAACCCCCCTTCCTTATCTCTGCTTAGCTAAGAGCAAAATGGGCCACAGGGCTCCAATAAGTTTACACCAAGCATGACACACCACCTACTGAAGTCATCCTCTTGTCCTGCCTACATGGTTCCCTATTCCTGCACCAGCACAGTTAGGTGCAGGCTGCCAGTAGGTAGAAATCTGTCATTCAGTATAGGTCCCTTCATTTAGATCCATAGTTACAATTCCAAAACACACCCTTTCCCCTTGGCAACCAGTGCTCCCTTGTCTTGTTCACATTCTGCCTGCCATTGACTATAATGGCAAAATGCAGATTTCTGTTAAAAGGCAGTTTTTCCCCTTTTTTTTTTTATTTGCGGTTCACCGTGTTTGTGGGCCGCTGCCCTTAGCTTAAACAGTCGATATCGGCCAAAAAAATAAATAAAAGTTTTATTTTTAAAATATGTAAGTTGCGTTTAATGCTAATGGCCTTATATTTGCCCATTGGCTTGTCTGTTCAACATAATGCATGCTTTTCACGAGCTGTCATGCTTCCGTTTTGTCAGATGCAGAAATGTATTCGGCTACTAGCCCAATACATTTTTGCACTGACACTGTTCCTATATGGAATCAGTTCAGCTTGCTGGATCACAAAATGACATAATTTGCATGGTTTTCACCAGCAAATGAGTTGATTTGCATACTGAATGGAATTCCATGCAGAAACAGTATAGGGCGGCTCATGTATGTGAAAATGGCCCTATCCTGGATTGCATGGTGGCCATATTGCATGCAGAAGAGGCTATACTGTTCCGGCATGAAATTTGGCCATTTGTAAATCCGGCCCTATATTTTATTCATTTGAAGCTGAATATGGATTCCTTAAATGAGTATGCAATTAATGATTTGCTAATTTCACACATATCTTGTGCAGTGTAATAAATGCTATGCATATTTAAAGGTAATATCTGATAACACTGGGGATTTGTGTTCCTCATGTAAAAAGTTGGATGATTCGCTTACCATTGTTAGAAGTAAATCTAAACTTGATGATGATGATTGCACTTGTGCAATTGCCATGGCTTGCAGAACTGTTGTTTCATATATCAATGACTTGACTGGTGAAATAAATAATGATAGGCAAAGAACTAATAGAACACATTTAAGAAATGATGCATCTATTGTCTGCAAAGATCATTCAACCCCTATGAAACAAGATGATGCCCATGAGAACTTTGCAATTCTGGATGCAAGTATTCAGCAATCTGAGTATCCGGTTTGTTTAGAGGAAACAAAAAAAGAAAGAAAGGAAGAGTTCACAACAAATAACAAGAAAGAAAAAGAAATAGATTGATGACTGTAAAGGAAAGAGAATACATACTAAAGAGGACACTACTTTGTTATGTAACATGCAGGTTACAGGGGATGATAATAATCAGAAAACCTTCAGTCTACAGAAAAGAACATAATTTTAACAAAAGAGAAGGTAGAAAAAAGAGTCAAGGGGCAGGTGAAAAGGAGGAACTCAAAACTGAAAGTGGAAGGATTGAAGAACATTACCGTAAGAAGAAAGAAGAGAAAGACAGATGTTGACTATGTGGCTCAGGCTATGGATTTACATTGCCAGTTGGATTAGAATTTATTACATAGTGAAAACAGTGGGATTAATAAGACTAATGGTGATGAAGATCTATCCTTCATAACAATTGATAGAGAAGATATTATTGTATTACAAGTTGAAGATTCTTCAGAGCTGGCCAGCAAATATATTTTTGTAACTGGAGATTCAATTTTAGAGGAACTGATGCTTGTATTTGCAGACAAGATAATGAACATCAAATAGTGCTGTTTGCCAGGAGCAAAAAGAGAAGATATTAGACAAGCCTTGGAATGCTTTAATGTAAGGAAGTATGGATCCATTTTTATTCATGTTGGTACAACGTATGTCATCCACAAGGATTCTTTGACTGTTAGTAGGCAGCTCATTGTCCACTTAGATAATATAGCTTGTATTGTTGTTAGGAGTATTTTCCACAGATCACCAGTTTTTTTTTTATTTGAAAATTTGCTACGTTCCCACAGTAATGATGTTGTTATTGTTTGTAAATCATGGTTTAAGAACAATGGCTGAAAATTAGTTCTTTCAGGGTATAAATGTTTTTACTGTAACAGACATTCAAACAAAAAATCAGGTGGATGTGTTATGATAAGGATTAAAGATAGCTATGAGACCTGCGATTATTACATGTTCAATGATAATACCAATACTATAGACTGTGTACCTGTGGCAATCAAGGCAACCCTGGAATATATAACAATCGCTGGAGTGTATAGACCACCAAAGTCAAGTGCAGATGACCTAGAGGAATTCATACATTTCTTGCATGAAACACAGGAGGGAAGGATATTACTAGCTGGGAACTTAAATTTACCAGAAGCAAACTGGAATAATATTGATTCAACAATGTTGGTAAGGAAATAATTCACAACATATATTCAGGAACAACACTTGCTTCAAATTGTAAAAAAAAAAAACTACCAGGGGATGAAACATAATGGACATGTTTTGAGTCCCTAAAGAAATTACTGTTACATCAAGTCAAGTTTTATCACTGTTGATGTGCAGTGATCATAGGGTTATAAAGATTAATTTGTTTCTAGATAATTTTGTCAAACTGAAATCTAAAGCAATGCACAGAAGGTAATTACAGATTATATGGAAGCAAAACAGTCACTATGTAAAACTAACTGGAGTGACATGTTCAGTGGAAAACTGCAGATGGAATATGAAAAGTTTTGAAAGAGAAATTGTTTGTATGCAAAAAAATCAAAAAATGTTTAACATCAGGATCTAGGCATACAACATTGGTGGGATATATTTCCATAAGAACAAGAAACCTGATTAAGGTGAGAGACAGAAAATATAAGAAATGGAAGAGTTGTCAAACTACAACTTTGAAAACTGAAATAAACAAGTGGGACAAACAGATTAAGCATAGTGTGAGACAAGATCAAGAAAAATTTGAAGAAAATTTATATAAACATATTAAGCATAATAGGAAACTTTTTTATAGATATATAAGATGTGAAATGAGTAAAGACACACAAATTGGTAAACTGTGTGCAGATTCTAATATTTACTTTCAGACATAACAGATTATAAATATATTTACAAAATCTTATGCAAAACAATTTGGCTGCACAAAAGGGGTGATAAGTTTTCCTAGTGATATCCACGTACCCAAGATACTGGAATCAAATTAGATTCTATTGAAAAATAACTGTGCAAACTGGATCCAAACAAAGCACAGGGAGGAGACAGAATTATTAACAATGACCTAAGAACACTTCAGCAAGAACTTATGGTACCATTATATCTATTATTTACTAGGTCATATAAATATGGGGAGATTCATCAAGATTGGAGACATGCACTCATTAAACCTGTCTTTAAGGGAAAGGGGAGTAGGACAAGCCCAGAGTCAGAGATGTTTTCCCATGTTGTGGAAAAATAATGGAGATGGTAATGATGGATACGTTATTGTCAGAACTGGATAGGTTGGGACTTGAAACATGCATGTATGCATATGTTGCACATAGATCTATTACCACCTGTAACCTGATGTTCTGTAACAATATAATAACAGCTATGAATAAAAAAATGTGCTGTGATGTAATTTATATAGATTTAACTTCAGCATTTGACAGGGTCATACACAAAACACTGAACAATAAATTAGTACAACTAGATATTGATGTACTCTTGATAAGATGGGTAGCTGCAGAGCTTACAAATGGGACATGGCAAGTATCATATAGCAACGGGACAGGTGAAATCCTTAGTTACAGTCAGGGTGTTCCACAGAGCTCTGTCCTAGGCCCTTACTTGTTTAGATTGTATCTTTCAGACAACTTTTTCATCTGAGGTGTTCTACAGACTATATCCAAATGACCTGAAATTGGGTAAACTGGTTACATATGGTACAGATAAGGCATGTCGACAAAATAACTTGACTAAATCTACCATTTGGGCACAGGAGAATAATATGCTGATAAATACATCAAAAACTAAGTATATGAGATTTGGGAGGCAAAAATTGAAAGGCGAATATTTAATACAGCACACAGCTATTGAAACTGTAGACACATTTAAGGACCTGGCTATATGGGTAGATTCAGCTATGAGTTTTTCTAATCATATCAACCAATTGGTTAATGATAGTTACAGAACTCTAGGTTGCATAATCAGATTTATAAAGTTTAGGAAATCAAAAATGATTATGTCATTGTTTGTTAGTTACATTAGACCCAGACTTGACTATGGAATAACAATATGGAAACCCTATAAGAAAACAAGTGAGTTAATATAGCTGTGGACCCACATGGTGTTCTAAAACTGTCTCTAAACTGATAGTTGACTGAACACACACTCACATTGACTGCTGTGAGATAAGAACCCGTATCTACCTAGTTCCATGAGCTAGAGAACACATTACTTAAAGCTTGCACCATGGCACATGTCTGATTTTTTCACTGTCAGAGTACACTATATAGCAGATGACAGCATCAGTGTTTGGTGAATAGAAGATGTCGGTAAGAGTGCCACACATAACTGTGTACTCAAATGATGCTCTGAAATTATGTCCTGAATGATAGTTCACTGAACACATACACATGTTAACTGCTGTGAGATTAGAACACATTCCTACCTAACTACTTCCACAAGGTGGAGAACACAATATTTAACACTAGCGCCATTGCACGAGTCTGACTTTAACAGTGTCAGACTGCACTTTATTGAGGATTATATCATCAGTGCATGTTGAGAAGAGGATGTTGGGAGGGCTGTATGTAATTGCTTTGTAATGTAACACTGTAAAAATTTGTTCTGAATGATACTTGAGTGAGGACATTAGGACATAGACTCATACTCTTCTGACTATGCACAATCAGTTAGACACACACGCTCAGAGACAAGTATATTGCTGTGCCATTTGAACATCTATCTAATTAGTTACTCCACTTGGAGAACACAGTACTACACAAGTCTAATACTCTCATTGTCATAGTGGTTTTTATAGAGGATGACATCAGCATAATGTCCCAGGTAGCATACACTGTGCAAAAGTTGGACTTCAGATTTGATTTTGTGATTGCAATGTGCAAAAATACAGTTAAAAAGATACTGACAATATCAGTGTGATATGCTCATGTATGACCAGTGCCCAGTGTCAGTATAAACCCATACCAAATGTAACAATGCAGTTTAGCTCTTTCTTTCTGTAATGTCCTTGATAATGGATCAACTACTGATATATCATTTGTAAGTGCATTACTGTAGGGCACACATAACTCTGAGTAAGTATGTCTTCAGGGAAGCATATGTCACTTACCTTCTCTTCTTTCTACTTAGTAACCATAGTAAGACATGCTAAGCACATCTTTACATAGAGCATCTGTGGGAAAACTCATTTGCACACACAATGGAAAGTGTTAGCGCGTGCATGATTCCCATTTCACAAATTCAACTTGAACCTGTGAAGTAGTTAGTAAGATATGTTATGGGAGAAACAGCTGACAGATACTATGCTGTTCATACTGTAGATTATATTGGGGATACTGTGTCTTAAATTTTATTGCATTAATAACTTTTCCTATTGCTTTCCTCATTTGCACAGAGTTAAGCGATGAGAATACATGGTTCTCTGCATAAATGAAAAAAATAGTAATATATCAATTGGTTCCCTTTATGCTGTGCAAACAGGCTAAGTATTAATGCATAGCTGTCAACACTCTGGCCAGTACAGAAAATACACCTAGTTTTTCTTGTGGCACCAGGTGTAAGACTGGTGTGCAGCTGATCAGAGCACAGATGAGAACAGAATTAAAATCCTGATAATTTTTTTCTTTACAAATGGTGTGATGATGGCACTAACTAAGTAAATGTGATCAGAACTGCAAATGTGACAACGATTACAGTAAAGTATGTGGCTTCCATAAGTTTTATCACTATTGAATACGTCAAGAAAGTTATATAATGTGAAGTGTTATTGAGAAAACTGGTAACCACAAAATAATAATGCCAAGGAAGGAAGGTCCAAACAAGGATTCAAACTAAATAATGATTTATGAAGTGACTTCAACCTTAAATGTAGGACTTTATCAGAACTTGGTGGGGATGATGATGGACACAAAAGGTTGGAGGACATCATGAATGGAGAAAGGTAGGGGACATTGGAGGAACATGCCAGTCAAGCAAGGGAACAGTGAGAATCTAGTCTTTGACTTCAAAACTGTCATTGCTGTCCCTTTCCTTATTTCCTGTGAGATTGCTTGATGTGGGAGTATTTTTGCATTCAAATGAGCAACCTCACCAAAAAAAAAAAAACTGATATGGGCATCAATGCTAGTTTCTAACACATTTCACGCCATCCCTGGCAGATCCTGGCACTTGATGTAATTAGCACCCCCACCAGTACTCCTGGCAGCTGATGCAATGTTACCTGATATGGATGGGCCAGGTAGTTCAAGGGCTGCAGAGGCAGTACTGCCAGACTGTGTCCCAGAGGTGATGTGTGTTAGTGCAGCAGCCAGTGGAGCATTGGCAGGCTGAGATGCAGCAGTTGGCCTACCTCCTTGTGCTGAAATGCATTTTGTTTGCTGGTTGAAAAGTATGACATCAGAACAGTGTGTTCCTATTTAAAAAGAGAGAGAGAGAGATAAGGTGAGGGTTGAGAGAAAAAAAGAAGAGATGATTAGAACCATTATATGTCACATTCAAATGCTTTATTACAATAAATATACTTTCATTTATATATTAAGCTACACAGCTTTCCCAGTTCAAAACAGGATTGTGTTTTTATTTGATTTTTCTTAAATTCTTTGAGTAAAGGACCCATGGGCAAATGTAATCAGACAGGATAATGATATAGTAGGTTATAGCTTAAATTCCAAGTCATCCTCTAAAATACAAATGTTTGCCGATGATATTCTTCTAACCCTTGCTGATGAAAAATCTGCTATTCAAGCTCTTTTTAAAAACAAAGATAAATCTTGAAATAAAATGTATACTTAAGGGGTGAAGTGCCTCCAAAACAAAACATGAATCCCTTTCAAATAAAATCAGGTCTAACCTTTAACAATAATAAGACACACATTGTTTTAATTGGATCAAAGCAATTCAATATTCAAGATGAATATAAAAACTATCTAGCACAATCTGATCAATTTCTCTACCTAGGTATCATAATAGCCAAAATATTAAAGATATCACACAAATTAATTATAATACAAATTTAACAACAATGGAAGATCTGATTAAATGATGGAATACAATTCCCTTTTCCATGGATGAAAGACTCACTATTATTAAAATGATTTTACTTCATAAAATACTTTATTTTATTCAATCTATTTCTTTACCACCCCTAAAGTGATAATTAAAAAATAAACATGTTTCATAATTTTTTATGGTACCCAAATAAACCCAGAATTGCATTAACACATCATATGAAAAATTGGGATATGGGGGCATAGCTATGCCAAATTTAGAATTTTACTCAATGTCATCCATGATTAAAATGATATTGATTTTAACAGATGTTAAATATCAAGCTAAATGGAAAAAATTAATAGAAATGTTAATGGAGGACACATTAAATAATATTAATTCACAAAAATTATCATTTAGAAAAAAAAAAACTCTATTTGGATTCTGAAAGATCAATTCTCTATTTTTTCTACTCAAAAACTTATAAGTAATTATTTAACACTCTTATTAAAATCTTTCAAAAGTGTTATACTTAAACATAATATATACAAAGACTGGTCATTTCTTCTTTTTTCCATAGCTTGCTCACAAGGAATTCTTTTTACTTCTAAGTCTATAAAAATGTCTGCTATTCAACAAACAAATTTAACTTTTCGGTACCAGATGATGTCTAACAATGAAGTGAAATCAATTAATTCTCTCAATACTGAATTTGAATTTGACTCCTTTTTTTTTGGTTAGATTTGCAAGAAGGAAGGAAGTTTATTCTAAATAATATTGAATTAATGTCTTCAACAACAAGAAAGTAATACCTTATTTAATACAATATATAATTTTATCAGTTCAGAGTATTTCTCCAAATACTAACAAATGATCATATCTATATCTATCTATCTATATATATATATATATATATATATATATATATATATATATATATATACATATATATATATGTATATAAGGATATAAAGTCTGACTTAGATGTTTTCCCTGACAGTTATTGGAATTATTTATATTCCATTAATGGCCAACTTCCTACAGCTAAAAATAAAACTAATATATTAAAATCATTAAGTTTAACTACTTCCTCACACAAATGGAAAATATTTATATGGAAATATTTGAATAGATAGTGTATTACTCCTTTAATATTGAGTAAAATTGAAAAAAAAGATGTAAATTGCTGGAGATGTAATAAGCAATTGAATGCAGATTGGTCTCATATGTTCTTTGACTGTACTGAATTAAAAACATTTGGAAAAATATAAATGATTTTATGCAGGCAATATTTACAGATAACTTTACTGTATCTAAATCTCTGATATTATTTAATACTCCAGCACTAGCATGTATAAAAACATCCAATCACCCTTTGATTTGGTTTATATTATCTAAAGTCAGAAAAATAATTACAAGGAATTGGAAATTACAATCCTCTTATCATTACAAGAATTTAAACATTTACTTAATGAAAGTTGCTGTTTGGAAAAACTGGCAAACAAGTATAGATGTTCTAGGAATACTTCTACTTATAGTAGTTGGAACAAAGTTTATGAATTGTTACAAAAATTATTTAATTTTACAGCAAATATTGTATATGTAGGAACTATTTCAGCTGATATTTAAGAGCTATGGTGAATTATTTTGTACATAGTTAAATGTTGTTTAAATCTGTATATGATCATTCTTTCACATCATTTAAAATGGTTCATTTTTTTTATATGTTGATTGTATTTTCATTAGCACTTCTAATAAAATTGTTTAAAAAACACAGGATTGTGAATTGCTACAAGTAATCATTGCAATATCCAGATACTGCATATATGCTTTTAAATATACTACAGATTAAATTAAGACCATGGCATTAAAGCTAATACTGCTGAAATTAAAATTAAAAAATGATGTTTTTGGAATTTGAATGCATTTGATACTTTAGGGAATTGAACCCACCAAATCTGAATTCACTATTAAATTTGCCTAATACAATTACCAAGAACTATAGAAGAATGCATGCATGCTTGCTTTTGCAGTTAAGATGCTTAAGTTGCCAATAATGTATAGAAGAGAAATAATTTAATACAATCATGTTCATTTGTGCTGCAAACATACCCTTTGCATCTCTGAATCTTTCCAATCTTTAAGCATGTGCCTCTTGATTAGCTAAAATTTACTGAGCAACTGTAAAATACAGGGAAAGGTAAACAGCAGGTGTATTTTTTACACTCACTACTGTCCTGAGTGCTGATGGTTATGCATTGCTGCTAAGATGTTTGCATGAAGGAAGGCAAACGAAAGAACTGTTTCACTTTTTTCCCTTAAGCAATGAACCGTGTTTGTGCACAGGTTAGCAATGCACAAATGCAACAGGCAACAGTGAAAATATGCTCCTTCTGTTGATTCCCTTTATGATCCTTCTTCAATTAAAATAACTACTGTAGATCTATTGTGTACCTCAATGTATTTAAACCTTGAGCTAGACACACACAGTTGGGTAGCAGGTGTAATTTCTGCTGTCATTACCATCCAAGATGATGACTGCCATGCAATGTTACTAAGTGTGTTTGCACATCTTAATGCAACAAACAGTAAATTTTTGCATTTAATGGTGTTTGTACAAAACCGTGCACTGCATAAATGTTTAAAGACATAAAATGTTCACTATAGGTTAAACAATTACACTGGCCAGGATTTGAACCATCATACTGATGAAATTCCAAAACACAGTGCCTCTCTTTGCCACAGACACATTTTTGCAACACCAATAAAATCATGTGTATACAAGGAATTCACTTTTCTTCTCCAGTATAAACAGTTCATACAGTTGAACATTTTCATTTGGTATTATATGTGTGGCTAACATATTTAGTACAATGAGTGATCTTACATCCATTTAAGAAATTTTTGCAGAGATGCAACTCTGTCTTCTCTTTGTATTCTGATCATAGGTTTATAGGTCGTTACAGAGCAATAGGTCTTTATAGGCCTAGCCATGTGTACCAAATATAATACTAGAGAAACCCAATATGAAAGATTTTGTCTAAACTCAAAATCTTAGTTAGCAACAACTGCCCACATCTAGAAGTGTCATAGGTGAAATCACCTGGAGGAATTTAGTTTCCCATCCAGTCATCCAGGCTATGTTTAAACAGGGTCATAGATGTGCTTTGTTTGATGTAAATTGGTAGCCTATTCCAGAGGAGTGGCAACCTTTGAGAGACATATCTGTCTCTCCATCAGGTCCTATTTATGTCACAAGCCAGGATAAGGTCCCTGGAGTGGGTGACCTTTTCCCATTTGACTTGCAGATGTGCAGCATTTCCATTAGGTCTGGATCCAAGATTGCTCTATAGGCCAGACACAAGTCCCCTGAAAGTAGTCTGTATACTACTGAGTACAGTGACAGTAACCTCAGTCTGTCAATGTGTGACATGTGCTCGAGACCCTGAATTTTCATGGCTAGAAATCTCAGAAGTCTCTCAAGTTGCTACAGGTAACTGGTAAGGTACATACCAAAGGGAACATAGTACTCAATTATTGGCCTAATGAGGGTCTACTACAGGGGCGTTATGACCTCTTTTGCTCTTGAGGCAATGCCTTTGCTAATGAGGTGTGTGACCTAGAATGCCTTTCTTACCACAGTAGACACAAGGTGCTCAAAGTTTAGGCTACAGTCAACTTACATTCCCAAATCCCTGACTACTGAGTTGTTACTTAGGGTATTATTATTTATATGATAGTCTGCAGGGATATTGTTTTAAGTGAGGGGGATGATAATTCATTTTTTAGCACTGAGTATTAGTCCATGGCTTTGGCATCAATCATTGTTTTGTGCAAGTCCCTTTTGAAGAATGTTGACATTGTTTGGGGATTCAATAATTGCACCTAATTTACAGATATCAGCAAACTTAGTCAGCGACAGCCCCTCTGTTTTGGCCTGAACTTCTCAGAAGTATATTCCAAACAATAGGGAGCCCATCACTGATCCCTGCAAATCCCACTGGTGACAGATATGCTGGTTGAGGTAAAGTCCCCACCCTTGATGGTGTATGATCTGTTGGTGAGCCAGTTAGCAACCCACCCAACAACAATGATATTCAACTGGGAAAGTTTATCAATGATGCCTGAATGTGGGATCATGTCAAAGGCATTGGCTAAGTCAAGGTAGGCTGTATGCACAAATTTGCCTTTGTTTGTGGCTCTGGTGACATTTTGGAAGAAGTCCACCAGGATTAACAGGCATGACCTGCCTTTAACCAAACCAAACTGTGTCAGATCAAGGGTTTGGAGATCACCTATATCTTTATTTATATGATTATTCATTTCATGGTCTTACAGATAAGGCTGGTTAAGTTTATGGGTCTGTAGTTCCCAAGGGTTGTTGCTATACCCCTTTATGAAGGAGGATAATGGTTGCTGTTTTCCATTCAGCAGGGACAAAATCAGTACTCAGGCTGTGGTTGAAGATAGTACCTAATGGAGTTGCTGGCTCATGTTTTAGATCATATAAAATGCAACCTGGGATGCCATCTGGTCCCATAGTGGCTGTATTTTAGGCCTTGCAGAGAGCATTAATGACTTGCTGTTTGGAGATGCAAGGTCGGGGAGATGTAGAGGGAATGCTTTGCAGAATGTCTGGGGGGGGGGTATGAGGTGAAATTTTCACCAAATCTTTTGGCTAATAGGTTAGCTATTTTCACAGGATCAGTGTGTGTGTGATGCCATCCACAGCTAGTTTAGCACACAAACAGGTCATACCTTTTAGGTTATGGTTAAAGCTGAAGAATGCCTTATGGTTATTCTTAGCTATGGTTGCTAATATTTTTTTTCAAAGTTGCCCTTAGAGGATTTTAGAAGTTGGCTTATTTCTTTGTACAAGCAGAAGAGGGTGTTCTTCCAGTGCTGAGCCTTCTCATTTTTATTCTTAGACAACAACTTCTTCCTCTTGTTGTATAACTTATTAATGCTAGATGTCCACCAGGGAGGCTTGTTTTTTCTTGATGATCTTGTTTTGATCCTATCAGGTACATCTGTGTCAGTACATTTGTGTAAGCATTTGTGTATTCCTTAGTATAGATGTCAATGACATCTGTGGGAACAGGAGCTTGGAAATTATTTATGCCATCCCTTAGGAGTGTATAATTAGCTTTGGTAACATTTTTTAGCCTAATCTCAACCTATGCGGGGTTCAGGTGTTATAGCTACTTCAAATGTGACTGATTTGTGATTAGATTTAACCAGTGAGGCTCCTATGTTTGTAGTGGTGCAATGGTCACCCATGCTGGTGAAGACCAGGTTATGAATATTTGAGCTCCTTGTGGGATTGCATACTATTTGCTCCAGAGCATTACTGTTAACAAAGTCCTGGAATCTTTGTGCAAGCATGTTGGTACTCATATATCTTTCCCAGTGAATGAATGGATAGTTAAAATTGCCCATGAATAGAATGTTTGGTTATAATTTGGTTGACTCAAGTAGGTCCAAATAAGAAGTGTGGGTATCTTGGTTCATGGAAGGGAGCCTATAGATAATGATGACTTGAAGGGGGTTCTGAAGCACAGTTAGTTGAACTTGAAGTAACTCCATGGAGTTTTCCTATCTAACCAGTCTAGAGGTGTATTTATCTTTGATGAAGATAGATACTGCTCCTCCTTCTTTGGTTCTCATATGTTCATTTTGTGGTTTGAAAGTGTGAATGGCATTGTAGCGATGCAAGACAGGGGTACTGACTGTGACCCTGAACCAAGTTTCTGTGACTGCACAGATGCTAGTATCCTCAAAGAGAGGAGTGCTTCCAGAGAGTGCATTTTCTGATTTAAACTCCTAGCATTTAGAAGCATAACCTTTAATTTATTTTGTGAGTGACTCAGTAACACTCAGCTTGGTATTCTATAACCCAGTTCTTAACAAAATGCCAACAGTTGCTGGATGTCATGAATGGAGTGTTTTTAACCATTGATGTCAAGGATCTTTTCTGTTGTGTCCCTCATGGCATAGGGCTCTAGTGGTTAATAGAATACCTAACTGTTTACACTTAGAGCAAGACTCCTCCAACACATTGATCCAGCTTGTAGAAATAGTCCTAGATAATAATTTAATTTTGTTTGAAGGACAT
The DNA here is from genome assembly GCF_019279795.1 of Protopterus annectens. Classification (NCBI taxonomy): domain Eukaryota; kingdom Metazoa; phylum Chordata; order Ceratodontiformes; family Protopteridae; genus Protopterus; species Protopterus annectens. The sequence goes on from NC_056735.1 coordinate 539,960,295, forward strand.
TATTTCCAACAAAAGACAGGTATCACCATAGGGGCAGAATGTGGGCCCTTATATGCTAATATAATAATAGCAGCATGGGAATGCAAATATGTGTATATCACCCCATTTACTAACTTTATAAACATGTATATACACTATTTGGATGACATATTTATTGCATGGACAGACCCAGCAGCTCAAATAGAGGAATTATTCTAATACATCAATAACACTACTTCATTCCTTAAATTTACACATACAGTTGGTGAGGATTCCATCACTTATTTGGATGTGAAACTATTCAAAGATAAAAACAATGAGATACTCATATCATGTATATATGGGAAACCAACCTACTCAAACTCCTTTTTACACTTCACCAGCAGCCACCCTTACCACCAGAAATGGGCCATAATAAAAGGCCAAATGGTAAGAGTGGCTAGGATGGTTTCTAACTTCACTAAATTTATTAAAAAATGTGATACACTGTGAGACATGTTTTTAAACATAGGATATTTCCTAGCTATGATAAATGCTACCATAGGTTCATAGGTTCATGGGTATGTACTAGGCTAATGGCCTTGGAGCCTTTACAAGCCTAGCCCATAGAAGTGCCCAGCATCGTGCCGCCCAATGTTAGTTCCCAGTGCCTCTATCAAGTAGCACCACTGGAGTGATCCCTTGGGTGAACTTTCTATTTCCCATCCACTCATCAAAATTTCTCTTGAAGAGGGCCAGTGAGGTGCTCTGCTTGACATGTATAGGAAGTCTCTTCCAGAGCATGGGCAGTTATCTGGGTTATGAACCTGTCCCGCCAGTGTGTTCTGTTGATTGTGATAATGAGGTTGAGGTCTCTGGAGCATGTTGTGTGGAGGGATTGGGATTAGACAGAAGTAGTGCAAAAAAGAACAGGCATTTGTGTCCCATTGCAGCATGAGAATAAAAGTCTCAACTTAACTGTTAAAGATGGTATTGACAATCCCCCACCATTTAATACCCAGGGGAATTCAAGTAATAGTCTGGCCAGCACAATAATGGCAGTATCAGTGCAGCAGCCAGCAGCCACCCTTACAATCAAAAATGGGTTGTAACAAAAGGGTCTATATTACAATATCGAAACTTTAGTTAATTGAATAACTAAAGATCAATCTTTTAATATCGAAACCTAAAAATGTTGAACAGCCGATTTAACCCAGGGAAACACTTCCTTTTGCCGTTATGTGGATTATGCCCTTTTCTCCAATTTGGAGCAATCTCAGAGTTGGTATATTTAGTTAGAAGGGGTGTGGGAGGATTGGGATTTAATTTTTTTTCCATGCGGCCAAGGGAAGTGTTTACCTGGATTAAATCAGCTGTTCAACATTTTTAGGTTTGGATATTGCAAGCTCGATCTTTAGTTATTCTATTAGCTAAAGTTTCAATCTTGTAATATAGACCCTAATAAAAGGCCAAATGGTAAGGGTAGCCAGGATGGTTTCTAACTTCACTGAATTTGTTATAGAATATGACACACTTCAAGACATGTTTTTAAACAGGGGATATATCCTAGCTGTGATAAATGTTATCAAGAAAGAAGTAGTGCAAAAAAGAAAAGGCATATATGTGCCATTATTGCATGAGAATAGAAATCATTACATAACTGCTAGAGATGGTAATGACTATACCCCACCATTTAACAGCCAGGAGAATTCAAGTACTAAGCTTAGCCAGCAGAATAACGGTAACAACAGTGATCAGCATGACCACTCCTTTGTCACCATCTTTTCAATGGACAGTTTTAGCACATCCAATATTTTATCTAAAAACTGGCAGCTTATATTAAATAATAAAGGCATGCAAGAAAAGTTAGGTGACCATCCTAGAATTGTTTATAAATGAGGCAGATGTTTTAAAAATATTTTTGACAGCATAACCAGTGATAATAGGAAGGTTTTGGGAAAAATGGTAACTGTAGAACATGCAGTCAGTGTCAACTTATCCAGAATGGGGACACAGTTATGGTAAACAAGACAATCAATATAAGTGGCTGATTTAACTATCACTCAAATGGGGTGGTTTATATTGTTTATGTAAAATGTGTTGTGCATTTTACATTAGTAAGACTGACAGCAAACTAAAGAACCACATTTACTCTCATGTTTATGATATATATATATATATATATATATATATATATATATATATATATATATATATATAAACACACAAATCCTTTGTATAAGATTATCTTCAATTATCCTGAACACAGTTTTTTATTCACAATTTGAAAAAAGTGGAACATAACCCAAGGGGGGGGGGGGGTCCACAGGGATCATGGTTGAACAACATGAGCTGTGGTGGCAAATATATTTTCAAGCTACAGCACTCCCACCCCCCGCCCCAGAATCAGTGATATTATCACCATCAATAGCTTACTAAAAATGAAAGCTTACAAAAAATAGGATTGATTTACTTACGCTATAAACAACACACGCACACACACATATATATATATATATATATATATATATATATATATATATACACACACACACACACATATATATATATATATATATATATATATATATATATATATATATTTCTTAGCAACAATCAAATGTGTAACAAGATGAAAAGAAATAAGTTTTCAATTTTTTATTTTTTTATTTTCATTGATGGACAATAGAGTATAATAGCATTTATCCTGGTTTTAAATCATACCTTATGTATTTGGATCAGGATACATTATTTCTTTAAAATTTCAAATTTGTAACATTGTATCACGTGACAGCCAAAGAGTTATACATAGGTCATATGACCGATTTCTAAATTTGTCTGTTGAAGTCTGTTACATTATAGATGAAAGTGCTTACCTACTGTTTATTCTATTAGATTTTACTGTTCATTAAGGCCTGGTTTATTTACTGTGTTGGTTTGGATTGCTTGAGACATCCAGACAGCTCAGTGGAGACTGTGCACCATGGTCTTGATGTCAGTGCTGATGTGGCTGAGAAGACAAGTGTGACCCAGGAGTAGTCCAGGTAAGCGTACATATGGCAACATTTACATTTGCTTGTAGAATTAAATATATAATTTGACTACTTTTTCCTGTGATCCATTCTTTTAATATCATTACTTATTGATAAGTTATACAACAGAGCTGTTCAGAATACATGGGTGTGGGTGGATGCCTCAGCCAAGTTTCAGTTACATCTATTTCTTACAGAACAAACAAGCAATTGTGCATTCACACTGTCCTCCTATGTTATTCCCATTGTGATGCCTATTTGCCATCCCTTCCTTGCCTCATTTCTTCCAGCATCACACTTCCTGCAAAGTGTGGAGAAATCTGCAGATGATAAGGAAATGTTTCTTTGCTTATTACTAAGCATTATTTAGATATATAATTATCTGTATGCATGTGGAGGATGTAATGAGTGTCTGTATTGCTGTACCATCTGTAATTGTGTGATCAGTGTTACTTTTGTATCATCAGTGTTGGGTTAATATTTAGTAGAGAAGTAATTTCACTTCTGTGCTTGTTGCTTATTATCATCATAGGGATCCTACTGCCTGATGTCAGAGTATCAGTAGGGTCTGATGGTGATGGTGGCCAAACGGAAGTACAGTCTGAGGGTGCAGAGGTTGAATCTGACACTGAGGTTGTGACTAACACATCCCCTGGATTTCCTTCAGACACAGTCAGTATGGCTATGCATACCAATTCCACTGAGCCCTCAGATAGTGGTAGTGTGGTTTTCTGTAGTTTCAATGCCAGTTGACCTTAGCTGTAGCCAATGTGTGGGTGATGTGCCACACAGGAGGGTTGATAGAGGTGTTCAGAGGGGCCCTGTTGTCCAACCTTCATTTGATGCTCGTGTGTCATTACATGCCACTTGACATATGTTTAGGGTCATCATGAAGGCACAGGCACATTCCACTAGGGCCTCTGAGGTCATGCTTAGGGTCCTAGATGTGGCATAAGCTGACATGTGTGACTGTCTCCACCATGTGGCTGATTCAATGGATCAGATGAATGACACAATGGAACATATAAATGTGATGGAATGTCTGCTGGGAAGAGGTCTGCATCCACATGGCTGTAGATCTGCAACATCATCTGCTGTTAGCCAACATGGGTGTGCCAAATCCTGCTCCCGCAGTGGCACTACTTCCACTGCTCCATCAGTGGTTGATGTGTCTACACCCAAAGATGGCCATGGTGTCATAGACCTGACTGTAGATGTAAAGGGAGTGCATCCATCAGATATTGCTCATATTCAGGTAGCACCAGTACATCTGACCATGGGCATGGACATGTCAGTGCAACTCCTGGCAGAGCTAGTTTTCATGGTTGGGGGCAACAAGGATGAACTGATACCTCTACCATGCATGGCTCATACCTGTCCAACATGACAGGACATAGATCTAGCACAGAGCTTGGCTTTGTTCATGCAAACATTCACACACGCATTTCATATCAAATGCCCATACAGGCACCCACACATGATAGGTATATGAGGTATTCATGAGACTTGAAGGTCATTTGATAATTAGCTACATTACTGCCAGCCTGTCTTTCTTACTCACACACACTCACTACTTTTATGTTAGTCTTTGGCTGCTGCCCCACCTCCAAAACTCCACCCCATGCAAATGATAACTGTGCCATCACCTTGTTTCTATCTGTTGGATTCCAGGATACATACGCATTTTGTCTGATGCACAGAGTGCGTAACTAACTGAGTGCTTAGTATATGTATTGATGATGTTATTTTGACATTTTTACTGATTTCTTACAGCCTTTTAGTGTTTTTATTATTAACTTGAAATTATTGATACATCAGTGAGGATTACTGCTCTACTTGTGAGAATGTAGGGATAATTAGACTTTTGACTTCTTTTTCTATTCTGAGTATTTTAGATGCATGAAGTATGATAGTTGAAAAATGGGATAAATCTATCCACATAAGTCAGTCCTGTCACATATTGATGTCATTGCTGGACAACTCACAAAATTTCAAGTAACGGTATGCAAGTACCTACATTTTATTCATATTCTTACACATTTTTTTTTTTACAGGTTCAGCACTTACCTTGATAGACCTGCAGTTACTAATGTTTTCTTTTGGGGCTCACTTTGTCTAATAATAGCAGTGCATAGCCATTACATGGATAAGTAATGGCTGAGAGCATTGCCTGACTTCAGTTTTACTGTATGTATGTATGTATGTACTGTATGTATATGCATAGGATGAAAGTTATACCTTACTTGTTACCTCTTGGCCAGGGCGTGGGCATATTGTGCATATCTATGTCCACCTCCAACCACAGCAGCTGGGGGTTCCCCCTCTGACTCCTCACCTGAGTTTGGCTGAGGGGACATTGCCAATGGGGGTGGATTGTGTGCTCCTTCCCCTTGGTTTTCCTGTTGCAGATATTTTCTCAGCATAATATTATGTAGAATAGCACAGACAGTGATAATTTTGGCACAAGCACTGAAATTGTACTGCATGGCCCCCCTCCCCCCAATGTACCTAGACACCAAAACTGTGACTTCAGCAGCCCAAACACATGCTCTTTGATATTTCTTGTTTGAGTGTGTGCCTCATTATAGCTTTCCTCTATGTGTGTGTGTGTGTGTGCATTTCTGATGGGCATTATCAGCCATGGTTCAAGTGCATACCCTGCACCCTCCATTAAATGGCCTTGTAGGATATCAACCATGAAAATCTTCTGATAGAGCTATGAGTTGTACCAGATATGGGAGTTGTGATAAGTGCCAGGGTTGCCAGACACACATTCAAGATGATTCACGTAGCATTACACATAACTTGCAATTAATGGAGTGGAACCACTTTCTGTTTAGGTACACCCTTCCCTGCTCCTTGAGTAGTCCTTTGATCTCAATGTACATGCAGTCTATGGCACCCAAGACTTTACAGAAGTGTGGTACAGGGTAGACATCACATCCTGTGCAGTTGTAGCTCTGTCCTCAGGGGGAAAAAAAAAAAAAAAATATATATATATAAATATATATATATATATATATATATATATATATATATATATATATATATATATATATATATATATATATATATATATATATACATACACGCACACAGTATATATATGTCTATATAAAATCACTGGCATGGTGTAGCATAGCTTTAAAAAATTGATGTAGGATACTGGATGCTGATGTCTGTGACACTCCCAGCATATCCCCTGTTGGTCTTTGGAAGGTTCCTGTAGTTTAAATTCTAAGTGTTACTCATAGATTGCTCTACATGGGTGTTGGTTCCCCTCAGTTTGCCCTTGCTCTCAGTTGAGGACAACAGAAGTTTCAGAGTTCCTGAAGTGTGTCTCTATCCACCTTGTAGTGCTCCATCTTGGATCGGTTAATTAGCATGCAGTTCATCTGCTTATATTGTAATTAGCATGTTACAATGTTTACCGTGATTGCACAGCATGGCTCTAAACATTGTGTACAGCTGTGTACAGAATGCAGATCAGTGCAATACCATGTGCATGTTGCACCATGCCATGCACACATCTTTAGCCAGCGGTGTAGGGTTTATTAAATCCTGCCCAGTGTCATTGTATAATAGAAATACTATATGATTAAGTGTGGGTACCACATGATTTACCTAATTGTGCTTTGTTTAATCATTTGGATTTTAGCCTCATGACCAGATTTATACCCAGCCATGGATTATTAATAAAAATAATAGACTGTTAGGGGGAAGTAATATGGCTGCCATGGTGTAGACATTGTGAAGATATATGAAGGCTGCCAGCCTAGCTAGATAGAATATTGTAGATAATTCTATGTCATTGTAAATATTAATATAATCCACAGGCTTGTCCTCTTAAATGTACAAAAAAACTGTGTTAAATGTTGAACTTCAAAAATGTAACCACAGTACACTCTGCTGGAAGAAAGCTGATAAGTCAAGAATTTTATAACTGTTTGATCTCAAAGCTCGGAAACGTAATGTCTGGACTGAGGAATTCCTTCTAGTGTTTTGAGACCAGAGTTAATTGCTAGAATTTACAAATATAATGTATTTTATTGCTGTAGTTTCCAGGCCAGGTGCAAGATCAAAGAAATGTTAAAAATCTGAGTTTCTGTTAGCTTGGAAACCAGAGAAGAATGATGCAATCTAAAATGAGTCAGCAATGATGTAGTACTAATTTAAGAGATCTCAGAGAGAAAGAGAGAGCATTTTGGATTTTGTCTGAAGAGTGTCCACTCACCAGCACTTGCTTTGCTCTGTATGTAAGTAGGATCTTAGACTTTAGTGTCTCTCTTAGAAATAGATAAAAATAGTAAGCTTAGTCTAGCTGTTTTATATGGGCTGCGGTGATGCAGCAGTTAGCATTGTCATTTCACAGCAAGAGGTTCTCCCGTTCGATTCTTAGCTGGAGCACCTTCTGTGTGGAGTCTGCATGTCCTCTCTGCAGTCGTATGATGTTTTAAGACATGCAGGTAGGTGCATGTGTGAATGGGTGTGCCTTTTTCGAAGGTTGGGTGTCTGGCTGGCAACTCGGCACCGTAAAATCCACTGCCAATCATTAGCGAACCGGAGTTCTGCTGTGGCGACCCCTAACTGGGAAAAGCCTAAAGACTTTTTAGTCTAGCTGTTTTCTATATATATGTCAGAGTATTCTACAGCATTATTTTAAGCATTTTCCTGTGATCGCTGTACTCTTGACTAGCACTGTGTTGAATTGAGGAGATTTGTCTTGTGTTTTTATTATTTATTGTTAAATATTTTAAACCTTTCAACTGTAGCTGTTTTGTGTACAGATAATTTAAACTCTAGAGTACATTGCATCTATATAATGATACTGTACAAAGCCACTCCAATAAACCTTAAAAGTGCTGGTCACACTTACTAACTGGATAATAATATTGCACAATAAAATTGGACCCCTTTGGGAAGGGCCTTATTGGTAGCAGATAAATAGGGGTTCTAGTGGCAGTGGATTACTACCTTGTAGCCTGGGCAGAAGGGGACTATTTAGTGAAAATGTGTCAGCCTTCCCCAGGAGTGTCTGTGTGTTTGTATATAAATCATATATCAAAGAGTCTGTGTGTGCGTGTGTGTGTGTGTGTGTGTGTGTGTGTGTGTGTGTGTGTGTGTGTGTGTGTGTGTGTGTGTGTGTGTGTGTGTGTGTGTGTCAGCTACTTGAGCAGGGACACAAAGCACTGATTGAATATAGGGAGTGCTGGGAGGACTTGGCTTGGAGCTATGGCTAAGGAATCCACTCTATAGCTGTGCCAGTGGGGAGTCTTATTGGGGATCTGGAGAGAAAGGGAGAAACCAGCCTGAGACCGACTGTGATCCCTGTGTGCTCTTAAGGGAAATTGTACTTTACTGTGTGTGTACTTGTCATCCTTCCAAATGTGGATGCCCCTCACTGGTGCTACTGGTGAGGATTGAGGCTCCTTGATTACTGGGTCAATGCACGGGCTTCACAGATATCTCCTCAGCAGACCTCCTCAACATTTCATTAATCAACCTATATTGTACTGGGATATAGCATTTTGTATTCACAAGCTAGCTTTTTAAATGGATATTACCATGTTGGAAACATTCTGAGCCCTGTAAACAAGTCTATATGGCTTTGCTGGCTTACCCACTTAATAGCAACAACAACTGCATGGTGATTTTTGAATAGGTGAATCATTCTTTCTGGCAAGTTAAATACAAAAATGTTTGATCCTCTAAACCATTATTTCTCACTCCATCAAACATAATCATTTTCATCATTATGGCTAACAATGCTGATACAACAGACTCACAAACAACCAAAACCAAACATTTAGTAGTTCAAACTTCTGAAAAAGATATTGCCTGTAAAAGACCAAGATTGTTCGGAAAAGAATATGAAAGAAGCATGGCAGCCAATATGAAACTCGACCAAACCATTGCACAGCAAATACTTAAATCTGATGTCTTACCTCTTCAGCAAGCTATACATCATCTTTCACAACAGATCAACTGATGTCAATGCCACATTGCATGACATCTCCAAAAGGATGAAAACTTCACAGTTATAAATGTCAGCTTGTCAAGTGGTTTTAATTGATCAAATAGTTCAAGAAAACAGTAAGGACAATAAACAATAATGAACAAATTGCTAGACCAAGTGGTGATGAGCATACATACTAATTTAATAATTAAAAGTCTTTTAGAAAATTTTAAACAACCTTTACTAATACAAACTCTTTAAAAAATATTTCTTTATTATATGGAGACTGACCCATCAGTAAAGACTATTATTACTGAAAAAGCTCAGAGAGCCCTTAGAGTGCCAACACAAGCAGACCAGCCCAGGCATATATATATAGATACACACACACACATATATATACATATATATATATATATATATATATATATATATATATATATATATATATATATATATATATATATATATATATATATATATATATATATATACATAATGCAGCTAAAATACTTAATGCCACTAAGGAAAAGAGAAAACTTCTATGGCAAGGCAATAAGTTAAGAATTGGTCAAGACCTTAACCTTATAAATCAAACAAGACACATAATAACGGGCTCCATTCTATGCTCAATTTGATCAACAAAGGCCTGAAATTCCAGATGAATTATTCAGCAATCCTCTATTTCACATACAAAAGTAAAAACACAATATTTCCTCTATTGATGAAGCCAAACTCCCTTTTATCTAACTTTTTTGCATTAAACTTAATTGAATTATTCCATTTGGTCTTCAGTTTGTAACCTGTCTGCAATCTTGAGCCATCTTATTGACTGAAAGCCTTCCGTGTAATATATTTTTAACATGCAGGTGTGATACAGTGATCTATATTACCTTATCCTACTCTAACTAGTTATTAAATATGTTAATAAAAAATAATAAACTACCTTACTGAACAAGCTCACCATAAAGGAAAAGGAGGCACTCTATTCAACCAAATAAAAAGTTAGAAAGGGAAATCTCTCATAGAAGAAATAACTTAATCTCCTTTATACTAACCAAATTTCACATGAGAAAAGTTACCTCATCAAATATTCTGAATTGGTTTGATCCCCTTCCATGATCCTCACTAGATGAATAACAATTCTGAAACACACATCACAACAATCAGAGATAAATAGTGGCATAGATACAATTCAAGTCTTTGCATACATCTATTCTCATTTATATGATAACCATAATGTTAATTCTATCATGGAATAACTACACAACTACCTAAACAAGATTCAGTTTCATAAACTTAGTGTTACTTAAACGGGCAATTTAAAAGCCCCCTTTACTCTTCAAAAAATAATTTACCCCATTAAACATCTTAGAAAAAGTAAAGGCCCTAAATGTATGGGCTTAGTAAGGAGTATTATAAATGCAAAACAGCCTAGTAGAAGGCAGGAAACACACCAGCAAAGGTTCCACTGTTTAATTCCACCAAGTAAGACACGAACATATAAAAACTGCAGATTAACGCTCTTTCCACCAAGTAAGACACGAACATATAAAAACTGCAGATTAACGCTCTTTCCACAATGATTTTTATCACAAATCTAATAAACCTTTTTAAAATTATTCAGTGCCATTAACACATAAGGAATCCATGATCATTATATAAGTGCCCCTAAAGCCATTTTTATAATTACACATAACCATGACCCTAATATCACTTATCAAAGTAGATTTAAAAATCTATACCACTATCCTAGCTAATGGATTAAAACTTGTACTTCCTTCAATCTTATGTCCTTACCAGTATGGTTTTCTGAAACCTAGACACACATATGATGATACTCTTACATTAGATATCACACAATTCTTAACCAACAAATGTAATCTTGATACTTTTACCTTAACAATTGCATCCAAAGCAGAATTTTGGCATTCACACCTCCTTCATGAATGCCATGCAAATTATTTGTAGTAAAGCATATACACAACTTTCTATTAACAAAGTTACTTCTAAACCCATTCCCATTATCAATGATGCTAGGTAAGAATGTCCTCTCTCTCCCTCTCTCTCTGTATATATATATATATATATATATATATATATATATATATATATCTATGGGATCACTACATAATCTCGAAAGTTTGAAATACCGAATTTCAAACTTTCGAGACTATATAGCCGAAACCTCTAATTACCAAAAGACCAGAAGCATGAATTTCAAAATCCCGATCATCGGGTGTTTGACATTTGCACTTCTGGTGCTGCGGTATGGTGGAAAGTCAGGTAAGTATCTATGTTTAAATGTGTTGGTTAGGGTTTAATGTGTAAGTGTGTGTTGTGACTGTGATGTCTGTGTGCGAGGGGAATGTAGGTGTGTGGTGGTGTTTCATGTGTTTTTGTATGTAGTGCAACCTTGGAGTTAGAATATTTAAGTAGGGGGTGTGGGGGCGCGGGGGGGCTTGCCCCCCTGCTTGTCTGTAGTTTAGATTTGTGTGTTTGTGTTCTGGGGGACGGTGTGTGTATGTGTATGTGTGTGGTGTATGTTGAGTGTAGTTTTTGGTAGTTTGAATTTTGCAGTTTTGATGTTTCGGTATTTTAATGTTTCGGATATTTGGTCTCGGGATTTTGGGCATCAATAGCTTGGGTTTTTGGGATTTAGTAGTGGTTCTATATATATATATATATATATATATATATATATATATATATATATATATATATATATATATTCAACCTATATGAACACTACTTCTTGATGTTGTTGCAAAAATCCTTTTTTTATCTTACTCCAAACATTCATAATGTAACTTTACCATTTACTACTTTTGCAATCTTTTTTGACTTCCTAATTCTGATATACCAAAAATTGCTCAAACTATTGATAACTTTTCCAAGTTCTTTAATTGCAGCTTAAGCCTTTGTTCTAATTTTTTTCTGTTTAAGAAATTCACTCCTATATAACATTACATTTCTTCATCCTTAAAATATCTGGGAATTTACTTTGACCAAGATCAACCAATCAGTGATGTTTTGGAGAGATGTTGATAGCATCTGGTCAAGTATCCAAAATGATATTGACAGATGGAGTAGATTAAATTCCTTCAGTCTATCAATAGTAGCTATAATTGAAATGAATATTGTACCAACATTTCTATTCCTTTTAAACCTATCTTTTCAACCCCTATCTCATAATTTATTTCAAAATATAATTTCCAAGCTAACTAAATTTAAATGGTCACCCAAATCATTATGCATAGCTTACACTAACATATTAAAAAAATAATTGTAATAATAGGTGGCCAAGGGTTAACTTATCTTTACCTATATTACTTGATCATCAATGCAACCAGATTGATAAAAGCTTTAAACTTACCTTCCAATTCTGATTTCTGGCAACCTCTCAGGGTCAGGATTTCTCATAATCATATACTCTAATTTCATTGAAATCCCAAAGTCCTATCATATTTTAAAAAAATACATTAAAAGTAAGGATAACAACATGTACATACAAGAGTTTATTCTTATTTCAGAAGTTCATTACTATTGTGAAATTAAATGATATAGCTAATACTTCACAACCTATCAATATGAACTGAAATTTCATGCTTAAACAATCAGGTGGACCTAACCTCTTTTCCACTTTTTAAAGACATTTTAGTCATTGACTTTTTAAAGTACAACCCCCTTTCACTGGGAAATGTAAGGCTTTAATTTAACCTCCCTGAAGAATATTTACCTGTATAAATCAAAATTGCTATGTACTTAAACAACAGTGTGGATCCTTACAGCTAGAGCTAAACACTCTTTAATTTTCTCAATCAATTAATATTCTCATTACAGTCTGACAAACCTATTTCAAATCCATACAAACTAAACTATAACTTCAACTCCTATATATCTTCCTCTTACTGGCTCAATAACAAGTCGAATATCCCACCTAAAGCAAACCAAAATTCAGTTCAATTTAACACCAAACATATTTCATCTGTAATTCATCTATAATTCAGTATGCAGATGACACTACCTTAATCTGTGCTGCACAAAACATTCCCACCCTCCTGCAATCAACTCAACTAGCATTCTCTGACATTGAAAACTACCTTACCAAAGCCCAACTTATCCTCAATCCAAAGAATACCCAGCTTATGATTATAACCAGTTCTAACAAAAACACTAAAAGTCAATTCACTATCTACTCCACAAATGCTACTCCAATTGCTCCAGTGGCACAGGCTAAGCTATTGGGAATAACCATAGACTCCCACCTAAAATTTGATAGTCATCTCAACTTAACTATTAAAAAAGTACATGCCAAACTGGCGTCACTCTACCGTATCAAACCATTTCTTACCAACAACAGAAGATCAGCCATTGCTCGCTCCCAACTTCTATCCACCCTCCTCTATGCATCTCCCATTCTGACTAATCTCAACAAAACTGAACTAAGCAAAATGGAAGCCTGCTATAACAGAATTGCCCGCTTTGCTGCAAATTGCTCATATAGAACTCATCACTGTACTGCTTTGAGACAGCTCCACTGGCTTGAACTGCCCAACCTCCTAACCTACAATCAGCTCTGCCTCTGTCATTCTGTCTATTACCTCCCCAGTAAGTGTCCTGCTCTCAAAAACCTAGTACAACATCACTCAGCCAAAAGGCCTCTTAGATCATCAAGCAAACTACTACTAGAAGTCACCAACAGCTACAATAGCTTTGGAGATGCACTATATAGTAGTTCAGTGGCTAAAAAATGGAACTCTGTCCCTACTAGCATTCAAAACACATCATCCAAAGCCTCCTTTAAAGACCTCATCAGGCAACATCTCAAGCAAAGTTGGCAGTGCCATGATTTCTCCCCAGGCTAGTGAAAGCGGATAATATATACATACAAAATCTAGAGCACTTGATAATAGTTTTCAATCTTACTCATAAACACTGGCTAATCTACAATGTATGTACTGTACCTGTGTACTATGTATGTATTCTACCTATGTTCCAAATTTCAGCTATACACCACAAATCTATTAATTACCTTTATTTTTAAAATTAATATTTTTTTGTTTGTTCTCTCTACTGTAACTGTTTATATGCCGCATACCACTGTAAAAACATGTCTCTTGTAATTTGTGTGTATACTGATCATGTCTAAATAACTAAATGTGTCTGTAATTTTTCTTTGTGGAGCTTTTCTCCACTGGCCTCTGCTGAAAAAGGGCCTTTTCAGCTCAGTCAGACACCCCCGGTTAACAAATGTAAAATAAATAAATAAATAAATAAATATTCCTTTGAAAAAAGTATTCTTTACCTAATTCATGGATTTAAAAAATGCTTCTATGACCCCTTCAAAAATTGCATATTTCTTCTCTAATGCTTCACCTTCATGTAGTGTGTGTGTGATTTTCATGATGTGGATCTAATACATATACAGTTTGGTCTCAACTAAAATCCAAGTTACAATCCATGTGTTATCACGAAGAGATTTTTACTATAAATGTCATTATCCTTCATATCCCTTCCTCAGCTTAAACCTAAAGTATCTATTTACACATATAGCTATTTCATGTTAATTAAACTTTATATAACTCATAAATAGATGATAAAAATATCTTCTTGCCTGGTTTTAAAGAAATTGCTATTAATTGCATTAATGTTTATAAACATTTACTACTAACATTTTTTTTGTGATTCACTTGATTTTTAACCATTTTTGAGCTTAATGTATAAGCATTTCAGCACTCAGCTCATTTTATCTTAGACTTTATTAATAAATACTGATCAACCTTTTTTGCCTTTCTCCTCTGTACATGTCTTCTCTCTTCCATTTTCAACCTTCTATTTTTAGTGGTATAATATTATGCAAGTCTTGTACTGAGCAGGATTACTATCGCAACAACACATAATTAGTAGGGTAAAACTAACCTGTCTCACTACGGTCTAAACCCAGCTGACATTCAATATTAGTGGGTGAACAATCCAATGATTGGTAAATTCTGCTTCACAATGATAGAAAGAGCCAACATTGAAGGATCAAAAAGCAACACGACTATGAATGCTTAGCCACCACAAGACAGTTACGCCTGTGGTAACTTTTTCTGACACCTCTTGCTTAAAACCCAAAAAGCCAGAGGGATAGTGAGGTCATGCTTTCTCAGTCTGTATCCATACTAAAAATCAAGATCAAGCAAGGTCAGAATAAGAACAGTCATCCATCTACATGCTTAACTGAATAAACTACTGGAAACTTCAACAAAGTGTCTTTATTCCTCCCACAGGAAGAGTTTCAGAGAGGCAGAAAGAGACAGAGTCTCCTAGGTCTGCTAGCTAAAGTGATTTTACCTGGACTAATCCTTTATACTCTGTATTTTGTTAGTTCTGTCACCCGCTGGGTCACAGGTGGGATACCAGACTTCACTCAAGACCAAAGGATTACCTCTGCTTACTTTTTCAAAATATTATCTAAGAGCATAACTGTGCTTTTTGACAGAATTGTACAAAGACAGTTGCACAGTTCTTAAGTTTTTAACTTAAAAGTTTTGTAGATAATCTAATTTATTAATAACCTTAAATTATTATGTTGTGCATATTTGTTTGCTGTAATGTTATAATATGAATTGCTGCATTTTGTAATGAGAAACCAAAGGAAATAGGTTCTGAAGAAATTGAGGAAAAAGTATATATTGGAGTGATCAACTGAGTAGAAGCTTCATGCTGAGTTTCTACAGCCATGCTTTTATGGAAACAAAACACATGAGGGACCCATCCATTTGTGAGGTGATTTATTGATTAGATTAAAGGGAATGTGGCAGTTTACATTTTAATATCTTCTTTTTTCCCCTAATAATTTGCAAACTAGTACATTTTTTCTTAAACATTTTCCTTGAATTGTGTGAATCTTATGAGTGTTATATATAGCTTAGCCAAAAGTGATTATACAGACTAGACTTTACTACCTGAAATAATTTTGCAAATACTATGCGTTATAGCATCTTTTAATGCAACACCCTTATGTAGTGTTACTGGTCCATTATTTCTGTAACTTTTTCATTCAGACTGTTTAATTTTGCTAGGCCATTTTCTAAAATGTTATAGATGCAAGCACACGTGAATTCATTTGTTTTCTAGCTAGGATATATGCATATAGCACTGTTTAGGTGCAGCCTGATAATGCAAATATATAAGTGATTGACTATACGTACAACAGCACAGAATAAAGATGATTTAATGCATACTTTTCCAGGAAAAAATATAATGCTGAATTAAGTGATGTTTGTTCACTGTAATGCTTCCCTATAAACTGATAATTGAGAGAATTAAAATGAAATACAATAAAATGACAAAACTGCTGGTATTTAAAATGGATAATATATAACTGTATTGTTTGGGAAGCACCTGTCACAGGCATGTAAAAACTATAGTACAATATATGAAGAATGATTTTATGCAGCCACTACAAAGAGTTCTTGGCAGCAACTAGCCTTTGTTTTCAATACTAACTGCTACTGTTTTAAAAAGGCAGACTTTATTAGCAATCTAAGAAACATAATAACTTCTATAGTACTTCTATGAGAAAAAAATGATTTCATTGATTGCCTATTTTGACCTAACCTTACTTTTCAAAATAGACTTAAGTAATCTGGAATTTCTTAGATGGTATATTGAGACCAGTATCATTATCTTAGCTTACATGTGATAATGATATATAAATCATTTACAACTTTCCTGGATAAAACATGTCTTTATGAAAAGAAGAAATGTGTCACTTCCTCTGTACTTAATCGCAGTAACATAATTTTTTTTTAAATAGAACTTTTATTGATTTCCATTGCATATACATCATACCAAAAAGAACAAAACAAAAAAGAAATGTAGATTAACAATGACTGTTCATATAAAGGAAAACATACAAAGACATTTTTTATCTACAATATATACAAAGTGCTGCTTTGGAATAAATCTCTGGACTAAAATAAGTGAAATATACTTATATAATCAAGTAGATACTTCAAATAAGCTAGAAAACATTGCCTATAATTACAGTTCAGCAATTTAAATAAAAGAAAGATAAACATGAATTCTTTATTCTGAGCCACACATCAAAAGGACAATGTGAAAGGGGAAGGGAAAGTTACTGAACATATACCAGAATGGGTCTTAGTTATAGCCGATCTTGGCTCAAGAGATTTTTAATCATCAGATAAAAGTTCAAACTGAATATCCCAGACCTTCTGAAAGTAAGTGCATTTCTTAGGACTTGTTATTAAAAGTTTTTGTGAAGTAATGTATTTGACCGCCATGTTCCTGAAGCTACTCCATGACATCTTAGTACTATCTATCCAATGTTTGGTAATGTAGAGTTTGACTAGTAAACAGAGAGCTATTAAGATGTGAAATTTTAATTTCGAAGTATTATTATTTGAGATATGTAAAAGTGCCATCTCCCATGAGAGGGTTGATTTGTGGTAACCCATCTTGTCTAGTTTCACCTTAAGGGTGCACCAAATGCTGTGGGAGTATCTACAAAACCATAATATATGTAGAATGCCAGCTTGAGGGTAGGAGCAGCAGGGGCATGTAATCAAAATATTCGGATTAAATTTCTTTAAGCAGACAGGCATGTAGTATAGATTGTTGGTGATCATGAATTGAGTGTAGGTAAGTTTCTTAAATGGGGAGAAAGAAAGAGTAGATTTAATGGCAGATAATTTCTGTTCTTCTGATAGATTTGATTCTTGTTGGTTCCAGTAGTCTGCAAATAACACTTTATCTTGGAGAAGTGTTGAATTTATATATTTATAGACTAGGGATAACATGCTCTTGTTATTGGTTAGAGTTTCCATTAATTTAGAGACCTGGTTGAGATCTAATTCATTTATATTGAGAGCATAAGGCAGAGATGCAATAAGTTCCTTTATTTGGTGCAGAATTATAATATATCTTTTAGATAGATTTAGGGTATCACGTAGTTTTGTGAGTGATGAGTCCCTATATTTATAAATATCCCATAGGGTAAATTCTTTGATTTGAGGGTAGTTGGACAAATTAATCATATTTCTATTCAACATGAGATTATGGTTTAGATGAATAGGCTGTAATAGCAGAAGCGCTTTTTCCAATTTCACAGATTTAACTAGTTTGTGAAAGGATTTGATTTTTTCTTTTAGGATATGGTGCAATTTGAATTTCTTAAGAACTACTAGGTCTATAAGGGGAAGAGCTTTGGGATTAAGGTTGTTGTTTAAAGCATGGTTAAACCACATATTAACCCAGAGGGGAGTCTGCGTTTGATCGTTAAGTTTGTGATTAGCAATTTTAATTAGTCTATTAGCATGTAAAATTCTGTAATAAAGTTGTAAGTCTGGCATACCAAGACCCCCTTTATCTTTTAGAAGTGTAAGTCTCAGGTACAACACCCTGACTGATTTTGGGTACCATATGAGTTTCGCAAATGCTTTGCGAATTTTAGAGAAGAATAGATTGGGAATGAAGGAAAGAGATGCATGGAAGAGATAAATAATCTTTGGGAGGATGTTCATTTTAATAATGGAGGTTTTAGAAAGCATAGGGAGTTTTAACTGTTGCCATCTGGACATGTCTTGGGATATAGTTGACCATATTTTCATTAAGTTGGAGTGCAGTACAGAAGATGTAGCATGGTCATATCTAATCCCTAGATATCTGAAGGAGTATACTATATGAAAGAGAGAGAGTCTGGAGAAAGATTTTCTCTGTGAGTTAAGGGTTTAATCAGGAAGATACAAGATTTGTCTTGATTAACATTATAGTCCGATATATGCGCAACAGTATTCAGGGTTGTGATTAACTTCTTAGTGTCTGATAGGGGGTGTTCAAAATATAGGTTCAAGTCATCAGCAAAGGCAGTCAAACTTATTTTGGTATGCAATATTTCGGGTATTGAATGGTGTGTTTTCTGTAATAAGAGTAAAAAGAACGGTTCTAAGTATAGGTTAAAAAGAAGGGGGGGGCACCCCTGTCGGTTCCATTAGAGATTTTTATTGGCTGTGAGAATTTCTTATTGATATATAGGCACGTATATGCACTATTATATAAGATTTTAATAGTATTAATGAAATTTAAGGGTATATCATAATGTGATAGAACTGTGAATAGAAATTCCCATTTAACCCTATCAAATGCTTTGCATGCATCCGGAGTCATGGCATATCTTGGATTTTTGTCTATCTTGGTAATGGTGATCATGGTCTACATGGTTAATGTGTTATCCCAGCTATGTCTACTGGACATGAAACCTGCTTGATCTTTATAAATAAGGGAACAAATTACTTTTTTAAGCCTTTCAGCTAATACAGATGATAACATTTTGATATCAGTATTCATTAGAGAGATTGTCCTGCAATTGTTAAGATTTGATTTATTCAAGTTATTTTTGGGGATTAGAATTGTCTTGAAATGATTAATATGAAGGTCCAATATCCCATTAATAGAAATAGAGTTAAATAGTTTGAGTAGAATAGGAGCTAAGGTATATTTAAATCTTTTATAGAAGTCTGGGGAGTATCCGTCAGGGCCTGGAGCTTTCCCTGCCTTGAGGTTTCCGATGGCTTTTATTATTTCTATTTGACTCAAAGGGGCAGATGAAATTTTTTTCTGGTTTTCATTTAATTTAGGAAAGGTGATGTTACAGTAACATAAATTTAAAGAGCAACTCCTTGCAAATATCAAGTTTTTCTAATATATTTTTCTTTCCATTTAATCAAACCATAATCATGTATGTTGATTTTATACTATTGTAAAAATTTATTATCGTATACTTTTATTATATAGTATATTGCTCAACTTATCATTCCGTGAATACATTTCATCATAATTAAAATTATGTTTAGTATAAAATGTCATAAAAACTTGATCAAGAATACATAACTTTGGAGAAATGTAAATACTCACTTTGCCAAATCATCTCTCTCCCTACCTCCATTATTATGCTCCTAAATCAAGGAATGCCTCTTCATATAAATGTGTCAAAGTGGTTAATTTCATACATTGGCATTTCTTTAAATAATTCCGTAAATGAATATGAAAATATTTTTTGCTGGTAACCCATAGTGTAACTAAATAAATAACAACAATAATTATTTAAGCCAGCACTGTTGTCGATTGTTGTCTGAACCTATTTCTGTCACGTTTCTCTCCCCTTTCTGACATTTCAATTAAATGATTTTTTCCTTCTTTGCAGTCAATGAATCAGATAAGTTAATAGGGTTTAATTCATTACAGTCTTTTTTGACACTGACAAAATGAAGTAATTATGTAGTCACTTGTTTCTGCTGCAGAATAAACACAAAAGTATTAAACCTAAATACTGAATGCAGTCAAGCTTTGTTTTATTTGCTGATAGTTATAATGACCAGGTTTAAGGACTGAGAAAATGTGGCTTGGAGCTGCAGTACTGAATTCAAACAGCAACACTAAATAAAGTAGATTTTCATTCCTAGCACATAAATTTTACTTTAGGTGTTAAATATGTTATGGCCACTAACATCAAATCTAAGGATATCTTTGCAAGATGACAATCTAACTTTCTTACAACATGCAGTCAAAATATGAAATCGTATTCAATCACTCTCAGTGCAAGTAAGCAGAAAAATACAAGTGCAGTAAATGTTTTTCTCACAGGAATATACTCTGTGCTCCCATAAGATTGCATCTGGCAGGCAAAAGTCTTAACTGCAAAGTGAAATCATGTAAAATAACTTATCTCCATTAGACCCTTTTGGGCTATATCATATTAAGAAAAAAAAATGTTAAAAGAACTTAATATGATGCAGGCATGCTAATGCTGTCAAAAAAATCACAATGCAATAGAATAGGAAGTGGGTTTAGATTTGGTTAGTTTATTATCCTGTAATAACAATATGATTTATATTAACTGCTTAGAGCTATAGCTGTCAGTGATCCTCAGTTGAACCTTTTATCAAGTGCTTAAATGTAAAAGTCCAATTACCTTATGACAAATTCAAGAGAGGCAGGGATGATAACTCTTATGTATATAATAAAAAAAATTTCCATGTTTTAGGTTACTGTGTTTTCGAAGTAAAAATATATATTGCATGTTTTATTTATTATTATTATTATTTGTTAGATTTCCATTATAACTCTAACCACAAATCACATAAAAGTAGATGTTCATCGTGTTACCCTGCTGCAGTCATCACACTTGGGTTATCCTGTTGTCAGGCGGTTCCGCAGTCGGCCTGAATTCCAAAGTCTTGGTCCAGCGTCGGTTGCTGTCACTTCTTCCCTGACGTCAGTGCGCCATGGGTATATGAGGCATTCAACGCCATTTTCTTCAGTCTTTCTTGCCGCGCGGTGCCCAAAGCAGAAGCAGTTCACAAGTGCTGGTCGGCCGACACCTGAGATTTTAGAATCGAATTTCAGTCCGAAATCTTCAAAGCTAAGTACCCCATTGGGGAACCTTTTCTTGCCTCAGTCCAATGTCAGAAAAAGCTAACAATTGCATTTCTTGTGGGAAGCAAATACCTCATAAGGACTTTCATTCTTATTGTATACCTTGCCTAGGCCCAGACCACGACGTCACTGGTTGTTGGTTTTGTGCTAGGTTCAATAAGTGAACTATAAAGCGACGCTTTGATTTCGCACGACACTACTTCGGTAGGAAATTTAATTACACTATGCCGTCGGAGCAACCGACTACCGGCGTGCATAAAAAAAGCAAAGATAAAGACAGGATGCCTAGATCCAAGCCAGACTCCAAGGCCTTGGCTGGGCTGGTCGCCGGTTCTCCGGTTTTCAGTGAGGTGCCTACACAGCCCCTGGCGACCGCAGAATTGAAACCCCAGACCGCTTTGGATTCTGAAGCAGAGAGTTCTAGGCCGACGCAGCCATTTTCTTTAGGCCCTACCAGCAACATTGCAGAAGGAGAAGCCGGTGCTGTGGAAACACCTTCGGTTACAGAAGGTGTCTTCAGACCCACTACTCTCACCATAAAATCTTATGCTAAGCTTAAGACTCCTCTAAAACCAAAAAAGACTGCACTTCAGTCTCCAGTTCAAGGCCCCATGCCTAAGAAACAGATGCTTAAAATGGCTGAAGATTTGATTTCTTTAATCAGGGGTTCCCAACCCCCCTCCCCAGACAAAAGGCCTAGACAAGAGGAGGATTATGCCTCCTCTGATCAAGTGTCTATTTCCTCAGGCTCCTCTGAGGAACAGGATTACTCCTTTCCCCCTTATGAAGATTCTGATGCTGAAGATTCCATTCCCTCAGCTTCTCCCCCTGAAGACTATTCCTTTGGGGAAACCTTACATACCATGAGGAAACATTTCCACTGGGAAGGTCAGGACTACTCCAACTCAAAGAAAAGTCTCCGAGAGTTTCTTTTACTCCCCCAGCACAGACCACTTGCTATCCCTCCAGTTTTAGACATTGTGGATGATGTCTACTTAGAATCTAGTCTAAATCCAGATTCTCTGCCTCCTGCTCCAGCCAAACCAGAGATATTATAGAGTGCCTGATTCACACAAATTCCTTTACAAAAGCCCTGCTGCTGACCCAGAGACAATCTCCCAGGGTCCCAAAGGGGCTAAGGCTTCTATGGCTAAAAATCCTGTACCCTCTGAAAGGGACTCCAGAGCACTAGATGGGTGGGGGAAGAAGGTTTACACCTCAGCTACTCTAGCTATGAGAGCACTAAATTGTCAGTTTCACATGCTGAAATACCAGCAATTCCTAATGGGTCAAATAAAACAAAAGGTGAGCATGCACCCACAACAGTCTGAATTCAAGGAAATGCAGGATCTGTTGCATGCAGCTGAACAGGTGGGCAAACATACTTTACAACGTGGATTTGATTCCTTGGAAGCTTCCTGGAGAGCAGCTGTTACTGGGTCTGTTATACGTAGGCATGCTTGGTTAAAGGAACAAACTCTGCCTGATCATGTTAAAGCAAAGTTACTATTTGCACCCTTACAGCAGGATGTCTTATTTGGGGTTAAAGCAGAAGAGGTTTTAAAGAAAATGGAGGATAAGGCAAAATCTATGCAGACTGTCAAAGATTTCTTACAGGTACAACCCCCATACTTCAGCAGAAATTGGCCAACAAAAAATTGGTCCTTTCCAGCTTCTGACAGACCACAGAGGGGTAAATACAGATGCCCAAGGGGCAGAGGACAAGCACAAATCCCTTACAAATCGAGCCAGTGGGGCTCTGCAACACAGAAGGGAGGAGAAGACAGGTCCCAAACTACTAGAAGACAAACACAATGACTTAAACCTCAAACTGCCAAGCAAAACTCTCTTGGCAGCTCCCTTGGGAGGAAAATTAGCATTTTTTACAGACAACTGGTGCATCGTCACAAAGGACAAATGGGTCCTAGACATTATCTTACAAGGATACAGATTCCATTTCCACACCTTGCCAAGGATAAAAGGAATGCCAAACCTGCCACAAAATCAATGGGCAGAGGCACAAAAACAAATTACAGCTCTCATGGACATGAGAGCCATTCAACTGGTACCTACACAGGAGCAAGGCCAAGGATTTTACTCAATGCTCTTTCTAGTCCCCAGAAAGGACAATGCTTGGAGACCCATTCTGGACCTTTCAATTCTAAACACCTTCTTGCAAGTACCCAAATTCAAGATGCTAACACTACAGCAGCTTCTTCCCATGTTGGGCAAGAAAGCTTGGCTAGTAACGTTGGACCTCAAGGAGGCATACCTGCATGTCCG
The DNA here is from genome assembly GCF_019279795.1 of Protopterus annectens. Classification (NCBI taxonomy): domain Eukaryota; kingdom Metazoa; phylum Chordata; order Ceratodontiformes; family Protopteridae; genus Protopterus; species Protopterus annectens. The sequence continues at coordinate 539,983,971 of NC_056735.1, forward strand.
TATCAGACAAAATTGCAGAAGATATCTCCGTTTCATTGCAGGTTCAACCCATTACCAATTCTCTGCACTGCCCTTTGGCTTATCTACTGCACCCAGCGTCTTCACAAAATGCCTGGCACCAGTAATTGCATACTGCAGACAAAGAGGAATTCAAATATACCCATACCTGGATGACTGCCTCATCCAAGCAGAAAGCAAGGACATTCTCTTACAACATCTGACTTTTGTAAAACACCTTCTAAGTTGCCTAGGGTACACAGTAAATGAAAAGAAATCAAAACTAGTGCCCTCACAAAATATGACATTCCTGGGTGCCAGCTTGAAAACAATGGCCCAGATGGCTTATCTGATGCCAGACAAACAACTACAACTAACTCAATACTTCAAAATAATGGCAACAAAGACCCAACTCCCTGCAAGAAAAATTCTGCAGGCCTTGGGCTTCATGGCATCTTGCATACTACTAATACCATTTGCAAAACTGCATATGAGGAAATTAAAATGGTACCTGAAAAGCGTACGGACTCAACACAGCCACAGCTTGGAAATAATGATACCTCTCATTCCCTGCCTTCAACAGGAGTTTCTATGGTGGTCACAGGCATGTCACCTCAACAAGGGTCAGCCTTTCACCTTACCCCCAGCCAGGCAAACTATGACAACAGATGCATCGGACTATGCCTGGGGGGCACACATGGCAGGACGGTGCGTTCAAGGCATATGGACTGCAGATCAAAGGAATCTGCATATCAATCAAAAAGAAATGCTAGCTGTACAGAATGTTCTGGCAGCCTTCAAGGACCTCTTATATCCAGGACAGCTTATAATAAGGACAGACAACACCACAGTAATGTGGTACATAAACAAACAAGGGGGTACACACTCCTACCCTCTATGCAGGCAAGCAATGACCTTGTGGAACACAGCACTGGCTTACCAAGTTCAATTACAAGCTCAATTCCTGCCAGGAAAAAAGAATACATTGGCAGACGACCTAAGCAGAAACATCATGGATCCCCATGAGTGGAAACTGGATCCACAAGTATTTGCAATAATAACTCAAAAATGGGGGCACACAGACATAGACCTGTTTGCCAACCCCCAAAACTATCAGCTATCAAACTTTTGCACAAGGACATTTCACCATCAAGCTTGGAAAGTGGACGCACTCTCATTCAGTTGGAAAATGCTGACAGTATATGCCTTTCCTCCATTGTCCCTTCTCACAAAGGTGCTGCTGAAAGTCAGGATGGAGAGACCCCGAATGATACTCATTGCCCCAGACTGGCCACACCAGCACTGGTACCCACTACTAAGGAACATGGCCCAGGGCCCACCATGGATTTTACCACAAATTCCTCATCTGCTCACACAGCAAGGCAGTCAGATTCTACACAGCCAGCTCAAAACCTTAAATTTGGCTGCATGGCAAATCATCTAAGCAACCAGCCAGCTCCTCTTTCACAAGCTGTTATGGATGTCATTCTGGAGGCCAGGAGGCCCAGTACCAGGAAAGCCTACTCAGACAAATGGAAAGATTTTGCACCTGGAACCAAGCTAAAGGCCAAAATACCCTTCAGCCAGACATACCTCAGATTCTACAATATTTAACTGAGATGTTACACAAAGGACTTTCTTTTTCATCTATTAAAATCCATGCCTCAGCTATTTCAGCTCACTACAACACGGATCCTCCCTTATTTTCACATCCACTTCTAAGGCAGTATCTCAGAGGGGCCAAAAACATTAGGCCTCCCAGGAGAACGCCAACACCAACTTGGGACCTCAATTTTGTTCTGGAAAAACTTATGCTACCACCTTTTGAGCCAGCTTTCTCAGCTGACTTAAAGTTTATATCATGGAAGACTGCCCTGCTGCTAGCAATTACTTCAGCCAGAAGAGTTTCAGAGCTACAGGCACTAATGGCAGTAGAGCCTTTCCTCATTTTTCATCAAGACAGAGTTTCTCTACGAACTAACCCCTCCTTTATGCCAAAGGTGGTATCCAGTGTGGCTCTAAGTCAAACCATCCATTTATCCACCTTCTTTCCAAATCCACAGAACAAAGGAGAAAGACTCCTGCATTCCTTGGACATTCACAGGCAACTACGTTACTACTTGGATAAAACTAAGGTTTTCAGAAAATCTGACCAACTTTTTGTACCCTATGCTACAGCATCACAAGGAAAGGCTATCTCAAAACAGACCATTTCCAAACGGAAAGGACATTGCATACATTTTTGCTACACCCATCATGGCAAACCAGTTCCTGCTAGCATAAGGCCCCACTCCACCAGGGCAGCAGCTACATCTACAGCCTTCCTCAGGGGGGTGACAACCAAGGATATTCTGGAAGCTGCAACTTGGAGTTCAGTACACACCTTCACCAAACACTATCACTTACCACTTTACTCTAAGACTAGAACTGGCTTCGCCACTGCAGTTTTGCAGGGCCTTCTAGCCTCCTCTAACCCTGTTTGACTCCACCTCTCATCCTTAGCTTTGGGATTCTACCCAAGTGTGAAGACTGCAGCAGGGTAACACGATGAACATAGTACAGTTTTGTACCTACCATAAATGTAGATGTTCAAGTGTATACCCTGCTGCAGTCCAGGTTACCCTGCCTCCATCCCTTCTGACCTAACTAAAACCTTTCAATACCTTAAAATCTGATACAACCTTTGTGGTGTATTTGCTTATAGCTGGAGGGATGTTTTGTTTGTGCTAAACTTTTATTATTGGTACTATCTACTGACCACCTTTTGGGGGGCACCTGACATCTGGGGCAAGAAAAACTGAAGAAAATGGCGTCAGATGCCTCTTATATATCCCTGGTGCACTGACGTCAGGGAAGAAGTGACAGCAACTGATGCCGGGCCAAGACTTTGGAATTCAGGCCAACTGCGGGACCGCCTGACGACAGGATAACCCAAGTGTGATGACTGCAGCAGGGTATACACTCGAACATCTACATTTATGGTAGGTACAAAACTGTACTATATATAGTATAAAATGAGACAACATATAGTGTTAAAGCAGAATATCAATGCTTCTATTCAATATTGTTTTATGATTTATGTAAATAAACTTGCATAATAGGCAACAAATATGTTAGAGAACATTTACAAGTTGTACATATTTGTAAAAAGAATGAAACAAGACAATGAAAACATATTTAAATAAAAATGAATAAGTCACAACTGTGATCTAATACAATAATGCAGTCAGTCATTTTTCCTAAACTTTATGCAATCATTAATATTCTCCAAAGCCCGGACATGTGCACGTCACCATTTATATTTCAGTAAGATGCTGCATGGTTCCGTTATGAAATGCCAACTCCCTAAAAGTTCTTGTTTAAAAAAAAAATGACAAAAGTCCCTAAACCAAAAGGGAGTAATACTCATTTTTTCTTGTTTTTTAAAGGAGGGCACACCTCCTCTACCTCACAAACTTATATACAACAACTTCAAAGTCACATCAACTTGAAAAAGGGAGAAATCTCTCTAAAAAGTGAATCATTGCTGGTACACAATTAGAAATCACTCCAGCAATAATTTCCTATCAGAAAAACATTCAGCATTATGCTGCTAATTTTTCCCCTATGGGGCTACGGATTCTTGAGATAAATAATACATATATAATCGTTTGGTTTCAATAAGCCTAGGCATTTTGTTGAAATATATATCCTTTGCACCACTCCATAAGTTAATAGTTTGTCAGAATAATACTGCAAAGTTAAGTTACATGTTATTGTTCATGGTACAGCTGGTTTAATTATCACATGCTGAACCTGCAGGACCCATATGAGGTCCATTGTAAATGTTTGATTTTATGCACATTTCCTTTTATAATTAATTGATTTAGCTTTTATCAGTTCCGTTACTGTAATCTAGCGTTGTTGCAATGGTTGTGTAAGGCTTATATGATAAAGGACACTTGATAATTCATGGTTAATGTTTATCTTTTCCAGTATTAACCTAAGGGTCTAGGAGGCTGAGGTAAAGAACATGTGACATGCAATTTCGATAACTTGAAAAGAAATGTACAGTTGAAGTTCACCTGATATTTGGTAAGAATGACTTTTATTAAACCATACTTAAACAGCAATCTCAGTTTATTAAGGAGCACTCACAATGAAAAATAAAATATAAACAGATATTTCGAGCTTTTTATACTTTTTACTAATGGGGAGACAATTATTTACTTATTCAAATGCAGCAGTGGACATTTTTCAGAAATGACTTCAGTTATTGGGATATTATACTGGTGAAACTGAAGTAAAAGATACATTTGAAAAATAGTGGAATTTTTTTGAGTACGTTGGATCTGTAAGGTGAATGGGAGGAACATAATTATATAAAGGGAAAGGCTTAGTTTTTATGTTTGGAGTGGTTAATTTGCAGTGGGTGTAACAAATGTATGTATCTTTGTAGTTGTCTTGAGGGTGCTTAAGGTCACATATTAAATAAACAGATATACTTAGTGGAATGGTCAATGTATTTTTAGTAAGGACGTTAGAAGACACTACTAGTCTGGTTAGCCGTTTGTACATAAGTGAATCTCTGTTAAGGGACATATACATTCTTGCAGTGTAAACTAGATTATCAACAAGTATATTACAAATAGCAGGGATATGGTCTGCAGAGAATGATAAGCTAGTAGATAGACTATGCAGCACAAACTGTCTCAGAAGTAACTTCACCCACATATACATTTTCGTACAATACTAGCACCACTGTCATGTTATAAAACCAGAAAATTACTTTCTTGTTTTACATGCCATTTTGCCTAATAACCATGGTAACCCAGATGATTATTAGCTCCAGGAATGTGATGTCCTTTCTTCTTTCTGGAGGCCTTTAAGGAATGCCCATTGAATTATACTCCTAGCTCAACCTCACCAGCAGCATCAGTAAACAATTGCAATGCATTGCTTGTCACACACCCCTTCTGCTAGAATGAACTTGGTTAAAAATAAGAACCCCAAATTAAAGTCTGATTTTACTTTCATGGTTATCCAATCCTGCGATGCTTCTTGTGTCTAAATAATGATCTCGTAAAAGTTTTACCTGGTGCTCCCACTGCCCTACAAGCAAAATTCAAATGGTTACAAATTCTATCACCTGGCTAATCTTTACTTTTTTTGTTCACTAAAAATGGTTGAATATGAGTGGCCACCCAACATTTCCAAATTATCCAGGGGCAATCTAATTGATACTAAAGTGATATCAATGTTAATACATAAAAATCTGATATTCTTCAAAGGGCATTCAAACTTGGGATAATAGCACCCCTAACTGATGACAAAGGTCCTGTAAAGAAGTGAAGTATACTTTAACACCCTATTTGCTCTCACATACAATCAAGAAATCATCCAAATAGTAAACTGCCTGCTCTGCAGAGGTCATCTGCTCCCAGCTCCAATAACCATCATGAACCCCACTGGCATAGTCATGTTAAAGAACTAAGAAACGTTAAAATCTATTACCATAAGGTATTAATCCTGTGGTGAAACACAATAGGATGAAAAGACTGAAAATCAGCTGATTGCATGTACCAATGATCACTTGTGTTCCATCATTTGAATTTAAAACTCACACATGTGGGTGCACACACACACACACACACACACACACACACACACACACACACACACACACACACACACACACACACACATATATATATATATATATATATATATATATATATATATATATATATATATCATACACACGAATCCCGCCTTTAGTAAGGATCAGACACCAAAAAGTCTTAGTAAAGTTGTTACAAATTATTCTGATAACATAGATGATTAAATTAGTGAATATATTACAAGTTAAACTTACTCATGGATTATAGCTGTAAATTGCTACATAATAAACAGTACAGCCATGCAAAACTTGCTTAAGGAACTCATAGCATGGCAGCTAAAGAATATTCACCATTATATTTATCCATTTATTGATTTTTAAATATAGGAAATAACAGATATGTAAAGAAGCAGCTCTAGTAGCCATGGTCAAAATCTTCTATCCTGATTTTTTGAAGTATGTATTACCATCAAAACCCCTATCCTAACATGAAAGGAAGACAATTCCATGTATTATTATTATTATTATTATTTTGCATTGTAATAGCAGTAGCTGAAAAACTGTCCAAATAAGGTTAAACTTTATGGATGGTTCCCGGCACCCAAATACTAAATAACAGCTCATATACTTAAAAAGGCAAATTCATATTTACAGCAAAATAGAACTGATTGAAATCACCACTGCCTTAAACTCAATGCCAGGGTATCTAGCATACCTACCATAAACCCCCATTTCTCTCAGCACCTTGAGTCTAGAATTAGGGACAAATCTAGATATAATAAAAGATACTTGTAAAATATTAATATTATTAACTTGAGAAGTGGACTAAATAAGAGAATGTAAACTAACAAACATTTCTTGATGTAAAATGCTGGGTCCCTATCAGAAGCTAAAGTTTTCAGAAATTTGAAATTGATATGGTCGAGATCATATGATTGAGTTTCTGAAAACTTGAAACTTTTGAATGGAATTCATGGTACAGCAAGGATCGAGGAATTTACCCTTTTCCACACTGTAATATAATGTTGGAGTTGGTATACATTATATGCTGGGGGTGGGGGTACATGTTTGCTTGCCACCCTGCAAAAATGAAGAAAAAAGGTTGATTTTTATTGTTTTTTGAAGTTCAACTTTTTGGAAACTTAATCATATCATCTCAACAATGTGAATTTCGAGTTTCTGAAAACTCAAGCTTCTGACATAGACCACAAATGCCTATAAATCTAATTATTTTCATTATATTAAAAGTACTCCACCACCCTTTACTTCAAATAGAAACCAAACACATTCACAGTAAATAAGCACACACACACACACACACACACACACACACACACACACACACACACACACACACACACACACCCTGCCTCTGCAAGATCAAACCAAGGACTAAATACACTACAGACACATGTTCTATCATATACCAGTCATATAATAAAAGAAGAACAATACCCACAGACTCAAAAACATGTTTATTTCATCATAATTTGGTGTTTCCTACATTTTAACACCACTCTGGGACTTTTTACAGGTTTTTAAATATTTCTATACATAATTTCTGAGTCTGACCACACGGGGTCTAGCATCTTGAAGTGATCCTGATTGTTTAGTCTATCTTTAGGTATCCTACAATGCAGTGCTTGTCTATAAAAAGTTACATCACACAGCCCTCTTTCTTCCGAAAGCTCCTGTCACTTTGTTGATTTTATTTGCATACACAGCTGTCTTTCACTTAGTTTTAAATAACATTTCATGCCATTCAATGACTACTTAAAACACAAACAGTGCAAATGCCACAAAACAGACTTTGAAAGTGCGTTTTACTTTTGCTTCTTTTTAGAATGGGTAAATTGCAGTCTTTTGTGAAACCTGAATTGTACTACTTTGACTCATCTCTCATCCCCTTCACACCTGACTTCCCTAGCTGTCAAAGTGCTAAGCGTAATTTGAGCTGTTACCTGCTGTGATTGACAGCTTATAGCAGGAGATTTGACTCATGTACTGTTTCCTTATTCTAGCCTTTACTTTCTGTATGGGTAGAGATACAGGTCTACTTTCCTTTTGTCTGTACACCATAGCATTTTCTGTATGGGTAGGAGAAGGACCAGTGACCAGTGAGCTATGATATCACACAATGGGTGGGTTTTTAGGACAATCATGGTGATGTCAGTTTGGGATGGGAATTGAGCAGAAAACTACCTGTAATCATTGACCTTGATAATATCATTGAATTGGAGACTGCAACAAGCTTTTTCAGGGCAGTATAAAAGTTTTTTGAAAGCGAAACTACCACAGTACAGTAAGATACTGTTTTAGTGGTGAGAAACATTTGATTTAAAAACATTTATATGCTGTATTGTTGTTTATTCATATCAGGGATTGTTAATCGGAAGAAAAAGGACAGAGATATTGATCATTTAATAATAGAATTCCATTTTTGTCCCTTAATTGCATTGTAGCAAAAAGAAACAAGATAAGTCAAAGCTTATTATAGGGAAAGTAAACTTAAATATTCTCACAGTTAGTTTCCTTTTTTTCCAACACCTCTTTATCTTCTTTTCTTTCCTTTCTTTCTTTTTTTCAACTATGCCACTCATCAACATGCTTGCCCCAAAACTCTCCTTTATTTGGTCAAGCAATGTGTGCAACAAAAATGTTTGGTGGGGGGGGGGGGCAATGGCTCAGAATCAGTGACAGGCTTAACTACTTGCCTAATGTAATTAACCCTTTAATAAATATCTCACTGGAATTGCATGCATGTTCTGAACAATAAAAATAATGAAACTATCATTTTATGTAATATTAATTGACTGTTTTTATCAGTGATTTACCAGAAAAAAAAAGGTTTAGATGGGAGAGAGTAAAACATGAAACAGTAACAGGGATGTTCTTTTAATATCTGGACATTTGAGATGTCTAGCAAAAACAACAGGAAAAATCCTATCAGTGCTATCTTCAAAACTGAGCCAAGCACAAGTCCTCACATAGCCAACATTTCAGTACTGACTTCAGGCCTTCACAACAGCCAGTAAGGTCTGCCAAGTAATTTGAAGCAAAGTTGCATAATATCAAAGTGACTACCTACATATAATGAAATAAAGCATTAATAAGTCAATGTCAAAGATTAGTATACTAAACTGTTTTTGTTTCTCTCTTTTTAAATTAACTATCTCTATGTAAGTGACCAGATTAAATTTGCTACATTAGAAGACTATCAAATGAAACCAAAATGTACCTCTGTGAATCAATGATATAATCCCATCTGCTACAAAATGACTCTATGTGATGTTCTGAGACTTAGTTCCCTAGTCACTGAAAGATGAATAAAACCTCCTTGATCAACCTGATCAGGGTAAAGGACCAAAAGGTAAGCTTGGGTAAATTTTTACCACTTAACCTTTCTCTACAATATCTCTAAATTCATTTTATTTTAATTCTATTTATATTTATTTATTATTTTTTAACCTTTGCTATGAAATCCTTACCTGGTCATAAGCAAGCAGCTGATTTCATAGCTTTGAATTTACCTAACTGAACTGATGGTGGGAGCATACAGAGCTTGCCATTGAGTTGTACAGGCAACTCATCCCTCCAAGGCCGAGAGACAAGGCAGTTTGTTGTACAAACGTCATTGATAGTAAACATGGGAAACAGGTTCTGTCTTGTAGGATACATATAAAGATGTCTTTGAAATTTGCATTTTTAATGTTTTTAGAATTGTATGATTATTTTTAAGAAGCTAACAATTTGATAACCTGATATTTAGAATATTTATAAAATAAGCAATAACTTAATGGAAAATGAAAAATGTTAAACAATGATGCAGCAGTTGAAAGTCAGGAGTTTTATCAGGTAGATAACAGAATACTAGATCAAACAGTGGCAAGATAAAAAGGAAGTTTTAAAAAATGAAACAATCATCACTAATAAAGGAAAAAAAATCACTGTTTAAAAAAGCAATGAAACAACCGTCATTTATATGAAAAGGTAACATAAGTCTATAGCAGTCATGATTAACTGACTTAAAACAGACAGAAATGTGATGTTCTGAGACTTTTAGGCTTTGTAGCAGCTAGAACCATAAAACTGAAAGCTGTTTCAGGTTAGTGTGTGGGAATATATATTATAGCAAAATAAGTATGAATTGCACAAATGTATTGGAAACCAATATTATTCATATTTATCTAACCATATTATAGCATAAAATTAGATATCATATAGTAATAATACATCTTTAGAGACTTTTGTGTCTGACAGATTTATTTTTATAGCATATCTTATGGTATGTTTTAAAGTTAAAAAAGGATATACAGTATGTATACATAGTCCCTGTAAAAACACAGTTTACAGATATAAATAAGAAAAACAAAAGAAAAGAAAAAGAAGAAAGGTCAAACATAACTCATGGAGCAAAATACAACAGCATTGATTGTTTTGTTTATTTTTTTTTTCTGTACCAATAGTCCAACTGAACACTAGTACATATCTGGGGACATCACTGGATCTGCTTTCTATGCATCTCGTCTTCATCTGATGTACAGCTGCTCTGATGTATTTTTAAATCCAGTTGAATCAGCTATCAAGAAAGAGGAAAAGTGTAAGAGAGGCAAGTATTCCCAGCACATCTTTTTCTAAGCTGTGGCAGCTGCAGGCATAGTAAATAAAGCTGTTCAAAGGCTTTAAATACAGCTATGTACTGCTTAGTCAAGACAGATATATAAATTTCATTTTGTGGAAGATTAATCGTTTAAACAACTGAGCATATTTTTTTATGATTAACACCAAATCCATTTCATAATGTATGTGGATTGAAAGTGCTTGTAGAAAAATATTTTACTTAAGGACAGTAATGAAATCTGGCAAAGCAGTACAGCATGACTATTTATATTTTTTCTGTATTAAGCATTGAGTAAATGTGTTGGAACAGATGCATACACTGAAATATATGAATTGAAATACTGTTTTTACTGTACACAATGGGAGCATAAAATAATAAACAGTGAATGTATTTATAAAATAACCACCAAGCCAGAGCAACAAGTGAGTGCCAAAGTTGACCAAAAGAAGCAGAAGAATTGCTTACTCATATTTTCAAGTGTTGAGGAAAATGGATTGACTGAAGTACTTAATGCATGCTTCATATATATATATATATATATATATATATATATATATATATATATATATATATATATATATATAGCAATGGAAATGCTAAATGAACCGTATTCTTCATTATATGTTGCCCTAATGACTTTCCTGTTATGGAAATAAGCACAATGTGTTTGGCATGAGTAGTTTGCTTGCTTTCATTTAGAAAGGGAAGAGAAAGGGAATTTATTTGCACAAGTTATATCTTGCCTTTTTCTGGTCAGGGTACTTTAAAAATATTAGAAGACAAAACACAGGATACTGACAGGCTGAGGAATTTATATTTCAGAGGAATAATGAACAATTCATGAAATGAGTATGACCAATGATACTTTGACTCTTCCTGCATGAAATGTGTTTGGCATCAATTTTGTAACAAGACACAGCACGTATAGGAAACACTGTGTATCTCTGGAGAATAGATAAAGCTGATATTACACTCAGAAACTCAAAGTGCATAGCTGACATTCACTAAAATTTTTAAAGCAATGGCAGCTCTCTTTTGAAGACCTGCCCTGGAATTCATTAACAATCATGATGTAAGTATGTTAGCTTGATGAACAGTAGTGATAACTGAATATCCGTGCTACTTATCATGCCTACATGGATGCGAGCACCTTTCCATGGCCAGCAATAGTGCTTGTGGCCATGTAAAGGGGATTGCAAGCAGCAGTACACAATGCAAACAAAATGGATCGCATATAGGCAGCGCTCAAATAAAGCACATGCTGTAGTCCATACATACTAAGGGCAAATACAGGAAACAGTACAGAATGAGGGGAAATGAAAATGAAATGGGAGACTTGTTACAGAAAAAAATGAGATATAAGCAGGTAGTAATGTTGTAGAGGAGAAATGTTTCAAGTGTACTCATATCCCGCAGGCAAATGTGATAAAAGTATATAGGAAGCATTTTGAATGTATAACCTGTAAGACTGATGTAATTATAACTACTGTGAATGTCAAGCCTGCAGGTATGCACATAAATAATAATGGACATGCTGATAAAGGATGTGGATAGAGACATAAAGCAGTATTGCAACAAAGTGGTTTGCAGATGTGATATACATATTAATTAAATAGTTGACTTGAGGTAGCAGTTTGCAAGGAAGGAAAAATTCATTATGAGATGAATGCATGGAATACAGATGTAACATATATGGTTGTATATACAAGAAATTGATGTATAAAATCTGACAGCAATGATGTATTATCAATCTAACCAAGAGCAAAAGGACCTTACAGTTTTATATTAAGGATACATGGAAATCTAATATCAACAACACACATAAGTGACCACTATCAAGACTGAGCAGATGACATGTCAAGACTCCATTTTTGCCATTAATGATTTGCAAACTAATACAGGACATATTCACATACAATCACAGGGGACAGTAATGGAAAAAGAATTCAACAGTGGCAACACAATAGAAAGTGTTGTAAAAGAAGACCAATCTCACCTCCTGATGTTCACCCTTCATTTCATACATTTAGATATATTTATGGAATAACATATCTGCCAATAAGGCATATATTGTGACAGAAACAATGGCAGTATTAAACACATGTCTAAAGGATGACACACCATACAGAGAATAATTGTCTTGTGAACAGGTATTGTATATGAGCAAAGAATAACCTAAGAAACATTTTGAATCATGCCCTTTCAGAACACTTACCTGATCAGATATCAGCGTGATGCATAATGATATTGGGCGACACAGACATGCACATATTGGTTATCTAGGGGAAGAGCACCTCTGAATAGTGGACAGCACTATCATACCATAGTAGGTGTAGTGATGACTTACCTTGTCTGACATTGCATGAAAAAGTAGGCCTGCAAGTGTATGTGTAAGTGACTGTAGTCTGACCAACAGATAGTACCAGATTCAAACCCCTACCTATTCATAAGGTTCTCTTCAGAGTCCTGTACTGACTGCATGTGCCACATCAGCTAGCAATGGAGATTGCCACAAATAAGTGAAATGAATGTGTGTATTAACTCAGGAGGTATGGAAATCAATTGAACAATCTGATTTAGTCAGAATACCAGAAATGAGCTACATGTCCACACAACACTGAGCATTATAATATGAATAATTCATTGACAATGACGTTGTTTCTGTTATGTAGGACACACACACTGTCCTGGAAGTAGACACTAGTGTATCTGAGTAGTAATGCTATAAATGCCAATACTCAAAACCCATGCCACAGGAGTACTCGCAGCACAACATGGCCTGAATAAACATTTCAGTGGCATGTAATCACAACCTATAATGATATATCATTGTCCAATATAAAAGTGAATAACAATAACAATATACAATGGTGTTTATGTAGTGTCAGTGCATTCATATAATATTGCTTGTATCAGCAATTCAACAGAGTGATTCTACTGACTAATGACATCTGGATGAACTACAAGCTTTGCGGTGGAAGTCTTACAGCTATTATGACAATCCAGCTATACTAAATTATCACATCCCCCAGGATTCAATAAAATCAATGTAGATACCTTGTAGAGTCTACATGGAATGTACCGGTGTACCCAGCCATGATTCTCCATCAGCAGCACGCCATGCATATTAATCATGGTACATCATGGTGCAATGCTGTGGGAGATCACAGTAACACAGATATTGAATCTGTGTAGGCAGCAGTGTAGTGTCCCATGGTTGTGGATTGTTGCTATGTATAGGATAATGTACATACCTGTAATGTATCCTGGTAGTCCAGAGATATGTGTGAATTGTATTTTTATTTTTAAAGCCTCTTTGCATGGTGTGGTGTGGAGCACAGCAATGCTGAGCTGCGCTTACACAGGCACAGCTGACACCTGTCAGACAGCTAAAAATAGAAACCAGATGTAATTAATAATTTATTTTGCTTTTTTTGAATGCTTGTTTGCATGGCATGCTGTGGAGTGCAGCAATGCTGGCACAGTGCTTAGCAATGCTAACAAGTAGCTTTGTAATATATGTAAAGGTATACTGCTTTTCCTACTACCCAAGTAGCTAGATAGGTAGAGTCACCACCTACAGTATTGTAGATCCCAAGTTCAAGTCCCCATAAATCATACCTTTTTACGTTTAGTGCTGTAGAAATGTGTGAGGTGACTAAAAGGGCAGTTTAATGTAAAAACAAATTTGTTACATTTGAAAAAGGTGCACAGTGCTAAACACTGCTTAAACATGGTTAATGGCTACTCCCATTTGCATGTTGCTAAGCTTTGCTAAAACATGGTTGTGAGAGTTTATGTGATGCTAAGTGGGTTTGTGCAATGCTAAGCAATGTAGTGCTTTTTTGAATGTTGCAGTAAGGCATGTAAGGGCAGAAAGCAGCCTATATTAAGGGCAATATGTGTGAATTATGTAGCTTTCATTGGAGTCTTATTAACCCATTGATATGCCTGGTGGTGTTGGTGAGGGAGCATGCCTTTGGGTGCAGAGGTTGGGTGTGCAGGAGACCAGAGTGTTTGCTGGACTCCTGGTCAAAAACTATTAACCTTATCTGTTACAGGGTGATTACCAGGGCTCAGAATGTAAAGCTGAAGCCTGGGATCATTTGACCAGGGATCTTACTAGTGCTGCTAGTATCCCCCACACTGGTGAACAGTGTCATCACCACTATGATGACCTGAATTGAAGAAAGAGGGGAACCTTGGACATCTGGGACCAAGAGGCTAGGGATAGGCATGCCCCACAGATATGTAAGTATATTTGTCACTAGTTTACTAAAATACAAGCTGAATCTGTACAAAACTGGTATACATAACAGTGTGCTTCACTTCCAACATCTGCGGCTTATCGGACTCTCAATGTCTAGTTTCATGCTGGGTATCTGGCCAGGATACTTCGTGAGTGTGGTAAGTATAAATATTTTCTGATAACTGTAGTGTAATAATAAAAAAAAAACAGTACCAATAACAATAAGTAATACGGTATAAAGCAGGATTGTGGTTTGAAAACTAATTTGTTGTAATAAGTGCAGTAGAGCTGTATTCATTCTTTTACTTTCTCCAAATCTTTCGGGTTTATAATACCATGACAGGAGTGGACTCCATTCCTAAGTCAAAGTATGATTAAAGTTCATGAAACTAGCGTTGTTTCACTCTTTGATGTCAGCCAAAAGTGCTCTTCCTAGAACCTGCATTGTGCCCAGTAATGACTCATTTTGCAATTCATACAGTGTTACATGTATTGCTAACATATCTAAGTATGATTGTAGACTCTTTTTTTATAAGACCCATTGCTCCTACTAGTATTGGAACTATCCGGGTATCTTTCTTCCACATTGCACTCATTTCTGCTTGCAAATCATGATATTTTATGACTTTGTGTCTCTCCATATGCCGGACACTGACTGGGTGTGCCAGTTTCAATGATCAATGCTACTTTTGTCTTCTTTTCTTGGACCACTATATCCAGTTTTCTAACATCTATATTTTGAACTGTTGGTAATTGATGATCCCGTGTGATGTAGACTTCATTATTTTCTATGATGCTTTGTGGCTCATGTTTCCATTGTTTTTCAGCCACTTCAATACCATAATGTTTGCACAATCCCCAGTGCAAAAGCCTCGCCACATTATTATGCCTTTCAGTATACAGTCCTTCTGCCATTAGTATGTTGCAACCAGCAACAAGGTGTGCATCTGTTTCTAATTCTGTTTTGAAAAACCTACATTTGTCTGTTTTTCCTACATGTTCAATGGACTTTGTGAACCAACATGTACGTAACCCACTATCTTGTGCCTCCAATATTAACCTTTCATCTCTTGGTTTGAATTTGCCTCTTCTTAACCATTCCTGTGTTTGTTCTTGATCAACACGAGGTTCTTCCAGAAGTTTTCTATACTTGCGACTACATTTATGCATTTTCCACATTTCTTGCCTTCTCATCTGGTCCTTCTCCTTATATTCTTTCTTTTGTTTTGTGGCACATTCAGTTGCTGCCTATTTTTTATTTACTTATGGTTTGATTTCCATTCCTGCTTGATGCCTATATGCTTCTGCTAGATTAAGCAGGGAAGCCATCTTAGATTTATTCTCCTCATGTTTCAAAACTTTCACTACATTTGGGTTTTGCGAGGTCAACAGATATGTGTGGAGTCCCACGATTGCAGATCTGTGCACGTAATCAATTTCAAGGAGGCCAATCCCTCCTTTGGAATGGGGAATATATAATCTTTTATGCACTGATTTTTAAAAATTATTTGGTGAGCATGAAGCATCCTTCTTGTTTTCCTATCTATCCAGCATGTTTTGGTGCTATTCAATCACTCCAAAACTGTAAGTTAGGACAGGAAGAGCAAATTAGTTTATAGCTTGGATTTTGTTCCTAGATGTGAACACTGTTTTCAGGATTAATTTAAATTTTCTAAAGTACTCCTTGCTAAGCTTTATTTGTGTTTGTTCATGTTTTATTGTTGATCCTTCATCAGTTCCCAAATATTTATACACTCCCTCTTGCTCAAGTTCTTTTATATCACATTCTTGCCCAAACTGGTCTTTTCTTGGTACTGCAGTTTTCCTGCTTTAAAGGTGGATTTTGCACATTTATCAAGACAAAATGACATTCTTATATCATCTGAAAAAGTTTGACAACATGCAGCTGTACTCTCAGTTCCTCATCTGATGAGCTATACAGTTTCAACTCATTGACAAAAAGAAGATGAGAAGTCTTTACACTTTGTTGTTTTCTGGGAGCCAAATTATAGCTATAACCTAAGCTGTTAAGTAGACAGCTTAATAGGTTATGGGCAAGGCAGAATAGCAGTGGTGATAGAGAGTCACCCTGGAATAACCCTTTTACATTTTTATCCCTGGAATCATAATTTTTCCTTTATCATGATTTAATTACAAAGTGGTCTGCCACTGTTTCATGGTCACTGTAATGTAGTTGATCAGTGTAGGATGCATACATTTTTTAAGCACTCTTTTATCCATGAATGTGGGATACTATCAATTTTTTGGAGTCGGTCCATGCCATACTTAAATTATATTCACTGCAGGCCTGTTCTAATGTTGTTGCAGTCGAATGTAAAACTAAAATAAATAAAGAATGCAAAAGTAATTGCCTGATAAATGTACTGAACAACCCACAGTATGGTTCACGGCTGAATGGAACCCACTTTCACTCACATAATGCTCTCTATTCCTTCCACTCCAGGAACAAGGTACATGGGTAAGATAGCCGGCATTCTGGGCAGATATTATGTGTGTACTTCACAGATTCTAAGGAGAAATAAAAAAGTGTAAAGCAGAACTGTGATCTCACATGAATATGATTAAATAAGTGCAGCAGGGCTGTATTCATTGCATGTCTGTTCCAGTGGCAGCTGGTGACTTCAAATCGAAGGGGGGCTGCAGGAGACAGCTGAATGGGTGGGGCCAATGTGAATGGGTGTGTCCAACTAGAAAGGGGAGGGGCTATGCTCAAAAACCACAAAAACTGAAATTTTAAATATACTGCCCTGGGTGCCAAACCACCATTATGAGAGTCCAATCAAGACAAAATGAAGTGTAGAAGAAAAAAATATATTTCAATGCATTGACTGCATGACAGCTTACTTAAGATCTAGATGGAAACAAAAAGGTTGTGAGGCATGAAAAAATAAATTACTTTTTAAATACATCACTGGAATGCGTCAAAATCAAGTACAAGAAAAACAAGCAGCACTCATCTCAAACCACTTCTCCTTGCACTGCAGTTCTAATTATAATTTATATTCAGCTTTATAAGAAGTACCAAGTAACATGCTGAAAGTAGCAATGATACCTCCCCACTTGTAAAAATGTTTCTTATCCAAAAAAGACCTGCTGCCTGACAACTATCTACTTGTTTCATTGGGAAAACATGATCAAATTAAAAAATGAACAGCAAACAAGAAACAAGCTCAAGATAAATTGCTTAAAGGATTACTGCACAGGTTATGGACCACACATGATAGACTGGCATTCTGTTTAGTTTATAGGTAAAGCCTGCAAAGATGACTGCAAGGCTCCAACAAAGGTAATGAGCTTCTTAAAATACTGTAATCCTGCCCTTTATTACAAATACTATATTATGCATTTCAGTGCCCAAGGCTTATAAGTTATCTAGTTATGCAATTATTCTCTGCATGGCAACAACAAAAAGGCTTTCAATGTTGGTAATTATTTATCAGTAAGCTTACTTGCATCTTATAATCTCAGACAAGCTTACCTGATGGCCATGAAATCATTGCTACTTAAACATATAGCAATAGACACTTTCTGAATAATAAGAAGCATTATCAACAATATAAAAATATGACAGAAAACCAGAATATTCTGCAAAATCAAGAACAGATGAAAAGCCATTGTAGTACTTGCGTCTACCTTGAATGGAGGATACTCTGCACATTTACACTGCATAACTGCTCCTTGCCTTGCTTGGACACATCCAGAGTCACTACATGGGGGAGTGGGGTGCAACAAGTATGTCACAATTTGAAATGTCTCTGGCTGACTGTGATGGCCCTGGCACATTTGTCATACCTCTCAGCCTCAGAGCAAGACATCTGGACAAAGCCATACATAGAAGTGGGACAAAGGCCCAAAAATAAGGACAATTTTTAAATATTGTTCTTATAAACTTAGAAAGATAATAGAATAGTAGGTCTTGAATTAGTATGAATTTTCTGAAGGGCATGAAATCTGAAACTCAAATGTCTGTCATTATTTTCTAACTTCAGCCTTTAATGATTTGCCACTAATGTTCAAAAAAACCCCACAATTTTATGAAAAATGGACCAAAAATGTGATGCAAAAATATAAAATAGCCACACAATACAGCTAGGAACCTGTCAAAGAAGTGATACATTTTTAATATTAGTACTGATAACTTGAGCAGCTGACAAAATATAAGAATTTGCATGCATTTCTGAAATAGAAGTAATCTATAACTCTGATTATTACAGTTATTTATTAATTGTAAGCCCTCTACATTTTCCTCCAAAATTTACATCTTGCAGATTATTAAGGGAAGAGCAACATTTTGAGCCAAAATCGGGGACAGTTAAGAGGTTTGGATATGCCATCTTCTATAAAGCAATTTATTTGCACGTACCTCTCAAACTGTTAATTGAGGAAATCTGGAAAAGTCCAAATATATTGGGGGGGCATATAAACAGTATTAAAAATTGCTTTTGTATAAACTGAGACAGTTGATAGAATATAACAGGTCTTGCTTTAGCATGCATTTTTCTGAAGGTTATGAAGTCTGAAACTCAGTGTCTGTCATTATTTAGTGACTTAATTCCTAAATGATTTGCCAGAAAACCACACATTTTATGAGGAACAAACCAAAAATAAGAAGCAAAAATCTATTCAGTCTGTCAAAATCTGGACAGTTGAGAGGTATAGTTCAGCTGGGGCTGCCATTGAGTTTGCCATCCTTCCCCCTCACAAAATCACAGTCGAATGGAGCCTCCCCCTGCAGCCATTCCAATGAACCATTACTTGGCTATTTCACCCAATTTACCATAAACACTAATGTGCATACTGCTTTACTTTTATGATGATTTGGACTTCATTTGAAAGTTTTATTTTGCATTTTACAACAGAAACACTAAGACATCTGCTAAACAAAGCAATGCAGTCTCACAATGAAAGCAGACTTAGCATTAAAACTTCTCTGCCCTTGAAACTCGCATTCATTGAAACAGCATTGAAACCCACATTCAAAGAAAATACATTTTGCCAGTGGCAGATAAAGATTAACTTTGGGCTGTTTTCAAATCATAAGCCCCTTGCACACGAAACATACATGTGCTCTTTGACACAACTTCCTGATTGTATTAAATTATATTCCTTGTACAATACAATACAGTTGATAGAGAGTGTTTTACATTTATTGTTTTGAACATTTTTCCAGTAAACAATGAAACAAAATGCATGCACCAATAATGACAAAACTGCCCAATTCAGAACATTTCCATAATAAAAGTCTACTCAAACGTCTACAGTCCACCAGTATCAATAAATATGCACAATCTCGGGAGTAGTAAAAGTCATCTAAATAATTCAACATTAAAGAAATCTGCAACTAATGAAGAGGTCGCTTCTAGCAAACAACTTTATATTTCATTGTTTCATCTACAAATAAAGTGCCTTTTCCCTTGAGGAATAACTTGCCTATGTTGCATTAAAAAAATGATAAGCTAGTAATATTGCAATAGGGAATGGATGCCAAACTGATAACAGGTTTATAGTTACTAGGTATCCTCACCAAAAAGCACTGTAGCATTCACACCCTTTACAACATAGCACAGTATCAGCAATGCAGCTACTTACTGTGGGAGTAGAACCCACAGCCTTCTGCATCAAAAGCAAGTACACTACTGCTTCTGCTATGAAAAAATGCAATTGGACTCAACATAAGCAGCACTAAACTTTTGTTCCCCTGCAGCTCTCTGATTCTTGTAAAATCTACTTGGCACTCAGCTGTATCTCTGAACTTTGCAGCACAAGAAATCTGGAAAAAGCCTAAATTTATTGGGGGGGGGGCAAAAGCCCAAACACCAGGGACACATTTTAAACATTGCTTGTATAATGTTGGAAAGTTGCTAGAATAAAATGCTGTGCTACCACCATACATTTTACTGCCAAGTATTGAACTCAGGACCCTGTGCAAAACAGTCAGAGCAGTATACCACTATGCCAACGTATCTTTTTTTTTTTGAAAGAAAGGAAGACTAAAACTTAAATGTCTACCATTTAGTGAATTCAGTTCTCACCCATAGCTTTCAACCTTTTAGCACAAAACACCTGAACAAAGCAAATAATGGAGGAATACAGCCCCCAAACATATTCAGTGACTTCAGTTCTCACCATAGCTCTCAACCTCTTAGCAAAAAAACACGTAGACAAAGCCAGTAATGAGGGAATACAGCCCCCAAACATATTCAGTGAATTCAGTTCTCACCGTAGCTCTCAACCTTATCACAAAAAACCTGGACGAAGCTAATAATGGGGGAATACAGTCCCAAAAATAGAGATAAATTTCAAATACCCATGTTATAAACTTAGAAAATTGCTAGAATAAAAGGTTTTGTGTTACCATGTACTTTCTGAAGAATATGATGTCTGAAATTCAAATGCCTGTTATTTTTATTTATTTAACATTTGTTAACCAGGAAAGTCTGACTTGGAACAAAAGCCAATTTTCAGCAGCGGCCCAGGAAGAAACATTCGAAACATATATCTTTGTAAGATGAGAAAACATGCAGCCTCCACACAGAAGGTACCACAGCCAAGAATCAAACTAGAGAACCTGTAGCTGCTAGGCAACAATGCTACCAGTGCACCACTGCACTAGCAATCCATTGTGTAAGGTAACAAAAATACAGAAACCACAGATTTTATGAGGAACAGAACAGAACAAATATGAGGCAAAAATCTGCAAATTTTTTTATAAATGGTGGTGGGTAGGGAATTCAGGTCCTTGCCACCTGCAACCAAGGTGCAGGGTTGAAACCTGAGGTATTCTATACCCACCACCATGTGTTCTGTCTAGCCACCCTTATACAGCAATTGGGGCATTCCACACGCAATTTGGCTCACTTCCTAGTATAACTGAAATATGTGGTAGGTAGGATGACACTTAAGATGCAGAAAAAAAGGTGCAGTTATACTGAAATGACACCAGCCATACCAAGAGCACAAAATGTCTGAAATGGAGTGTCATTTCTTAGAAAACTACATGCAAGAAGTGTCAGAACAAAGTTAGCTGCTAGAATAAACAGCTTTAGGGCAATTACATACAAGGAATTTTGTTTATCCAAGCAACTCCTCCCCATGACTTTCATTGGATATGGGCCAGTAAATTCATTGTTATTGTAATGTCTTCATTGAAGGATGAACACACTGAATGTGTAGCTTATGCCACAGTATTTGAATGTGATGCATTTAACGAATTATGCTGCTGTACTGAGCATGCATTTTTTTTTTTACTAAATACATTTCCAGCAAAGGACATCTACCATTTAAGCGTTCTATGTCAATTCAGACTTAGTTTTGGAAGTATAATTTTTTACGCTCTTTAGATACTGAAGAAAAAAGTTTAGTATGTATGCGAGAGTTGAAGGATTACCTAACTGACCAAGTCACAGCCTTTTAGTAGTGGTATGTCATACTCTAATTATTTGTCCTCTACCGTACCAAGGAAATGTTAGTGGTGGTAGTCAGTTATTTTCTGACCTGCCTGCTTAATGTAATTTGGAACTGTGTGAGGAAGAGAAGCATTCATACCTAGTGGGCATACCACATCTGCAGATTATTCTGTCAATTTGAGTAAATGCGGGTGGTTTAATTTTCTGCATGGCAGTATATTCTATCTGCACATTTAGCACGTAAAGTTGGACAGCTGAGGTCAGCAGATTAAGGTTCTAATATTTTGCACATTTTTTGCTCACTAACGAAAAAGTCTTTTAAGTTGTAACAGAAATATAGTTGTGTGTGAAAAAAAAAAAAACACTGCAGCAAACATACGAAGGTAAAACATACTATAAAAAAAATGTACTGAACAAACAATAGATTTCCAGACCCCTTTTACTGCAGACTACATAGTTTCCAATCAACTATCATTTGTTCAGTAAATTTTGTCTTACTGCTTGTCTCCCTGTATGTAATGCAATGTATTTTATTACTTTTTTCATTTCTTTGCTCAGTTTAAAAAGCATCATAAACTGGAGTTGCTTTTCCTAATTTAAGTAACCCATTCATTCTGCTGAAAAAATACAAGAACATCTATACAGTTCTCTGTTTTCTTTTATTTAAAAAATAGAGAAAATTCTATACATGGCATGTTAAGCTGCATATTTTTAAATTGCACTGTTTTCTGTTACATTGTTCATTGTAAATCCTTTCAGAACAGAATTCGTGTGAAGTATCTGACTGTGTGATCCTTCACAATGTGGCTCTCAGTTCACAATTATGGCTCTGAGGTGGAAGGCTTATTTATTTACTGACAGAACCCATTAGGTGCAGGTGTAACAGTTCAGAGTTAACGTGATGTGAAGGTACAAAACCGACAGTGGTATTATAACTTCAGCTGATTCCTGGCTAATAATATTCTCAAACTTCTTTAAAGTTAAAATACTTATGTACTGTTATTCACCTCCAAAATTTGTCTCTATACTGTAGTGATAATTGGGCCAAAGCCTCCTCTTGGAAGACAGAGGAATTAATTCTGAATGGAACACCAACTCAGTGCAGGACACACACAAGCACACGGATCAACAAACATCCACACACACACACACCTCCCGACTGTACACCCTACCTGTTTCATGGCCAGGCGATCCAATCCTGCAGCTCCTTGGGCTGGTGTGCAACAAATCCATCCTGCAGCTTCTCGGTCCTCCATGCTGGCATGATCCTGTAGCCTACGAATACTCTCCCGTGAGATGTGAGGAGGTTGGAGCCTCCTGCTATTGGTCCAGACTGCATCGCCCGCAGTCTGGACACCATCTGGTTTGTGCTGTCATCACTCCACAGATCTCTGGGTTGGAAGGGAGGAGTTTACTCCCTTCCCTATCCAGACTGTCTGACTGAGCAGTCTAGAGCTCAAGAATGCCTGAGCATGCGTGCTTGGTGTTCTGGTCTGCCTAACACAGCAGCCAGGAACTAAGCAAGCATGCATGCAGTCCAAGAGATTTTTTATTATTTTCATTTTTAGTTCTACGGGGACTGCGGGGACTGGGGACTTTATTTCACAGGTGGGAGGGCTGCAGTCCTGCAGTCCTATAGCACGAGCCACCACAGAGCTCTGTTCTAACGTTTCTGCAGTCAGCTGTAAAACTGAAATTACTAAAGGATGCAAAAGTAATTGCTTGATAATGTACTGCAGAACTCACATCAAGGTTCAGGGCTGTCTGAAGCCCACTTTCACTCACATAATGCACTCTATTCCTCCCACTCCAGGAACAAGGTATATGGGTGAGGTAGCCCACATTCTAGGCAGATATCATGTGTACACTTCACAGATTTGATCAATGTAAAGCAGGATTGTGGTTTCATAAGAATATGTTGAAATAAGTGCAGTAGGGCTGTATTCATTGCATGTCTGTTCTAATGTCACTGCAGTCAATTACTACATAATGTGCGCACATGTCCCCTGCAGTCACAGCTTTTGGTTTCTACTTCCATGCCTGCCAACTAAGAAATTATGGCTGTCTAGTTTACTTAATGTACACAAACATACCTCTCAAGTGTCGTGATTTTTTGTAATGTAATGACAACTGCCCAGTCTGTCTGTCTTGTCCATGATTAGCAGATAAATGATTACCTGGAATGTAATGTATTTACAAATCCATTTACAGAATACCTTGGTAATTATGCACATGTGCATTATGTGAAACAGTTCCATGTAGTTGTGTGCCTGCATTTGTTAGTGCTTAGACCATGCTGTCCCATGCTAACAGCTTAAGAGGTATGTATGTGCTACATCTATAGAAGAATTTGAGTGACTGTACTCACAACTGTAGAAGTATGTATTAGCAGTCTGTATATTAATATTATCTGCAACTTCACAATTGGTATGTTTTTATCTCTCTCTCTCTCCTCACCCTTATCTTCTTTAATTTATTAATGTTATTTATTATTATGATTTAATATTAATATGCTCTGTTAAACCAGCTGTTATGTTGGTGTTATGGGTTATTTAATTCTGGTTTGCTGTTAACATATGTACTGTTATGTTATTTAATGTTGTGTTCCACATAATATAACTTAATATGTATTTGGATTAATCAATATTATATTTCATTATGTTAATACTAACACTGGTTTGGTTATTACTAACCTTAAC
Organism: Protopterus annectens; assembly: GCF_019279795.1. Taxonomy (NCBI): domain Eukaryota; kingdom Metazoa; phylum Chordata; order Ceratodontiformes; family Protopteridae; genus Protopterus; species Protopterus annectens. The sequence goes on from NC_056735.1 coordinate 540,008,563, forward strand.
TTATCTTTATATCTAATTTACTACAGACCGACAAGGTATGCTGATTCCAGGTGATCCACTTACCTTGCCTCCTCCGGCCATGGCACCTGTGGCCAGCAGGTCTGGGGCTCACCCTGGTGGTGCCCCTTCTGCTACTCCTGCACTACCTATGGCATCAGGTGGTTCTGCCCCTCAGGACAGGGCTTGTCCCATTTTTGGGAGTGGTGGTGGAGGGAGTATTGTCACCCACAATGAACTGCCAGGTTTGGCATGCAAGATTGCATTCCATGGTTTTGGATGCTGCCTGCACTGAAAAGAGAGCATGCTGGCCACACTGGTGTAGCATGTTCACCCTGGAGCCCAGCCTCCACCACTGCCATCCCAGGGGCAGTGAATGAACAGTGCTGACATTCCCATGAGTGGAGTATTGAATCATGCTGCTGGAGGTACTTGAGACTGGGATTCCACAACACCCTCCTGGTCCAAGGTGTTAACCCCTCCTTTTGTGTCACACACCACCCAGTCTGCTGTCTTGTTTGTCTTGTCTGTCTGCAGAAGATTCCTCACCTTCCCAACTTACCTCCCCCATATGTACCTATGACCTTTCCCCAACATTCCACTTTCAACTTAAAAAAAAAAAAGGGCATCTGTCCCCCAAAAAAAATATATTGTCCCATACATAGCTCTCCATTTCGCATGTGCCCACTGGACACATGTCATTTGATCCAATTGACTTGACAACACAGTTATGTTGTCCTCACCCCCTTCTCTGGGAGTAGCAGTCCAAATTCATCTACAAATTCTGTCAAAGTGCACAGTTGTTACTGTACATGAAATGGATAGCTATGGTTCTTCCCTACACCCTCCTGCACATACCTACATGCCTTTCCCCTTGCTTTCACCACATTTCACCACTGTCCCATCTCCCCATTTTTCTTTTTTTTAAAGATTTTTTGCATGATGCCGAGCAGTGTGTCTTGTTACACAGTTGCTAAGCTCAGCTAAATGGAGCTATATTTATATATGTGTTTCAAATGATAATAAACACGTGCAAAATAAATGCCTGTCCCCTATTTTAAACCCAAAACCACCACACCTCCAGACCTCTGCATTAACATGCCATGCCTCACAGCTGTTAATTAAAACAGGTGGTTTAAGCAAACATAGTAATTGCAATTTACAATAGTTAAGAATGTGGAAGCACAGCTGTGCATCACGCTGCATCGTTCAAACTTGCTGAAACACTTTTAAAAGGAACATGTACAAGTACACCTGGTAAAACATTAATGGCACAATACATGTTCAACTTGGATTCTGGTGGATAAATACATCTCTATATAGCCAGACACATAATAATGGACATAGTGGAGGTATATCAGACTGTATATGTGCATTTATACCTTCACCAAAACACATGCTATAACAGTAGCTTAGTCTGTTAAATGCTTTGCAAACAGTAAGTTTTTCCACACATAGTTCTGAGTTCAAATCCAGTGTTGTGTAGCATTTAAATTACATTCTTATGAAGCCATCAATGAATGACTGAGTCATGCACTCTTTATCCACACAATGCATTTCAAATGAAATGTCTGCTTTTCACTGATGGAAGTCACAGGGCTGCAGATAGGAACACACTTGACATATCCCTATAGCAACACCATTAGTGCATAAAGTGTCAGGTCATGCATTAATATGCATTCACAGAGGATTCTAACATAGGTAATGCAAATGAGGCCCACTAACATCAGAGTGCAGTACATAACAATTTTATAATGATATTACAGATTAGCACAGCTGCACAACTAATATACACATATGGAAGTCCTGCTAGTAACAAGGACTGCAAGCACACAAGTTGCAAATGACTACCATAACATAGCACATGGCCTAACAATTGCCCAAATGGTTGACATAATGGTATAATTGCCCCCTGTGTTGCTCAAGGACACAGCAAACATGTTGCCTAGTACTTTGTTAGTGATACCATTGCCTAACATACTTAACTTAAACACATGCCTTAATTTGCAGTTGAATGGGTACCTCACTCTGGCCCTGCCTCTACAAGAAGGCTGCCACAGCTCCCACAGATACTCTTACAGTTTGCTGTCCTCCAAAGTGTTAACTGCCTATGTCTATTGCCTGCAGCATCATCTGTAGCCTATAGCACACACATCTGCATGTAAAAGTAGCTGCCACAGACATATCCCCTGTGATGATGTAACATCTTGACCCCAAAAATGTGCAACACAGCATATCAGAAGGGGCTTCCAATCTATACGAAGGCCTTATATTTTGTTCAGTGGCTGCATGTCATTGACTGATTATATGGCAAATCCGCTGTGTTGGCTGCAATTAGCATTTCAAAACCACAGATTGCTTAAGAGTCAATCACCTGGTAATAAGAACCATATGAAAAGGAAAACAGCTGGCTAGGGGAACCAGTCTGTATGAAACTTTATTCAGACAGTAAATGCATTGCCAAGCACTTTATATATCTGCACATATCAACAGAGGAGTATTGTACTCTGTCAGGTATGTAAACTTTTTGTTTACAAAATGATGCATATGTGTGAATATACATAGGGGAATGGGGATTACAGCATTAAGCCTTTCTTAGAACTGTAATGCTGACATGTCCTTGATCTCCAGATTTGTTACACCTACAGAAGATGTACAATACATCAAGGGTGGAATGTTTTTTATGAATGTAGCACATTGGTCTCGTGGGAATGTCCCTGTATAGTGCTTGTAATACCACACTGCTATTTGTTTGGCACTGTTGTTTTGACATATTATCAGGAGGTTGCCCCTAGGGGACACACTACAATGGACTGCTGTGTTGGGTGTGTGATCATACAGCAGTATATGTCATGGCACACATGGGGATAGCTAACTATTGCTAATATCTGAGTTCTATCCACAAGGTTAGTATGTTTGCACACTATGAAATATGACATGTGTGATCAAGCAGTGGATAATGCCAGCCATTCTTTTCTTGCTGTATCTCTACATAGTGTACTTCCATGTATGTGATCCTTATATGTGTTCCTATTTTGTTGTGATTTAGGAAACATGTATGCCAGATGATGTGGCCTTTTATGGATGCTGAGAACAATATCATCCTGGAAGGTCTCTGTCAATACTATGAACTCCTACTGTCCAGGGGGAGGCACAACAGTGAACAGCTGACAGCATTGTGGGCTGACCTTGTCTGTGATGTGAACACCATAGGTCACCATAACAGGACATATGAGCAGGTTCGACACCATGCCATAGATATGACTAATGCTGCATGCAGAAGAGCAGCAGATGTGGCCAGAGATCATGGTGTCACCAGTGGAGGGCATGCAGCAGAACAACCACTCTTAGCCACTGAGGAATTCCTGGTGAACCTAGGAAAACACGGCAGCTTCCAGTTATCCATCACAGCATATATAAATGATGTGGGTGACACAGTTTCCATGGCAGAGGAGCATCCAGGTAGGCTTAGTTTGATCACCATTGGTATACTGTAGCATTCATTGTGTCAAGATGTAGATACTTTTATGTAGATGTCAGGAGTTTGTTCTTTGGGGGATTAACTGCAGTTTGAATCTCATGCTCAGATTGTGATCAATATATCAATTAACAAAGTAACGACTGTAAATGTGAGATATATGGACGTATTACCCTCTTATAGTGCAACATGCTGTCATGTTTAGATTACCTCTCTCTCAAATTTTGACAGGTCCTGCAGGAATCAGACAAGGCTGTGGTCCTGCTCCTGGTAAGCACAGCACTGTTTTGTTACAGATGCAGATTTACTGCAATGTATTCCCTAAAATGTCATCCCACTTCTTCTGGCTGTATTGATGTACTCTTGGCATGATTGGCAACTGCACAGATATTTCATTCCCGTGGAGGACATGGTCCCAGCAGACAGCAGTCACTATCAAGTACTAGCACCACTTCAGACTTTGCCCATGGAGGAAACAGTGCAACTCCTGTCAGAGCCTGTTCCCGTGTTCAGGTGCGGAGACAGTGAACTGTCAACTCTACCATACATGGTTCACAGCTGTCCAGCATACACACATGTAGGGCTAGCACTGAGCTTGACTGTGTTTACATACACACTCACACACCACTGTCAAAAATCAAGTCACCTACAGACACACATGGCACATTTCCATAGTCCATCTTGTCTGCTTCTTTTCCTGGCTCACAAACATACTTGCAACATATTGCTTCAGCCTAGGCCTCCTGCACGCCCACACAACACCATGTGCAAGTCATGACACCTGTGCCACATCCTTGTTATCCTCATCATCGATGCAGGGGAATGAAGTTATGTGTCTGATGCACAGGAAGACTATATAAAATAACACGTAATTGTGTAATGCAGTGTTGATTTGCCATGCCCCTTGTACTGGTCACTAACAGATATTGTATGCTGACATTTGTAATGAGTAAGCAACATAATTTTGTGCACCTTATGTTGCATGATGTTGTAATGGCTGTATACGTACACAATGAAAGGTGTGCCATGGACCTGTTTATGGTTCAGTTTCAGGAGTGTGTAGGGGGCACCTAGAGATACACACAGCAATAAAACCATAGATGTTACAGCGCAGGATGGAATGTCAGCACAGAAGACATATGTCTCCAGCAAGGTACAGTGGTATAGGTACATGGCTCCATAGGCTCATATGTGTATAACAGGCTAACAAGGACAATGGTGTCACACAGCCTACTCATGTAGCCCTTAGCTATAATGTGGTCTGATACCTTGATAAGTGCCACCAGGGTTTCTGGAGCTAACACATCTACAAGCCATGGTGATGGAGATGACACATCTACAAATTTCCTGTGTCCATTACTGGCATTTGTCCTACACCAATTATGATTGTCTTGTTCTGCATTACATTGTGTAACATGATTTGCATTACAGCAGATGTGTGCTTCACATGCATGGAGATCCTGTTACATATATGGTTTAGTGTCTGTGTTACATACGTGTTTCTCCAGCATGTACTATTTATACCACAGTAACAGTGTAGGTGTATAGAACAGGTACTGCATGTGTTAGCTCTGTCTTGGATAAGCAGGAGGTACACAGTTGGATCTGACATCTCCATGTAGGGTAGCCATACACATCCAATGCATGTAGGAGACAAACTACACATGTACGCTATTGACACAGGCTGCATAGGACATGTTATCTACAATATGTATTGGTTTACCATGGAACCTGTGTGGCTGCTATAGTTGTAAGATATTCCTGTGTAGTGACACAGCAAAGGTGCCACTGTACTCAATGATAAGTGTGATGAGTGCCAAATATGGGATGACAATGACACCTGGGATTTACATGCCATATCTTTCTGTATGTGTTCTATAACATTGAATGGATCCCCATATCTTACTAACCAGTTAAAGTCAAAGGCTACATTACTCTCTGTGTCCATAAGTCCATGGGTAATGGCTCAATTGTGTGTGGTGTGCTGAAGCTACTACATTCTTCGGGGTGGATGACTTCCAAAAAGATACTATTGTGTAGACCTTGGCATTTACTATTTGTCAGTGGCTCTGACAACAACTGAATGTGTGTCTCAGTCCATCCTGGATAACTGTTGGTTCTGTGTGGAATTCAGTGACAGCTCCTAATATGCAACCATTTGCTAATGTAATCAGTCAGAGGTCACTGACAGTGGCCTTGACTGCATAGAAGGGAATGGCTACAAGGGGTACTCTTTTAATGATGTCTGAAGGAAATGGTGACTGGCGTCATTGTAGTGTAGGTCTACCCAGTGCTATCTTCTCAGACTATGACTATCCAAAACTTGGCTATCCACCAGCTGACTTACTAATCTATAAATATCCTACACAGTTTCCAGCAAAGCCTGCTGGCCTAATATTGACAAACACCTTGTCAAGCCATGTTAGATGGAGTGAGTCATTTTCCTGTCATCTATTGCATACTGTAAAACTCATTGAGGTCCACCAGTTAGGGTATGTAGGCATGATATGCCTTTGAGCAAAACAAACTGTGTTTTGTCCAATGTCAGTAGGTGTACAATATTGTTACTGAGCATATCCATGCTTACTCCTTTCATGGATTTACATATCAGATGTCTGAGAGATCTGGGGACTCTGCGTGGCACTGCATGCTAGTTGTCCTCTGTGCAACTAAATATTGCAGTTACTTCCATCATGTTCCAATAAAAGAGTCATCCAAGGTATCTGTACAGAGGAGACATGCAATGGAGAGAAGTGTAATATGTCTACTCTGTGCAGGTAAGATGGGAGGTTTTACACATGTATTCTGCACTTGGACACTACTCAAGTGGTGTGTACTGCAAGGATACAATTACGTTGTAAAGAATACTGAAAGCAAGGGAGTCCCCTGAATTACAGGTGCCTGGATCACTCTGTCATGGGATATCATGCTCCGATACTTTTTCAGTCATCACATACAGAATGTTACTACGAAACTTATGATGAGTAGCAGGAAACAGCCTGTTTGTTCATCCACATGGTTGTCCTACATCATGAAAGGCTTTGTAGGCTTCACATACCCTCCTTCAGGTAGATGCCTTGATTAGTGACCTGAGCAATCAGTTGGCTTTTGCATGTATTATGCCTTCTGTACCAGGGTTGTTGGTATGTCACTAGAGAACTGACCAGATGGTGATTAGGAGCAAAGTTGCAGTGTCACAATACAATGTGCAATGTCCATTGACATTGATGTCCAGGCTTGCTGGAGCAAGCAGCACAGCGGTGGCAATCCATCTTAGGTGACAATTTCACAGCACTTCATTAATCCTGCCCTTCAACAGATTAATGGTGGATATCTGCATGACATGGCTGTGAGGGCTACTGCAGAGGACTGGCCACCTTTGACCAAAGTGTGTCCACCTGACACATGTCCTAGGTATGTCATGGTGTACAGTTATGTACCCGGAACATGTCTGTGTTCCTGCATCTTGTCAGACAACCAGTTTGATGTGTGGTTGTTTGACAGGCACTGAACGCCAATGTAAAGCAAAGGTGAACAAGTCTTCTGTGCATGCATGGGCATCCACATCTTCACTGCAAGGCATGCCTACAAACACTGTGCTTCAGGCTGTCAACCCCAAAGGAGTGGCAGCATGACCCTAAATTGATAGGACTTGCACAGTGTCACATTTGTAGGTATGGTTTTGGGACCATGCCTAATGACAGGATTATGGTCAATCCAAGGTTCACATGGCTGGCAAAACATTGCATGGCACACTATCAGGTGCTGTGTTATCTTAGGGGACCTTCGTAAATGTGACATGTTACATTTCACCATCTGTCATGACTCTGCCAAACAATGGCATGCTGTGATGTACACACAAGGATGAGTGTATTGTTAATGGCATTATCAATTACTGCTGATGACATATGGAAAGTGTATCCACCCCTCTACTCCTATGCCATACAAACACAATGTGTGACAGATGTGACTGCACTTCAAACCTTGATTTCAAGGTGTCACACACAGCAGTCAGTACATAGAGCAATGAGCATCTTGCCAACATGCACATCTCATCTCCTGCACTACCCACACCCACATCACATACCCCCATGTATGCAGATCCTTACCAGACAAATTCCCAAACAACAGACACCTCAGAAAATCCTACCACTGGAGAGCACAGTACACATAATAGTGTATACATCACTGTCTCACTGGCCACACACCTGAGACACAACACAAAAACAAACCTATTATTAATAGGTGAGTACATCTTGAAACATGTTGATATCCATGTCACCAGGCTACATATGGGAAATGTTATAGTTAGCTGTATGTGGGTTGACACAATATGTCATACCACATGTTGCTGCATCTCAAGGAATATCAGGTGATATAATGATTATATCATATTTCCTGCAGATGTGTACAACTAGGGACATATGTTACCAGAAAAATATGCAGACATATGACTGAGCTTACACATTCTGTGTCTCTTGCAGGTATACCCATAACTTTCAGCTCTAGTGGACCCTCACTTAGAATGATGGCTCAATACACGCAGAAAATGAAGGACTTCAATAATTGCCTTAGTGTGGGGTGTCATTGTAAGGGGGATCCATTACATGTCTGCCTGGGATGACTTTCTCTGCTCAACAGATGTCAATACTTTGCCAGAGATGGTCTTCTTCTCTAAATCCTGGGATTTTGACTACTGGCTGCTAAAGCTGCTGACACCCCCACAGTTTATCTTATAGGCACTATCTATAGTGAAAACCTTCCAATGAGAATGCCATCTTCATACAACATCATAGTTATGCTGCTACATGCTGAGATAGGTAACACTAAACCCCAGTCTGTGGAAGGTGTCTCCACCTTGCAATATGCAGACATTTGTGTAGTCAAAGACACCTGGTTCATGGCTGTGGACAGCACCATAACCATACCAGACTACACATCCTTCCACATGTTCAGAACTCAAACTGACAGTATGCAAGGTAATGCGGGTGGTGTATACATATTCATTAAGGATAGATACACATTCAGATTTACTGAAACATTATGCTTTCCCAGAGAGAGTGCAGGTGCTATTCACTCCTGGAAGGGCACCTAATTAAGTCATTGCCAGCTACAGGAGCAGATCCATGAATCCAGATACCCATTGTGCTTATTTGAATGTACATGTGCATTTCAAGATATATCAGTACACCATGGTTTGGGGTGACATTAAGTAACCACCAACTGTGTTGGTAAGTCATGCTGAAGCCCACTTGCCCAAAGGTTAGTCCACATCCTTAACTATAATGCCATGGACCAGTGGTGTGACACCCCCACAATAGGAGGCAACATAGTGCTTCATTTGCTTCCTAATATGGGCGATCACTGCAGTCCACCACTGTAAGTGCCTCCCTTGTGAGATCTGGACACAGATAAGTCTAATGAAACTATCAGACCTAAGTCCCCCCCTTGCAAAAATACAGAAATGCACTTCAACAAAGCAATGTATTACCCCCTATGGGATGGTTTACATAACGTGAATGCACCTCCCCCCTCAGATGGGACAGGCAAGCGTGCAGAGCTCTACACCCATGAATTATATAAGCAGCAGTACAATTGCATAGACTTGGATGTACCTGACAGGAGGAAAATGAGCTCTTCGTGGCATAGCAAACCTATGTGGTGGACAACTGCCAGTAGCAGGCTGTACAATAAGAGGTGGCCATTGCTGTGTGACACGTGGGGTAAGGACACCCCCTAAAATGGAGGCACAACCTCCTCAGCTAAAACAAGCACATAGTCTTTGTGCGACACAGTGCAGTAACAGTATGTGACAAAATTAGCCTTCCCCACAAAACAGACTCATAGTACACAGTGTAGTTACATGTGCAACCTCAGAATACAAGCCTAGATTGTCAGTGAACTAAGAATGATACCATATATAATGTCTCTGTATGCATAGCTAACCTGTTGTCCCACAGGTTCTGTATCAACTTCACTCCCCTGTCCTCACCACATGTGCTACATGACATTCCTGCAACCACTCCCATACCTTCCTTATCTACAGAGCAGGTTGTAACTGTCCTCTCTATGAGGTAAGCACAGCAATTAATTGGATGTGCTAACATCGCAGGCTATGTCCTACATGGGATCCACCAAGGATTACCAACACCATTGGGAACTTCTTGTAATCATACTGTAATTATTGTCAGCATCCCAGCTGACTGGACAATGGCAACTGGTATCCTCTTGCACGGAGGTGATGCATCCACCATTCCTATAGACCTATTTGCCTTAGTAGCCATATCTGTAAGCCTGTGGGGTAAATCATCATAGAGCTGATCAGCAAAAATATATGTGATCTACAAACAATTGACTGTACACAGTTTGTATGTCTGACAGGGAGATCATGGCTATTAAATATGGTGTATATGTCCAAGGCAGTGACCAAGGATATGGATGAGGGACATCAGGGCATACAACCCCTCGATGTAGCCAAGCCATGTGACTCTATTTCCCCACTCAAGCAACATTGAAAAAAGCACCAATTTAGGCATTCACGGTAATGTCATTATAGAGGTCACTAAGTGGCTCATTGGTAGCACACATACTCAAAATACGGAAATTTGCCTCTACTAGCTGATCTGTAAGCAACAGTGCTGAGCAGGGCTCAGTCCTGGGTCATCTACTGCTTGGGATCCATCTCACCACAGTACATGCAGATTGGATAACAATGTTGGCTGATGCCTGCTAACTGTGAGTGATCATAGACTCTGTGAGATATGTCAATATCCTACAAGAGGGAATTGATGAACAAAAGCCTGTTAACACACTACTGGCCATAAACTCCATGCAAATTTATATGTAGTATAATTTCCATCGGTAACACCTATGTTCCTGGTAAGTAGCACATCAGTCACAACATACTTACTCGAGGGTGATAGATCTAGGGTAAGATGAGAATCCTATGTCATAACTGAGGATAGAGTCACCTGAAATTGACATACTCATAACTTCCATTTACTCTTCCCTTAGCATGCCAATACTTGAGTGCAATGGCCATTTGGTACTGTATCTTTCCAAACACTACTGGCAATTGCACACAACAAAATGGTCCCTCACAAGGAACTTCACATCATCAGTATCTGTTCAAAGGCTTCATCTGAAATCAGTGGTCATTGTAGCCTGTGTCATACAGACTACTCAGAGGTGATCTCTACCTTGCATATGAGGCAATGTATGACCCTGCTTGACTGGAAATCTTGCATAACCGTAGGTGGCACAGTACATTGATTACTCACTGTAAGAACATTAACCTGGTATGTGACATTAGTAATACATGCTGGTAAGAGAGATCTGTCTAGTAGACTTTAACACACGTCTGAAACAGAATCCTGCCTAATGGCAAAAAGAGCACCTTGTCAGATGCCACCTGTATGATTGGCTGGGTGACTGTCATTTCACCACAGGGCTTCTGCCTGTGTCTCTCACAGACAGTGGCACTATGTGCTCATCATGTAAATAAGGATAAAAACTTGTATAGGATTCTGAAGGCTGTAGGGCCATTATGCTACTAAAAACAAAGATCCTGTGATTCCATAAGCTGATATAAAAGGGTCTATATTACATAGTCGAAGTTCTCTAACTTCAACTAACATATGTTCAAACACAAGTGCCGAAAGTTACAGAACATTGAGTATGAATAAAAACATAAAAACAAAAGGAAAAATAAAATAAAAGAGTATATGCGGGGGGGGGCAAGCCCCCCTGCACCCAACATCCCTGATCTTTAAATATGCCAACTCTGAGGTTGTGCTACAGCGCAGTAAAGGAAATTTTCCCTTTATTGCACTGTATTGCGACCTCAGAGTTGGTATATTTAAAGAACGGGGGTGTAGGACGCATCCCCCCCACATGGGGGGCAGGGGGGTGCATATACCCTTTTATTTTCTTTTTTTTTTTACGTTTTATTCATACTCAAAGTTCCGTAACATCGGACATATGTGTTTGAACATATGTCAGTCCAAGTTACGGAACTTCGACTATGTAATATAGACCCGATATAAAATGCTGTAACAGCCACACACACAAACCTGACAACATTGAGGATAGCACAACTTTCTCTTATTGTTTACAGGACACAGCGCAGCACAAACACACTGCAAGATGGCTGCATGTAGATTAGAAAACTTACCTATCTAATGGTGCACACTTCAGATCATAGTACATGACACACGAGCTACACTTCAAGTCTGCTATTACCATCTCTTTAGGACATCTCTTGCTTGATGACATTAGCAGGTCTAGTTATGGTCAGGTATTTGAAGGCCCACATCACCAACCAAAATACTGCAAAACCCTACTGCTTTCTCAGATACTGAGGTAATCATATTTATGTCATACAGAGATACAACACACATGCACAAACACACACACACACACACACACACACACACACACACACACACACACACACACACACACACACACACACACACTCTGGGTATCCTAGAGCAAGATCAGAATCCCTACCTATCTAGTCTTACACACTATAGATGACAGCAATTATCGCACGCACCATGGCTTAAGTATGACATTAGAATGGCAGTTGGTAGTGTTAAGGTCAATGACATCAGCAGGCCTTGTAAAAGAGGACAATTTGGAAAATGGCAGCAACTTACAGGGCCAAGAAGTGAAGGACTATTGCAGGTTCCTAGTCAATGAGGGATTCTCAGTTGTTTTGCAGGAGGATACGCACACGCGCACCCCCCCCCCACACACACACACACACACACACACACACACACACACACACACACACACACACACACACACACACACACACACACACACACACACACACACACACACACACACACACATACACACACACACACACACACACACACACACACACACACACACACACACACATGCATACACACACATACACACACACACACACACACACACACACACACACACACACACACACACACACACACACACACACACTCACACACACACACAGATTAGAACTCCTACCTAACTACTCTTACATGCTGTGGTGGTGCAGCGGTAGCATTGTCGGTTCACAGCAAGAGGTTCTCCTATTCGATTCTCGGCTGTAATGCCTTGTGTATGGAGTCTGCATGTCCTCCCCACAGTCGAGTGGCATTCGAAAGACATGGATGAATGGGCGTGCCTTCATTGAAGGTTGGGAATCAAGCCAGCACCTCAGCACTGTATAAAATCTACTGCCAATCATTAGCGGACCGGAGTTCTGCTGTGGCGACCCCTTACCAGGATAAGCCAAAAGAAGAAGAACAACAACCTAACTACTCTTACATACTATAGATCACAATACTTATCACACAAACCATGGCTAATGTCTACTTTAGACATGACTGCAGGCAAACTACAGGCTTGTGTTGAACAGCATCTGTTGTGTGCAGAGGGACATTGCTTCACACTGTTATCTGCATCTAGTAGCCTAGCAGTCAGATAAGTGTTCTTTATCCTAGCTATGTGGCTACAGTTACCAGTTTGGCCATATATGGCTGTTTGCATTTGGATGGGCAAGCCTGTGGGCAAGAACAATGTGCCCTGTCCATGTGTGCATAGACAACATTATGCATAACACCCTTCAATATTTGAAGGCTTTTGTGAGCCGAAACACTAAGTTTTATTAAATTTTTACTGTTACTTTGGGTCTGTGGTCAAGTTATTGCTTTATTAGACATAACACCACCTGTTCGCCTGTTGCTGTATGAGTGGTGACATCCAGCAGGCATATGGGTCTCTAGATAATTGCATTATGCACTGCTGAGCCCTTACTTTGAATCCCTTTTGCAACATTATAGATGTGTGATAGTGAAGCTTTAGTCACCATGATCAGGGTATTTAGGACAATACAGACATCAACACACATGTTTATGTATATAGCAGGCATTTATATAAAAATGTGGCTGTGTGTGTGTGTGTGTGTGTGTGTGTGTGTGTGTGTGTGTGTGTGTGTGTGTGTGTGTAAGTACAACCAAGGTTTACCAAGCACTGCTTAAACCAGTAATGTTTTAGCAGTGCTTGGCTGGTTTGCATATCGCTAAGTGGTGCAAAGCATTGTTCAGCATTGCCAGTTAAAGCACTGCTCAGCTGAGCTCAGCAGGCTTGTTTGGTGCTAAGTGAAGGTCCACATTTTTAAAAATGGCCAAATGGCAGTAAAGATGGTTACTCTGGACTCACAGTTTGAAGAAGAGTTCAATAACTTGGTGGGAATGATTGCCAGGAGAAGATATACAAAACCTCTTCTTCAGGAATTAACAAGAGAAGTATACGGTAAAAGAACAGCAGGACATTTCAGGCCTATTTTAAATAATTTACTTGTAGGGCTTATATCTTATACACAATCTTCAAGGCTGGAGTGAACATGATATAACTTTAGCCCAACCACTAGTTTTATTGCATGTTTTAGCAGTGATTCTATCTAGTGATGCATCCGGGATGCAAGCTCTTCCCCTGGTTTAAATGAAATGGTATCCTTGAAACCTGTGCTGAAATTGAGATCTGCTAAATTATAGTATTTTATTATTATTATATTATATTTATATTTATATTTAATTTTATATATTATATTTTTTTTATTCATATTGTATATGTAAGCATTTCATGGTTCATTTTCATATGTTTTTTAACAAGATGAACATGCATTTAATTTAACTTCCACTAGATGGTGATATTTCATTTAGATTCAGTTTAGCTTTTGCTTCAAAAAACATTTTAGAAGCATTTTAGGTTTGTGTTTGTAATATCTATATTTAATAATGAAACTTTCTATATAATTTTTCAACTAAGGTTTATATTTGATTTATTTTACATAACAATATATATATATATATATATATATATATATATATATATATATATATAGATATATATATATATTTATTTATTTATTTGGTTTTAACATTCAGATTCATTCACCTTTAAGGTCCATATATTCCAATGCATTTTACATGTTTAATTGGATTTGTTTATCCATTGGTTCATTTGAACTAGATTAGTCTATTTATTCATTAAAGGGAGAGAGGTTAGGTATCTGATGAAGTTATTTTGATGAAAATGTATGTGGATATACTTTTACAGCATTACTGTGCTGCTGTGAGTTCGTTTGCTGTGCTGTGCTGCTGTGATTTCGTTTGCTGTGGATTTATTTGTGCTTGTGTCCATTAAAGAAGCTGTCCACTAGCTGGGCTTCATGTGCCTTGTTTCAGGTTTAGTGATTCTAAAACATTTAAGTGGATTTTAAACAAAAACTGGGTTATTATGTGTGATGACATTCTAGTTAAAATCAAAGTAAGTGAAACACCCACTATAGTATATCATAGAGACTCTGATTTTAAAACTATCCTAGAGAATACAACAATCAACAATACTAGCAATACACAACATAACAATCTTATTCCCACCATGAAAAAATGTGGGCATTGCCTCTATTGTAAATATATTTTTACTGGTGACTCTTTTAACTTCTGTGGTAATGGGTATCAGATAAAGGATAGCTACAGCTGTGATTCCAAGGGAGTTGTATATGTAGGATTATGCCAGTCATGCCCTTGATTTTATGTAGGCAAAATGGAACATAGATTAAAGGTCCATGTTTATGAACATGGATATGATATAAAAAGAATACATCTAAATAAGGCATTAGCAAACCATTTTCACATGTACCCTAACCACCATTTCAAATGCTTGGTTATAGAGAAAGTGAATGTCAGTATGAGAGAGGGTCCATGAACACTGGTTTTACAAGAAAAAATACTTATTGTGGCAGCTACTTTTAAATGCTTGCAACTGTCTAGGCTTGAATGATTATTGCTTGATCAGTTGTATTTTAAAGCATAAAGCTTTAACCAGATAAAGCACCATTGTTATTATTATTTCCATTTGGGTATGTTTACATGTCAATAATCTCAATGAGAATTTGTGGGTGGCCACTGTGGTGCAACGGTTAGTTTTGCCACCTCACAGCAAGAAGTTCTCTGGTTTGATTCTCAGCTGGGGTGCCTTCTGTGCGGAGTCTGCATGTCCTCCCTGTGGTCGCATGGGTTTCCTCCAGGTGCTCCGGTTTCCTCCCAAAGACATGCAGTAGGTGGATTGGACACTCAAAATTGTCCCTAGGTGTGAGTGTGTGCCTTCTGTGGAAGGTTGGGTGCTGGGCTGGCAACTCAACACTGTAAAACTCCACTGCCAATCATGAGTGGACAGATGATCCGCTGTGGCGACCCTTAACCAGGAAAAGCCGAAAGAAGAAGAATCTCAATGAGAATTTGTATTTTTAATATTTTTATTTTTACTATTTTGGTTGTGTTATTTTTAATATATATATAAGTTTATTCAGTGCCACTTTAAGAAGTGTAAATAGGAGGGTTTAATGACATCATCCCTAGATCAGTTGATCAATTTAGGCCTTATTTAAAAACTTGCTTTTTGTTTTTTCAAACTTATCTGAAGAAGTTCATTACTGTTACATGAATAAAAGTGCTTATTTGTCAATAATAAAAGATTTTACCAGAACTTGTAGCTTCTCCTTCTGGCAGCTAACATAGTTCATGTTTTACAAGTTTGCATTTTGTCTCTGCTGCTTTGGATTGTTTGTTTCACTATCTGTACATTATGGCTGCTTAGAAGAATGCTGCTATATTGACCTTTTCTCCCAGTTGGATATAGGAGATATCACTAAGAATATTAGGAATCTTGCCCTGCTTATTCAACAGTTTTCACATTCTTTCTCAAAACTACAAAGGTAACATCTTTTTCTTGAACCCTCCCAATTACAAGGGTTTTTCTACTGATTCTTTACCTGTTCTGCATGGCATAAATACAGTTCATAAACTGCAGATGTGTTTGCTACTAATTCTAATGCTCTGGCATGGTATCACCCAGTTTTGGGTGATGTTCCAGCAGCTATGCAACAAGCAGAAACCCATGCAGCTTCAAGCACTTTTGGAAATATTCTGGTGAGGTCTCGCCCTTTTCAGATCATTGTTCCAGTCTTAAATGAATGGTTGCAACAATGATTCAGATTCAGTGTGGAGCCATAGTTCAGCATTCTACCCTTTATGAAAAACTGAATTACTCTGATTACAAATTGCTGAAATACAAAAAACTTCAGCTTGAAGAAATTTATTTTGTTAAATGTATCGAAAATAAACAAGTACCCAAAGGACTGAGAATCTGGTGTTTTTAACAGGCCTGGTGAAAAATTCTCCCCTTCAGCTTGACATTCTGGCCCTGTTTGACAAACAAGGATAGGAGTTGCTTGAATTGTTGGTTAAACACAATATTAAACGTATTGAAAACTTAGCTGTGGAACTCAACTTTATGAATAACCTAATAAAGCAGGATATCCAATATGAGCAATATAAATTTGAAGATGTAAGAATTTTCAACAGTACTAACCAGCAACTAGAACATTTGAAAGCAATCAAACTAAGGAAAATTGAGAGAAACTGGATTGGCTATGCCAAAAGTACTGCGTACTGTAACACCCTCATGATCCCAGATATGGGGTAAAGGAAGGCACTGTCAGCTTGTTGAATCTAACAGTAACAACACTATTTATCAGAATGACCTCATGGCTAATGGTGGCAATGCTGAAGAATATAACAAACCTGCTATCACTTTATCTGATCCCATGGAATTTCCATCCTTGAAATGCTCAGAAAGTATAAGGGAAAGAAACCATTAAGACCATAATTGTCACAAACATAGTGACCAGTAGAACTACCAGGGTTTTCGGACACCATCCTGGAGGAACCAGTGGTGATCAAGCAATTTGTTCCAGTCCCAACAGCTGAACCAACCACATAGTACACATTGAAGATAGAGGAACTAACAGAAGTGACCATTTCAATAAACATGGTCCCTCTACATACTTTAGAAATAATTCACAACCAGGAAGAGTACTTTAAAATTTACAATTTTTTTCAGCATGTCCTTTGATTAGGCACTTGAAGATTTACCGTTGAAAGGACTTAAATTTGTTCCCTCTAAGAAGGCCAATGTGGGCTAAGACTTTGTTGGATTTAAAAATGTATTGCAAAAAAACTAAACATTAAACTTATTTTTGATCCCTACTGATGATTTGCATATTTCATTTAACCCACCTTTGTATCTGGTATTGTAACCCTTGAAAATGTATGTGAATTAGAGATCAGAAACCTGTTAAACAACATAACAGGTATTGTGAATTCAACTTAAGTAAGCACAAAGTTGGTTTATTGCATTTTTTAAACAGCAGGATGTTAGAATCATGAAACTGGATAAGGGAGGGGTGGGCTTCTTATCATGGATGTGCATGAATACAATAATAAAATGCTGAATTTTTAAATAGTGACACCTATGAACTTCTTTCAAAGACTCAGTTGAACAGAGCATATAGAGTCATTGGTATGCAAATCAGGGATATGTTTAGTAAGAGACACATAAATCTAGACACTTTCAACTATTTTAATGTGGCCTCCTCACTCACATCAACTATATTTGGAGTCTAAAAAATGCATAAAAACATTGATAGCCATAGTGGATGGGCTCAATTCAATAACATCAGCCTGTGCTAAATACCTAGAGTAGGGATTCTTGGCATTTTTTAGAGTTGATTAACAAAGGTGAATATGACCACAAATATGTTTTTATTACAATAGATGCAAAGGATCTCTATGCAGTCATCCCCCAGGATATAGGCATACTGCATTCTTCTTCCAGAAAGGGACCCTGAAGATGAGATTAATCTCTATGAGGAACTGTTTCATTTGGTTTTGGATAACAATTCAATTTTATTTGATGCAAAATATTACTTACAGAAAAGTGGGGAAGCCGCAGCGTCAAAATGTGGCTCTATTTTTGCAAACCTAGTCATGGCCCATTGGTAGCATGAGTTTCTATTTGAAAATGATTTGAAAGCATCCTTCTGGCTTTATATCTCCTACCGGGATGATATATTTATCCTTTGTAAAGACAAGGTTGAGAATATTCAGTTCTTTATGGAAAACATCAATGCTACATCTAACTTTTTAAATTCTGCACATGAATATATGCATTAGATAAGTTAGCCTATCTTGATGTATTGTTGGAGAAAGATATTAGGTCCAACAGATGTACATCCAGTATTTACAAGAAAATGACCTACTCTAACCCCTTTCTTCATTATACCAGATCACACCTCCACCATAAAAAGGTCAGTAGTAAATGGGCAGCTCATGAGGGCAGCAAGGATGGTTACTTTAGACTCACAGTTTGAAGAAGAGTGTAATAATTTGGTGGGAATGTTTGCCAAGAGAGGATATCCAAAAACCTCTTCTTCAGGAATTAACAAAAGAAGTATACAGTAAAAGAACTGCTGGACATTTCAGACCTATTTTAAAATGCTTCACTTGTGGGGCTTACATCTTATACATAATCTTCTAGGCTGGATGGAACACAATATAACTGTAGCCCAACCACTAGTTTTATTACATGTTTTACCAGTGATTCTAATGACATTCTAGTTAAAAACAAAGTAGGTGAAAGACCCATTATAATATACTGTTTACCTCTAATTTTAAAACTATCCTGGAGCATATGATGAGTAGCAACACCAGCAATAACAATCTTATCCCCCTATGAAAAAATGTGGGCATTGCCCATATTGTAAATCTATTTTTACTGGTGACTCTTTTAACATCTGTGTTAAGGAGTATTCAATAAAGGGTAGATAGAACTGTGAGTCCAAGGGAGTTGTATTTGAAGGATTATGCCAGTCCTGCCAGTGTTTTTATATAGTCAAAATGTAACATAGATTATGGGACCAGATTTATGAACATAAATGTGATATAAAAAGAATGCATCTGAATAATGCATTAGCAAAACATGTTCATATGTACCCTAACCACCATTTCAAATATTTTGTTATAGAGAAGGTCAATATCAATATGAGAAGGGGTCAGTGAACACTGGTTTTACAAGAAAAATAATTATTTTTGGCAGCTACTTTTAAATGCTTGCAACTGGCCTGACTTGAATGATTATTGCTCAATCAGTTCTTTTTTAAAGCATAAAGCTTTAACCAGATAAAACACTATTATTATTATTTCCACTTGGGTATGTTTAAATGTCAGTATTCTCAATGAAAATTTGTATTTTTAATAATTTTATTTTTACTCTTTTGGTTGTGTTATTTTTAATATATATTTTTAATATATGATTTAATGTTTTTTATTCAGAGCTTTTATTGAATGACTAATCTCACACTTTTAGATTACTGTGATTATACACTTTAAATAGCACTTTATCTGAAGAAGTTCATTACAGGTACATGAACGAAAATGTTTATTTCTAGATAAAAAAAAGTTTTTACAAGAACTTGCATCTTCTCCTTCTGGCCTGCTAATGTAGTTTATGTTTTACTAGTTTGCCTTTTGTCTGTGCTGGTTGGGATTGTTTGTTTCACTCTGCATGTTTTGGTTGCTGAGGGGAATGCTGCCACACCTGATTTTTCTCCCACTTGGATGTAAGAGATATCAATCAGAAAATCTGGAATCTTGCCCTGCTGAATTATTCAACAGCTTTCACAATGAGTGGACATTCTTTCTCAGAACTTGTTCCAGCATCTGTGCAACAAGCAGAAACCCATGCATCTTCAAACACTTTTGAAAATATTCCGGTGAGGTATTGCACTTTTCAGGTTGATGCTCTGCTCTTAAATGAATGGCTGCAGCAAGGATTCAAATTCAGTGTGGAGTCGATAGTTCAGTATTCTACCCCTTATGAAAAACTGAATTACTTTGATTACAAATTGCTGAAATACAAAAGCTTCAGCTTGAACATTCTTATTTTGTTGAATGTATCAAAAATAAATAAGTACCCAAAGGACTGAGAATCTGGCATTATCTGGCAGGCCTGGAGAAAAATCCCCCCCTTCATCTTGACCTTCTGGACCTATTTAACAAATAAGGGTACAAGTTGCTTGAATTGCTGGTTAAACACAAGATTAACCTTATTGAAAAGTTAACTGTGGAACTCAACTTTCTGGATAACCTAATAAAGTAGGATATCCAATATGAACAATATAAATTTGAGAATGTAAGAATTTCCAACAGTACTGATCAGCAACTAGAACATTTGAAAGCAACAAAACTAAGGAAAATTGAGAGAAACAAGATTGAATATGTCAAAGGTTTTGGGTAGCCTAACACCCCCACCATCCCATATTTGGGGTAAATGGAGGCGCTGGCAACATTTTGACTCTAACAGTAGCAACACTATTCATCTTAATGAAGCCACAACTCATAGTGGCAATGCTCAAAAATATAATGAACCTGCTATCCCTTTATCTGATCTCATGGAATTTCCACACTTGAAATGCTCAGAAAGGACAAGGCAAAGAAATCATGTTGACCACAAATGACACCAACGTACTGACCAATGGAACAACCAGGGTGCTAGGATGCCTCCCAGGAACCAATGGTGATTGAGCAATCAGTTCCAACCCAAACATCCATAGCCAACCACAGTGGACATATCAAGGATGGTGGAACTAACGGAAGTGACCATTTGAACAAACATGATCCCACTACATGCTTTTGAAATAATTCACAACCAGGAAGGGGACTTTAAAATTTATAATTTTTCCAGCATATCCTTTGATCAGGAACTAGGAGATTTACTGTCAAAAAGACGGCCACATTGTCTGAGAGAGACAATGTGGCTAAGCCTTTGTTGGATTTAAAAAATGTGTTTAAGAAAACTAAACCTTAAAATTATTTTTGATAGTAATAATATCCTTACTGATGATTTGCATATTTCAAGCACACTCAATGCACCCCTGCATCTGGTATTTTTAACTTTTTGAAAGGGTATGTGAATTAGATATCATAAACTTGTTAAATAAAATAATAGGTATTGTGAATTCAACTTACGTAAACATGAAGTTGATTTATTGCACTTTTTTAAAACAACAGAATGTTAGAATCATGAAACCAGATAAGGGGGTGGGCTTGTTATCATGAATGTGAAAGAATATGATAAAATGCTTGCATTTTTAAATAGTGACACCTGACACCTACAGACTTGTTTCAAAGAATCAGTTGAACAGAGCATATAGAAGCATTAGTACACAAATCAGGGATATGTTCAGTGAGAGACGGATTGATCTATATACTTTCCGCTATTTTAATGTGACCTCCCCACTCACACCTACTATACTTGAGGTCCCAAAAATGCATACAAATATTGATAACCCTCCGATGCATTCCATATTGGATGGGTGCAATTCAGTAACATCAGCCTGTGTTAAATACCAAGACAGGAAATTGAAAATTCTCTTAACAAACTAAACACAAATTTGCAGGGATTCTTAACATTTTTTAGAGTTGATTATCAAAGGTGAATATGACCACAGAGATGTTTTCATTATGATAGATGTAAAGGATCTGTATTCAGTCATCCCCCTGGATAGAGATATTGCATGGGTTAACAAATTCCTGTTCCAGAATGCAATCCCGCAAGATGATATTAATCTCTATGAGGAGCTGTTTCACCTGGATTTGGATAACAATTACATTTTATTTGATGGGAAATATTATTTACAAAAGAGTGAGGTCATCTTGTGTCTCTATTTTTGCAAACCTAGTCATGGCACATTGGGAGTGTAAGTTTCTATTTGAAAATGATGTGAGCATCCTTCCGCCTTTATCTCTGCTACGTGGATGATATCTTTATCCTCTGGAAGAACAAGGTTGAGAATATTGAGTCCTTTATGGAATACATCAATTCTACAACTAATGTTTTACATTTTATATATGAATGTGCATCAGATAAGATAGCCTATTTGGATGTATTGTTGGAGAAAGACATTAGGTCCAACAGATATGCATCCTGTAAGGAAAAAGACCTACTCTAACACCTCTCTT
The DNA here is from genome assembly GCF_019279795.1 of Protopterus annectens. Lineage (NCBI taxonomy): Eukaryota > Metazoa > Chordata > Ceratodontiformes > Protopteridae > Protopterus > Protopterus annectens. The sequence goes on from NC_056735.1 coordinate 540,030,964, forward strand.
TATTATACTAGCTCACAACCCCATCAAAAAAGTCAGTAGTAAAGGGGCAGCTCATGAGGGCAGCAAGGTTGGTTTCTTTAAACTCACAGTTTCAAGATGAGTGCAATAACTTGGTGGGAATGTTTCTCAGGAGAGTATATCCAAAACCTCTTCTTCAGGAATTAACAACAGAAGCAGACAGTGAAAGAACAGCAGAGCATTTCAAACATATTTTAAATACTTCACTTGTAGGGCTTGTATCTTATACACAATTGTCTAGGTTGGATGGAACACAATATAATTTTAACCCAGTCACTAGTTTTATTATATGTTTTAGCAGTTATTCTAAAACACTTAAGTGGATTTTAAACAAAAACTGGGTTATTATGTGTAATGACATTCAAGTTAAAAACAAAGCACTACAGTATACCTCAGGGTTTCTAATTTTAAAACTATCCTGGAGAATATGATAAGCAACAATACCAGCAATACACATCATAGCAATCTTATCCCCACTTTGAACAAAATCTGGGCATTGCCCATGTTGTAAATATATATTTTACTGGGGACTCCTTTAACATCTGTGGTAAGGAGTATCGGATAAAGGGTAGAAACAACTGTGAGTCCAAGGCAGTAATATTTGTAGGACTATATATGTTTTTATATAGGTAAAATGGAACATACATTAAAGGACCAGATTTATGAACATGAATATGATATAAAATGAATACATCTGAATAATGCATTAGCAAACTATGTTCACATGTAACTTAACCACCATTTCAAATGCTTAGTTATAGAGAACGTCAATATCAGTATGCGAGAGGGTCCATGGACACTGGTTTTAGAAGAAAAATAATTATTTTGGCAGTGCTTGCAAGTGGCTAAGATTAAATGATTATTGCTCGATCAGTTGTATTTTAAAGTATAAGCTTTAACCAGATAAAGCACCATTATTATTATTTCAGTTTGGGTATGTTTACATGTCAATAATCTCAATGAGAATTTGTATTTTTAATATTTTTATTTTTCCTCTTTTGGTTGTGTTATTTTTAATATATAATTTAATATTTTTTTTTTATTCAGAGCTTTTAGTGAATGAATAATCTCACACTTTTAGATTACTGTGTTTATGCACTTTAAACAGCACTTTTTACTGCACTTTGGCACTTTAAGAAATGTAAATGGGAAGGTTTAATGACATCATTCTTAGATCAGATGATCATTTAGGACATTATTTAAAACCTGTGTTTTGTTTTGTCAGACATATCTGAAGAAGTTCATTACCGTTCCACAAACAAAAGTGCTTATTTGTGGATAATAAATGTTTTTGCAAGAACCTTGTGGCTTCTCTTTCTGCCAGCTAACACAGTTTATGATTTAGAAAAAATGTAAATAGGAGCAAGTGGCGCCAAAGTAAACTAAAACCAAAACCAAAGCAGAGCATCACAGTCCACAAGCGCAAATGAATCCAGTCCTTTGGATGCAAAATCAACAATTTATTAAATAATCCACAAGATGCAACAAGAAAAACAATAGAACGCTCTCACAACGTTTTCGTCGTCTACTTTATCAATATACAAACAATTAAAATGTATTTATTTTGCATTAAAAAGTCACTACTTATACATCAATTCATGTCACACTGGATTTTATGTAACTCATGCTGTTTGTCTAAATTAGTTGTATTTATTGAATAATTGAATGATTGGTTCTTTTGGAGGGAAACTGTGGGATATATAAGCAGTTCTATATTTTAATTGTTTGTATATTGATAAAGTAGACGACGAAAACGTTTTGAGAGCATTCTATTGTTTTTCTTGTTGCATCTTGTGGATTATTTAATAAATTGTTGATTTCGCATCCAAAGGACTGGATTCATTTGCGCTTGTGGACTGTGATGCTCTGCTTTGGTTACAGTTTATGATTTACCCATTAGCATATTGTGGAATATTGACATCTAAACATTTACTTTTCAGGAATGACAACTGATGTTTCAAATGGAGTCCCCCAGTTTGTATCCCATAAACTAACCCAAGGGGAGAAGTATGAACATTTTTGAAATACATGTGTCAGACAGGCTCTTACTGTCTATGCTTTTCCAATTCATTTATTAATAGCTTCATTTGGGTACTGGCTTTGTCTTTAAAACAGCTAGAAATGACTGAAAATGGGGAACTACCAATGAAATACTGAAACAACTTTTTCTCCAGGTCCATTTCCCCTGTCTGTAAAGTTTAATGCAAGATTTCTGTGGAAGTATTTGACTTCCTCAGGCCCCACTTTTATTATCTTTGCTAGCAAGAATCTTCCAGTTGTCTCAATCAATGTCGTTCTGTCTGTTCCTGAAGCAATCTCTTCATTTATACCAATAATGGAAAACATCACCCAGTCTTAACCACTACATACCTCACAGTCTAAAACCTTCATTTTTAGAAAGGAACCACTTCTGACACTATTGTTGATATAATTGTACTCATAGTTTGCCATATCAGAAGGCACAATATTCCTTCTTAGAATGAACATTAAAGTGATTAAAAATGGGAGACTGGTCATTCATAACTGCTGGCATTGTTGGATCAGCAATATATTGATGCATTACTCACTGGCACCATGAGATGGACTTTCTTTCCTTCTACAGGGTTGTCCTGTATTACAAAGACCAGCTAGGAGTCCATGTGTCAATCACCCCCCTGCATAATTTTTTAACAGTTTTCATATAACTGACCTTCGTATGATATGCTGACTTCAAGTATTCATATTTCATTATAAAGGTCTGTGTACTTATAAGCAGGCAATTGAAAAAGGCAGCACCTTCTGGGGTTGTTTTTTGATTCTTTATACTCTAAACTATGCTATCAATGCCACACAAATGTTGATTTTTTCCTTTGTATACCTTCTGTCAAAACTTAATACTCACTGAAAAATATAAAAAAGGTTATAACTGTGACTGTCTATACTCTGTTTGCATGGTTAAACTGAAATTCTTTCACGATCAATATGAGAAATATATCGTTCTCAATTTAAAATCTCATTGAACATGTATCTATAAATAAGATGTCACTGCATTTGTCTCAACTCCATTACTAAACCTCTTTTTTATTGTACTCTATAAACTAAAATCCAAATGAAATCATAACTATCAGAGAAATAGTCCTGACCTTCTACCAGCTCCATTAATAAGTCTGCAATCTATGCAGCCATATAAAAAATACCCACTGCACTTGAAATTAAAGACTTATCCTCTTATTCTAAGTTCTGTTCTCTCCTAAAAGGACATTTAGTTCAACAATGATGTACCTGTGAAAATTCAGGTCACTTCCCTTAAGTCAGCTTTAATTATTCGCCACTCTAACCACTAAGATCTATTGCTTCTTTTCACGTCTCTGATTTATTCTACTCTAATTTCTCAAATGTTTTGAAACTGTTGTACCTTTTGGAAATTAATATATTGGATTTACTATGTATCTAAAGCAATAAACTACCATTGTACTATTTTATCGTCACTTATGTGTGATTGTACTCTTGTCTGCTTTGTATATCTGGTGAGTTTTTAAGCCCTGTTTGTGATTGACATTGGCCAGAATTGAGGAGCTCTCTACCCAAGTAAACACATTCAAATATATAAATAAAAATAAATAAATAAAAATCATCACACTTCATCTCCTGATTACAAGGGACAGGTGAATAACAGGATAAAGTATTCATTTGCCTCATCTGCTGTCTGTGTACTTACATTTCAATGTGTTTATATACATGCACTGTAAATAATTATGAATGTTCTATAGATTTATGTGACCTTAACATGCTATAAATATTATACAGTATGCTTAACTTGGTGCCTGTTAAATTATATACACCTTAGTGTTATTTTTTTACTGTTAGCCCATGCTATGTAGAAGTGCAAATGCATATAGGTTCATAGATTCATAGGTGATTACTAGGTTAATGACAACAAGGGTCTTATCTAGTTAAAATCAAAGTAAGTGAAACACCCACTATAGTATATCATAGAGACTCTGATTTTAAAACTATCCTAGAGAATACAACAATCAACAATACTAGCAATACACAACATAACAATCTTATTCCCACCATGAAAAAATGTGGGCATTGCCTCTATTGTAAATATATTTTTACTGGTGACTCTTTTAACTTCTGTGGTAATGGGTATCAGATAAAGGATAGCTACAGCTGTGATTCCAAGGGAGTTGTATATGTAGGATTATGCCAGTCATGCCCTTGAATTTATGTAGGCAAAATGGAACATAGATTAAAGGTCCATGTTTATGAACATGGATATGATATAAAAAGAATACATCTAAATAAGGCATTAGCAAACCATTTTCACATGTACCCTAACCACCATTTCAAATGCTTGGTTATAGAGAAAGTGAATGTCAGTATGAGAGAGGGTCCATGAACACTGGTTTTACAAGAAAAAATACTTATTGTGGCAGCTACTTTTAAATGCTTGCAACTGTCTAGGCTTGAATGATTATTGCTTGATCAGTTGTATTTTAAAGCATAAAGCTTTAACCAGATAAAGCACCATTGTTATTATTATTTCCATTTGGGTATGTTTACATGTCAATAATCTCAATGAGAATTTGTGGGTGGCCACTGTGGTGCAACGGTTAGTTTTGCCACCTCATAGCAAGAAGTTCTCTGGTTTGATTCTCAGCTGGGGTGCCTTCTGTGCGGAGTCTGCATGTCCTCCCTGTGGTCGCATGGGTTTCCTCCAGGTGCTCCGGTTTCCTCCCAAAGACATGCAGTAGGTGGATTGGACACTCAAAATTGTCCCTAGGTGTGAGTGTGTGCCTTCTGTGGAAGGTTGGGTGCTGGGCTGGCAACTCAACACTGTAAAACTCCACTGCCAATCATGAGTGGACAGATGATCCGCTGTGACGACCCTTAACCAGGAAAAGCCGAAAGAAGAAGAATCTCAATGAGAATTTGTATTTTTAATATTTTTATTTTTACTATTTTGGTTGTGTTATTTTTAATATATATATAAGTTTATTCAGTGCCACTTTAAGAAGTGTAAATAGGAGGGTTTAATGACATCATCCTTAGATCAGTTGATCAATTTAGGCCTTATTTAAAAACTTGCTTTTTGTTTTTTCAAACTTATCTGAAGAAGTTCATTACTGTTACATGAATAAAAGTGCTTATTTGTCAATAATAAAAGATTTTACCAGAACTTGTAGCTTCTCCTTCTGGCAGCTAACATAGTTCATGTTTTACAAGTTTGCATTTTGTCTCTGCTGCTTTGGATTGTTTGTTTCACTATCTGTACATTATGGCTGCTTAGAAGAATGCTGCTATATTGACCTTTTCTCCCAGTTGGATATAGGAGATATCACTAAGAATATTAGGAATCTTGCCCTGCTTATTCAACAGCTTTCACATTCTTTCTCAAAACTACAAAGGTAACATCTTTTTCTTGAACCCTCCCAATTACAAGGGTTTTTTCTACTGATTCTTTACCTGTTCTGCATGGCATAAATACAGTTCATAAACTGCAGATGTGTTTGCTACTAATTCTAATGCTCTGGCATGGTATCACCCAGTTTTGGGTGATGTTCCAGCAGCTATGCAACAAGCAGAAACCCATGCAGCTTCAAGCACTTTTGGAAATATTCTGGTGAGGTCTCGCCCTTTTCAGATCATTGTTCCAGTCTTAAATGAATGGTTGCAACAATGATTCAGATTCAGTGTGGAGCCATAGTTCAGCATTCTACCCTTTATGAAAAACTGAATTACTCTGATTACAAATTGCTGAAATACAAAAAACTTCAGCTTGAAGAAATTTATTTTGTTAAATGTATCGAAAATAAACAAGTACCCAAAGGACTGAGAATCTGGTGTTTTTAACAGGCCTGGTGAAAAATTCTCCCCTTCAGCTTGACATTCTGGCCCTGTTTGACAAACAAGGATAGGAGTTCCTTGAATTGTTGGTTAAACACAATATTAAACGCATTGAAAACTTAGCTGTGGAACTCAACTTTATGAATAACCTAATAAAGCAGGATATCCAATATGAGCAATATAAATTTGAAGATGTAAGAATTTTCAACAGTACTAACCAGCAACTAGAACATTTGAAAGCAATCAAACTAAGGAAAATTGAGAGAAACTGGATTGGCTATGCCAAAAGTACTGCGTACTGTAACACCCTCATGATCCCAGATATGGGGTAAAGGAAGGCACTGGCAGCTTGTTGAATCTAACAGTAACAACACTATTTATCAGAATGACCTCATGGCTAATGGTGGCAATGCTGAAGAATATAACAAACCTGCTATCACTTTATCTGATCCCATGGAATTTCCATCCTTGAAATGCTCAGAAAGTATAAGGGAAAGAAACCATTAAGACCATAATTGTCACAAACATAGTGACCAGTAGAACTACCAGGGTTTTCGGACACCATCCTGGAGGAACCAGTGGTGATCAAGCAATTTGTTCCAGTCCCAACAGCTGAACCAACCACATAGTACACATTGAAGATAGAGGAACTAACAGAAGTGACCATTTCAATAAACATGGTCCCTCTACATACTTTAGAAATAATTCACAACCAGGAAGAGTACTTTAAAATTTACAATTTTTTTCAGCATGTCCTTTGATTAGGCACTTGAAGATTTACCGTTGAAAGGACTTAAATTTGTTCCCTCTAAGAAGGCCAATGTGGGCTAAGACTTTGTTGGATTTAAAAATGTATTGCAAAAAAACTAAACATTAAACTTATTTTTGATCCCTACTGATGATTTGCATATTTCATTTAACCCACCTTTGTATCTGGTATTGTAACCCTTGAAAATGTATGTGAATTAGAGATCAGAAACCTGTTAAACAACATAACAGGTATTGTGAATTCAACTTAAGTAAGCACAAAGTTGGTTTATTGCATTTTTTAAACAGCAGGATGTTAGAATCATGAAACTGGATAAGGGAGGGGTGGGCTTCTTATCATGGATGTGCATGAATACAATAATAAAATGCTGAATTTTTAAATAGTGACACCTATGAACTTCTTTCAAAGACTCAGTTGAACAGAGCATATAGAGTCATTGGTATGCAAATCAGGGATATGTTTAGTAAGAGACACATAAATCTAGACACTTTCAACTATTTTAATGTGGCCTCCTCACTCACATCAACTATATTTGGAGTCTAAAAAATGCATAAAAACATTGATAGCCATAGTGGATGGGCTCAATTCAATAACATCAGCCTGTGCTAAATACCTAGAGTAGGGATTCTTGGCATTTTTTAGAGTTGATTAACAAAGGTGAATATGACCACAAATATGTTTTTATTACAATAGATGCAAAGGATCTCTATGCAGTCATCCCCCAGGATATAGGCATACTGCATTCTTCTTCCAGAAAGGGACCCTGAAGATGAGATTAATCTCTATGAGGAACTGTTTCATTTGGTTTTGGATAACAATTCAATTTTATTTGATGTAAAATATTACTTACAGAAAAGTGGGGAAGCCGCAGCGTCAAAATGTGGCTCTATTTTTGCAAACCTAGTCATGGCCCATTGGTAGCATGAGTTTCTATTTGAAAATGATTTGAAAGCATCCTTCTGGCTTTATATCTCCTACCGGGATGATATATTTATCCTTTGTAAAGACAAGGTTGAGAATATTCAGTTCTTTATGGAAAACATCAATGCTACATCTAACTTTTTAAATTCTGCACATGAATATATGCATTAGATAAGTTAGCCTATCTTGATGTATTATTGGAGAAAGATATTAGGTCCAACAGATATACATCCAGTATTTACAAGAAAATGACCTACTCTAACCCCTTTCTTCATTATACCAGATCACACCTCCACCATAAAAAGGTCAGTAGTAAATGGGCAGCTCATGAGGGCAGCAAGGATGGTTACTTTAGACTCACAGTTTGAAGAAGAGTGTAATAATTTGGTGGGAATGTTTGCCAGGAGAGGATATCCAAAAACCTCTTCTTCAGGAATTAACAAAAGAAGTATACAGTAAAAGAACTGCTGGACATTTCAGACCTATTTTAAAATGCTTCACTTGTGGGGCTTACATCTTATACATAATCTTCTAGGCTGGATGGAACACAATATAACTGTAGCCCAACCACTAGTTTTATTACATGTTTTACCAGTGATTCTAATGACATTCTAGTTAAAAACAAAGTAGGTGAAAGACTCATTATAATATACTGTTTACCTCTAATTTTAAAACTATCCTGGAGCATATGACGAGTAGCAACACCAGCAATAACAATCTTATCCCCCTATGAAAAAATGTGGGCATTGCCCATATTGTAAATCTATTTTTACTGGTGACTCTTTTAACATCTGTGTTAAGGAGTATTCAATAAAGGGTAGATAGAACTGTGAGTCCAAGGGAGTTGTATTTGAAGGATTATGCCAGTCCTGCCAGTGTTTTTATATAGTCAAAATGTAACATAGATTATGGGACCAGATTTATGAACATAAATGTGATATAAAAAGAATGCATCTGAATAATGCATTAGCAAAACATGTTCATATGTACCCTAACCACCATTTCAAATATTTTGTTATAGAGAAGGTCAATATCAATATGAGAAGGGGTCAGTGAACACTGGTTTTACAAGAAAAATAATTATTTTTGGCAGCTACTTTTAAATGCTTGCAACTGGCCTGACTTGAATAATTATTGCTCAATCAGTTCTTTTTTAAAGCATAAAGCTTTAACCAGATAAAACACTATTATTATTATTTCCACTTGGGTATGTTTAAATGTCAGTATTCTCAATGAAAATTTGTATTTTTAATAATTTTATTTTTACTCTTTTGGTTGTGTTATTTTTAATATATATTTTTAATATATGATTTAATGTTTTTTATTCAGAGCTTTTATTGAATGACTAATCTCACACTTTTAGATTACTGTGATTATACACTTTAAATAGCACTTTATCTGAAGAAGTTCATTACAGGTACATGAACGAAAATGTTTATTTCTAGATAAAAAAAAGTTTTTACAAGAACTTGCATCTTCTCCTTCTGGCCTGCTAATGTAGTTTATGTTTTACTAGTTTGCCTTTTGTCTGTGCTGGTTGGGATTGTTTGTTTCACTCTGCATGTTTTGGTTGCTGAGGGGAATGCTGCCACACCTGATTTTTCTCCCATTTGGATGTAAGAGATATCAATCAGAAAATCTGGAATCTTGCCCTGCTGAATTATTCAACAGCTTTCACAATGAGTGGACATTCTTTCTCAGAACTACAAAGGTAACATCTTTTTTTTTTTTTTTTTTTTTTGAGGCCTCACAATTCCAAGGGCAACCAGCATTTTTTTCTGTTGATTCTTTACCTGTCTGCATGGCATATGTACAGCTCAAACTAATAATTTATAAACTACAAATTTGTTTGCTACTAATTCTAATGGTCCGGTGAGGTATCATCCAGTTTTGGGATTTGTTCCAGCATCTGTGCAACAAGCAGAAACCCATGCATCTTCAAACACTTTTGAAAATATTCCGGTGAGGTATTGCACTTTTCAGGTTGATGCTCTGCTCTTAAATGAATGGCTGCAGCAAGGATTCAAATTCAGTGTGGAGTCGATAGTTCAGTATTCTACCCCTTATGAAAAACTGAATTACTTTGATTACAAATTGCTGAAATACAAAAGCTTCAGCTTGAACATTCTTATTTTGTTGAATGTATCAAAAATAAATAAGTACCCAAAGGACTGAGAATCTGGCATTATCTGGCAGGCCTGGAGAAAAATCCCCCCCTTCATCTTGACCTTCTGGACCTATTTAACAAATAAGGGTACAAGTTGCTTGAATTGCTGGTTAAACACAAGATTAACCTTATTGAAAAGTTAACTGTGGAACTCAACTTTCTGGATAACCTAATAAAGTAGGATATCCAATATGAACAATATAAATTTGAGAATGTAAGAATTTCCAACAGTATTGATCAGCAACTAGAACATTTGAAAGCAACAAAACTAAGGAAAATTGAGAGAAACAAGATTGAATATGTCAAAGGTACTGGGTAGCCTAACACCCCCACCATCCCATATTTGGGGTAAATGGAGGCGCTGGCAACATTTTGACTCTAACAGTAGCAATACTATTCATCTTAATGAAGCCACAACTCATAGTGGCAATGCTCAAAAATATAATGAACCTGCTATCCCTTTATCTGATCTCATGGAATTTCCACACTTGAAATGCTCAGAAAGGACAAGGCAAAGAAATCATGTTGACCACAAATGACACCAACGTACTGACCAATGGAACAACCAGGGTGCTAGGATGCCTCCCAGGAACCAATGGTGATTGAGCAATCAGTTCCAACCCAAACATCCATAGCCAACCACAGTGGACATATCAAGGATGGTGGAACTAACGGAAGTGACCATTTGAACAAACATGATCCCACTACATGCTTTTGAAATAATTCACAACCAGGAAGGGGACTTTAAAATTTATAATTTTTCCAGCATATCCTTTGATCAGGAACTAGGAGATTTACTGTCAAAAAGACAGCCACATTGTCTGAGAGAGACAATGTGGCTAAGCCTTTGTTGGATTTAAAAAATGTGTTTAAGAAAACTAAACCTTAAAATTATTTTTGATAGTAATAATATCCTTACTGATGATTTGCATATTTCAAGCACACTCAATGCACCCCTGCATCTGGTATTTTTAACTTTTTGAAAGGGTATGTGAATTAGATATCATAAACTTGTTAAATAAAATAATAGGTATTGTGAATTCAACTTACGTAAACATGAAGTTGATTTATTGCACTTTTTTAAAACAACAGAATGTTAGAATCATGAAACCAGATAAGGGGGTGGGCTTGTTATCATGAATGTGAAAGAATATGATAAAATGCTTGCATTTTTAAATAGTGACACCTGACACCTACAGACTTGTTTCAAAGAATCAGTTGAACAGAGCATATAGAAGCATTAGTACACAAATCAGGGATATGTTCAGTGAGAGACGGATTGATCTATATACTTTCCGCTATTTTAATGTGACCTCCCCACTCACACCTACTATACTTGAGGTCCCAAAAATGCATACAAATATTGATAACCCTCCGATGCATTCCATATTGGATGGGTGCAATTCAGTAACATCAGCCTGTGTTAAATACCAAGACAGGAAATTGAAAATTCTCTTAACAAACTAAACACAAATTTGCAGGGATTCTTAACATTTTTTAGAGTTGATTATCAAAGGTGAATATGACCACAGAGATGTTTTCATTATGATAGATGTAAAGGATCTGTATTCAGTCATCCCCCTGGATAGAGATATTGCATGGGTTAACAAATTCCTGTTCCAGAATGCAATCCCGCAAGATGATATTAATCTCTATGAGGAGCTGTTTCACCTGGATTTGGATAACAATTACATTTTATTTGATGGGAAATATTATTTACAAAAGAGTGAGGTCATCTTGTGTCTCTATTTTTGCAAACCTAGTCATGGCACATTGGGAGTGTAAGTTTCTATTTGAAAATGATGTGAGCATCCTTCCGCCTTTATCTCTGCTACGTGGATGATATCTTTATCCTCTGGAAGAACAAGGTTGAGAATATTGAGTCCTTTATGGAATACATCAATTCTACAACTAATGTTTTACATTTTATATATGAATGTGCATCAGATAAGATAGCCTATTTGGATGTATTGTTGGTGAAAGACATTAGGTCCAACAGATATGCATCCTGTAAGGAAAAAGACCTACTCTAACACCTCTCTTTATTATACTAGCTCACAACCCCATCAAAAAAGTCAGTAGTAAAGGGCAGCTCATGAGGGCAGCAAGGTTGGTTTCTTTAAACTCACAGTTTCAAGATGAGTGCAATAACTTGGTGGGAATGTTTCTCAGGAGAGTATATCCAAAACCTCTTCTTCAGGAATTAACAACAGAAGCAGACAGTGAAAGAACAGCAGAGCATTTCAAACATATTTTAAATACTTCACTTGTAGGGCTTGTATCTTATACACAATTGTCTAGGTTGGATGGAACACAATATAATTTTAACCCAGTCACTAGTTTTATTATATGTTTTAGCAGTTATTCTAAAACACTTAAGTGGATTTTAAACAAAACTGGGTTATTATGTGTAATGACATTCAAGTTAAAAACAAAGCACTACAGTATACCTCAGGGTTTCTAATTTTAAAACTATCCTGGAGAATATGATAAGCAACAATACCAGCAATACACATCATAGCAATCTTATCCCCACTTTGAACAAAATCTGGGCATTGCCCATGTTGTAAATATATATTTTACTGGGGACTCCTTTAACATCTGTGGTAAGGAGTATCGGATAAAGGGTAGAAACAACTGTGAGTCCAAGGCAGTAATATTTGTAGGACTATATATGTTTTATATAGGTAAAATGGAACATACATTAAAGGACCAGATTTATGAACATGAATATGATATAAAATGAATACATCTGAATAATGCATTAGCAAACTATGTTCACATGTAACTTAACCACCATTTCAAATGCTTAGTTATAGAGAACGTCAATATCAGTATGCGAGAGGGTCCATGGACACTGGTTTTAGAAGAAAAATAATTATTTTGGCAGTGCTTGCAAGTGGCTAAGATTAAATGATTATTGCTCGATCAGTTGTATTTTAAAGTATAAGCTTTAACCAGATAAAGCACCATTATTATTATTTCAGTTTGGGTATGTTTACATGTCAATAATCTCAATGAGAATTTGTATTTTTAATATTTTTATTTTTCCTCTTTTGGTTGTGTTATTTTTAATATATAATTTAATATTTTTTTTTTATTCAGAGCTTTTAGTGAATGAATAATCTCACACTTTTAGATTACTGTGTTTATGCACTTTAAACAGCACTTTTTACTGCACTTTGGCACTTTAAGAAATGTAAATGGGAAGGTTTAATGACATCATTCTTAGATCAGATGATCATTTAGGACATTATTTAAAACCTGTGTTTTGTTTTGTCAGACATATCTGAAGAAGTTCATTACCGTTCCACGAACAAAAGTGCTTATTTGTGGATAATAAATGTTTTTGCAAGAACCTTGTGGCTTCTCTTTCTGCCAGCTAACACAGTTTATGATTTAGAAAAATGTAAATAGGAGCAAGTGGCCAAAGTAAACTAAAACCAAAACCAAAGCAGAGCATCACAGTCACAGCAAATGAATCCAGTCCTTTGGATGCAAAATCAACAATTTATTAAATAATCCACAAGATGCAACAAGAAAAACAATAGAACGCTCTCAACGTTTTAGCGTCTACTTTATCAATATACAAACAATTAAAATGTATTTATTTTGCATTAAAAAGTCACTACTTATACATCAATTCATGTCACACTGGATTTTATGTAACTCATGCTGTTTGTCTAAATTAGTTGTATTTATTGAATAATTGAATGATTGGTTCTTTTGGAGGGAAACTGTGGGATATATAAGCAGTTCTATATTTTAATTGTTTGTATATTGATAAAGTAGACGACGAAAACGTTTTGAGAGCATTCTATTGTTTTTCTTGTTGCATCTTGTGGATTATTTAATAAATTGTTGATTTCGCATCCAAAGGACTGGATTCATTTGCGCTTGTGGACTGTGATGCTCTGCTTTGATTACAGTTTATGATTTACCCATTAGCATATTGTGGAATATTGACATCTAAACATTTACTTTTCAGGAATGACAACTGATGTTTCAAATGGAGTCCCCCAGTTTGTATCCCATAAACTAACCCAAGGGGAGAAGTATGAACATTTTTGAAATACATGTGTCAGACAGGCTCTTACTGTCTATGCTTTTCCAATTCATTTATTAATAGCTTCATTTGGGTACTGGCTTTGTCTTTAAAACAGCTAGAAATGACTGAAAATGGGGAACTACCAATGAAATACTGAAACAACTTTTTCTCCAGGTCCATTTCCCTGTCTGTAAAGTTTAATGCAAGATTTCTGTGGAAGTATTTGACTTCCTCAGGCCCCACTTTTATTATCTTTGCTAGCAAGAATCTTCCAGTTGTCTCAATCAATGTCGTTCTGTCTGTTCCTGAAGCAATCTCTTCATTTATACCAATAATGGAAAACATCACCCAGTCTTAACCACTACATACCTCACAGTCTAAAACCTTCATTTTTAGAAAGGAACCACTTCTGACACTATTGTTGATATAATTGTACTCATAGTTTGCCATATCAGAAGGCACAATATTCCTTCTTAGAATGAACATTAAAGTGATTAAAAATGGGAGACTGGTCATTCATAACTGCTGGCATTGTTGGATCAGCAATATATTGATGCATTACTCACTGGCACCATGAGATGGACTTTCTTTCCTTCTACAGGGTTGTCCTGTATTACAAAGACCAGCTAGGAGTCCATGTGTCAATCACCCCCCTGCATAATTTTTTAACAGTTTTCATATAACTGACCTTCGTATGATATGCTGACTTCAAGTATTCATATTTCATTATAAAGGTCTGTGTACTTATAAGCAGGCAATTGAAAAAGGCAGCACCTTCTGGGGTTGTTTTTTGATTCTTTATACTCTAAACTATGCTATCAATGCCACACAAATGTTGATTTTTTCCTTTGTATACCTTCTGTCAAAACTTAATACTCACTGAAAAATATAAAAAAAGGTTATAACTGTGACTGTCTATACTCTGTTTGCATGGTTAAACTGAAATTCTTTCACGATCAATATGAGAAATATATCGTTCTCAATTTAAAATCTCATTGAACATGTATCTATAAATAAGATGTCACTGCATTTGTCTCAACCCCATTACTAAACCTCTTTTTTATTGTACTCTATAAACTAAAATCCAAATGAAATCATAACTATCAGAGAAATAGTCCTGACCTTCTACCAGCTCCATTAATAAGTCTGCAATCTATGCAGCCATATAAAAAATACCCACTGCACTTGAAATTAAAGACTTATCCTCTTATTCTAAGTTCTGTTCTCTCCTAAAAGGACATTTAGTTCAACAATGATGTACCTGTGAAAATTCAGGTCACTTCCCTTAAGTCAGCTTTAATTATTCGCCACTCTAACCACTAAGATCTATTGCTTCTTTTCACGTCTCTGATTTATTCTACTCTAATTTCTCAAATGTTTTGAAACTGTTGTACCTTTTGGAAATTAATATATTGGATTTACTATGTATCTAAAGCAATAAACTACCATTGTACTATTTTATCGTCACTTATGTGTGATTGTACTCTTGTCTGCTTTGTATATCTGGTGAGTTTTTAAGCCCTGTTTGTGATTGACATTGGCCAGAATTGAGGAGCTCTCTACCCAAGTAAACACATTCAAATATATAAATAAAAATAAATAAATAAAAATCATCACACTTCATCTCCTGATTACAAGGGACAGGTGAATAACAGGATAAAGTATTCATTTGCCTCATCTGCTGTCTGTGTACTTACATTTCAATGTGTTTATATACATGCACTGTAAATAATTATGAATGTTCTATAGATTTATGTGACCTTAACATGCTATAAATATTATACAGTATGCTTAACTTGGTGCCTGTTAAATTATATACACCTTAGTGTTATTTTTTTACTGTTAGCCCATGCTATGTAGAAGTGCAAATGCATATAGGTTCATAGATTCATAGGTGATTACTAGGTTAATGACAACAAGGGTCTTATTAAGCCTAGCTATGCATCCCAAATCTCTGAAAAGTTCTGATATCCTTGATAAGTGTAAGCATGGGCCTAGGAGATGAACCATTTGCAGGTTACCTGTGTCCATTAAAGACATAGCTGCCAAACCAGGGATGAATTTCCAGTTTCCCATCCAGTTGTCCAAGTCGCACTTATATTGGGTTAGGCAGGAACTCTGCTTCACATGGATGATGTTCCATAGACTGGGTAGTCTCTGGGATACATACCTATCTCTCCAGCAGGTCCTATTTACATCACAGGCAAGGATTAAGACTTTAGAACAGGTAATTCTGGTGCTGTTTGTTTTGTGGATATGCAGGAGGTCCATTAGAGTGGGGTCTGATAATGCTCTGTATGCCAGGCAAAGATCTCCTCTCAAAAGCCTGTAGAAGACAGAATACAGGGATTGAGCCTTGAGGTGGTCTGCATAGGACATTTTACTTGCACCCTGTATTATTTTAGTGAGAAACCTCTGTGGACATTCCAATTATTGGATGTGCCTGGTTAGGTACATACCAAAGGGGGCACTGTACTCAATGATAGGTCTGATGAATGCCAAATACAGTGGAACTATGACTTCCTTGGACTTAGATGCCATACTTTTGTTTATAAGTTGTGAAACATAGAGTTCAAAGGCTAGATTACTCTTTATGTGTATTACTAAGTCCCTGACTACTGGGTCAGCTCTAAGGGGTGTGTTATCAATATGATAGTTAACAGGAATGGATGACTTCCCAAAGGATACTATTATGCATTTCTTGGCATTTAGTTTTAGTCCATGGCTCTGACACCAGTTGTTTGCCTGTGTCATCCCTTCCTGAAGAACATTTGTGTCACTGTGAGATTCAATGACAGCTCCTAATTTGGAATAATCTGCAAATTGAGTCAGCCAGAGACTACTGACATTGGCCTTGACTTCAAAGAAGTACATGCCAAAAAGGAATGGTCCAAGAACTAATCCTTGAGGGACTCCATTTGTGACTGGCCTCTTTGTAGAGTTGGACTCCCTAATTTTAACTTCCTGGGTAATGTCTGTGAGACAGGTGGCTATCCACCAGGTGACAGTCCCTATTCTCTTCAGTTTGTCAGCAATGCCTTGTGTTAAATGCCTTGGCCAGGTCAAGGTAGGCAGTGTGAACAATTTTGCCCTCATCCTTTGCTTTGGTGACCTTCTCAAAGAAGTCCACCAGGTTGAGTAGGCATGATGTGCCCTTGAAAAAAACCAAACTGGCTTGGGCCCAGTGTCTGGAGGTTTACTATAACTCTATTGATCATCTCCATTCTTTCCATGGCATTACATATAAGACCAGTGAGACTTCCAGGGTTTGTAGATGGCCCACCTTTGTGCAGAGGGATGACTGTTGCCTTTCTCCATTCATGCGACACAGAGCTTGTTTGGAGGCTACAGTTAAATAATAATCCCAGAGGCCCTGATAGGTCATGTCTCATGCTATTTAGAATGCATCCTGGGATATTGTCTGGGCCCATTGAATCAGTGTCCTTTGTCTTAGAGAGAGCATTAAGGACCCGTTCCCTAGTGATAGTAGAGGGAGATATATTCAATGATATTTCCTGAGAGAAGGTTGAGGGGAGAAGAGGGATAATGTTGGAGCAGAATTTATTAGCCAGGAGGTTTGCTATATGTTCTGGCTCAGCATAGGTGGAGCCATTTACAATGAACTCTGCACCCAATTGTGTATTGCTTTTCATGTTGCAGACATAGCTAAAGAATGCTATGTGGTTGTCCCTGGTCAGGGAGACCGACCTTACCTCAAATTTGGCTTTGGTAGACTTTATTTGTCCTCTGAGTTGTTTGTTTACTTTGATGAGAGTGCTTTTATCCTGCTGGGTGATACACCTCCTAATTTTTTGCCATGATTTTCTTCCTCCTGTTTTACAGCCTATTCATTTTGTGATTCCTCCAGGGTGGCTTCTTCCTGATGAGTACAGCTGCTTCTATGCAGCTTTTAACATGCTTGTACTGGGTTTTTTTAACAGTTCTGCATAGGTAGCAGTGTTCTCAGGGTTTATGGAGACTTGAAATTTTGTCAGGTTCTCTCTTAACAGCAGGAGCTTAGCCTTAGAATAGTTCCTGAATATTCCAGGTTTATCTGGGGAGCAGGTGCTATTTTTACTTCAAAGGAGGCCATTTTGTGGTCTGATCTTACCAGGGAAGACATTACAGTAGAGGGTGTGCAGTAGTCTCCCATATTAGTGAGGACCAGATCCAGTATGGTTGCACCACTGACTGGTGTATTCACTATCTGACCCAGGGAATTTGTGTTTACGAAATCCAGGAATCTCTGTGCCTGTGCATTTGGTGTCAAATAGGATTCCTAGTTAATAATGAGGTAATTAAAGTCACCCATGAATATGGTATTTGGCTGGATGGTTAGTGTTTCTATTAAGTTTGAATACATGGTATGGGTTTCCTGGGTCATAGAGGGGGACCTATAGCTTGCAAGGAAGTGGTATTGGATTTTACCTATAATGATTTGAATGTGGAACAGCTCAACTGCATTGTCCTGTTTGACTAACCCCGAATTATATTTATTTGTGATGTAAATACAGACACCTCCACCTTTAATTTCTGCCTGTGAAGTAGCTGGCCTAACTGTGTGGAAGGCATTATAACCTTGCACTGTTGATGTGTTGTCCGCAGCTTTAAACCATGTCTCAGTGACTGCACAGACATCAGCATTCTCTAGGATAAACAGAGCTTCTAGGGAGTGGAGTTTTTTGTTTAGACTCCTAGCATTGAGCAGTAATACCTTTAGATTTTCTTGATTTTGATTTGCTATGTCAAATGTACTTTCAGTTTGGCATTGCCTAAAAAAGGCACAATTGGGGATGACAGCATTTTAGCTAATATTTGAAAGCCTGGAGTGTAGTGGTACAGACCATCCCTGGCAAAACAGTGTAATTTGTTGACCACCTCCTTCCATGCTGACAAATACTGCACCCCTTAGAATGGCACCAGAAACTAAGCTAATTATTAAAGTCAATCATCTTTTGTTTGTATTGTGGCATCATCCTTGGAGAAGGTAAAATGCTGCTCAGTGCTAGTCTCATACCAGCCTGAGACACATATTCCAAGAGCTCCATGATGAATGTCTCCATATAGTCTAGGGAGGTACATCTTAGATCATTTACTCCCACATGGACTATAACTGAGTCATATTGGTAATTGTGGTCCAGTGACCTGAGTGCATGCATAATATGGTGGATCCTAGCCCTTAATAAGCAACTGACTGTAACTTTCTCCTTACTAAGCCTGGTGAGAGGGGCATCAGTGCATCTTACAATGGAGTCTACAATGACTAGAATGTTGGGTTGTGTAGTGGCTTGCCTTATGGGCTTAGAGATAGAGGCTCCATTAGATGTAGCTATAAGTGTTGATGTGAATGTTGTTTTGAAAGAGTGCATTTGGGGCTGCTGAGGCTATTTGTTATGTATACTTCATCTAGGAGGTCTTTGTGATTTAGGAAGATTACAAGTAAGTGCCTCAGCGTATGTGGGTCGATATGGCTGCTTTGAATTGTGTGTGATGGGTGCAGCATGTGTACTACTGACAACCTTATTGACATTAGGAGTACTTTTATGTGAAAGCTTTGCCTCTGGTGACATTGTGTAAATACATCTCTCACATACCATATCAGTTTGTTTGAGAATTAACTGATGTCAGTAAACATGAGGTAATTTCTGCATTGCCTTAGGGTTCCCATATCCACCAGGCCTGTAACAGGGACAGTACGAAAATTCATATCCATGGTAACAGACCCTTTTATTATTGATTAGTTATTATTGATTAGAAGACAGTTGGAGTGAGAATATCAATGACTGTCAATAGTATCCAGTTTGCAACTAAGTGGACAGTGCTTGTCACTGCATACTAGTTGTCCTGTGTGCAACTAGGTATTGGAGAAATTTCAATTGTGCTTTTACAGGAAAAATGTCACTCAATGTTTCTGAGTCTGTACAGAGCACTGCCAAACAATTGACGGGAAACTAATTCATAGACCCTCAAAATTTAAGGCTGAAGTAGTTAGGCAGATATTCAGACTTTAGAAACAATTCAAGCAGTACTTACTGAAAACAAAGAATTAGCATGTCAAGAATGATGAAAAGAGGGGATGAATGGCTACTGCCTGGCTACTACTAATGCTGGTCTTATCACAGCTTCACTCTGTTGGGATACAATGCTCCTTTGCATCTTCTCTCACCAGAAGCAAAATGTTAGCACCAATGCCAATAAGAGAAACAGGTCACAGCCTGTTTGGTGATCCACAATCTTGTCCCAGATGATGAAAGGGTATGTAGGCTTGTAGCCTTTTTCTGGTAGATTCCTTTAATAGCAACCAGACCAATCAGGAAAGTTAAGCACAAACACTCTCTCTCCTACCAGAAACAGTCAAGAATCAATGCACTCTGCTCTTTCTCTCACCAGGACAAGAATATAACCCCAGATTGCAAGCTGTCACCTATAAAACAGTTACTAGGCTTTCTGGTGATCAGCAGTCTCCAGGAAATAATGTCCCTGTACTCCTTCTCTCACCAGGAGAAAAACAGGAGCACTAATCCTAAGATGCCTACTGAGAGGCAGAATGTGGATTATCCAGTAACTGGTGGTCCTGCAATAGATGTTTAAAGGTAAGATGAAAAAAGGTTTATTCTAAACACTGCAGTGTGCACTAAGCAGTTAGATATGAAAGTGGGTAACCTAAGTTTTATATCTCTTAGTGGGGAACCACTATTTTTTAAAAGAGCAGGATAGATTGAAAGGGGGTGGGCACTTTTGTATTCTGGTACCATGGAATACAGTGCGATGGAAAATAAATTTAAATAGTTGAAGAGGAGTGATTTCACTAATGATAATTTTGTGCTTACTCACACCAGCCAGTGAAAGTAGAGAGGGAAGGAGACATTATAATGTGGCGCTTTTCTCACTGGGCTCCAGCTGAAAAAGGGTTTGCCTGGTTTGACTTTCTCTGAAATCAAATAAATAAATAAATAAATTAGAAGTATTTTCTAAAACTCGTGTAATATACACTAATGAATTTTAAATGATACTTGATTTAAGATACAGTTAATCTCAGCTCTTAAAATGTCCTCAGTTTTAAAACATCCTTTGTAAAGATAGTAATTTAATCAAATAATATTGCCAACATTTAAATGTATTTTCTTTTAGTTTTCTTTTTTTTTCTTTTATCTAGAACAGATGCCAAGTCTATTCACATTGCATCTAATTAATCATGATCTAAAGCACAAAAATTAATCTTCCTGAAACTGAAAATGCAAGAAAGAAAATAGCAAGGGCTGTGCACCCATATAAATGTAGATAGCGTCCATGAAATATATCCTTTTTGTATTCTTGCTGAGAATCAAATAAAAAAAGTGTTTTTTGAAGAAGGAGCTGTTGGCTGCCTTGTGAAGTGCTCTGTTCCAAATCCAAGACTCATGAGACTATAAACCTTTAACAGACTAGAAATCACTTTTGATATTATTTTGTGACAACAAGTTATGTGCTGAAAGGTATGAACTTGAGGTGAAGGATTAAAGATGTACTGAATTTTGAAGATCACTATGTTATTTCCCTTCTAAGTTGCTGGGGATAATGTTACTTTGCAGATTTGTTATCTGACCAGCAAATAAACTCTACTTTTGCTGTAACAGTGTAATAATCAACACATTACATGATACATGCAAAGTGCCAACAGAATTAAAAACTATATGTTTTAAAAATGAGATGAACATATACACACTCACTGAATTATGACAAAAACAAACCTTTTGTTGGAGTGGAAGGGAGTGAGCGGTCTTTGCTGGGTCACTGATCCTGGTAAATGGGAGGTGGTTCTGACTCATGCATGGGTGGCACCTAGCAGGACCACTAGGTGTTTATCCATAGAGCTGGAGTCTACCAAGCCTGCAGTGCCATACACAAGTTGCACTGCAAGTCAAAGGGATGAGTGCCATAGCAGAACTCAGGAGAGCCACAGCAATGGAGGGACTGCACCACCAGGAGAGAGGATTGGCCACTCCACTTGATCAGCAAGATGGCCTGACTCTTACAGCAAATGGAAGAGCTCACAGGGCATCTCTGGACAGGAATGAATGGACCACAGATCTCTTTGGCCTACCTCAGAATTCCTGGCTCCTATGACAGCAGAATGGTTTGGATGATTTGGTGCAAGGAGAGTTGCCATCAGGCTCTGTACTGTGAAAAAAGTGAAAAAGAAAAGAAACCAGCAGGATAAATCATTCATTTTATGAGCTCCAATATGCTTCATCTAATTTATGTAAGCGACCAAGACAGGAAATAACTGAAAATCATCTATTGCATCAGTACAAATGTGACTGTTTTCCAACCATGCTTAAACTTTATAGTATACAAAACCTCTACCCTTAATAAATACATATGCATGCATAATCATCAACTTGGGTTGAATTTTGTAGAAGTAAAATGCCTCAAAATGTAAATTCTAAATACATATTTAATTGTATAAAAAAGCAAAACAAATTGGTTTGACAAATGACTTTGTGTAGTAACTCCACAGGAAATGCATTAATATAGATTCTTTGTTTAAATACCATCAAGTCAAAACCATACCTCAAAACCTCTTAGAGGCAGAAATCTGGACAAAATCATACATAAAAGTGGGACAGAGGCCCAAAAAGATGGAACATTTTTAAATATTGCTCTTACAAACTTAGAAAGTTGATAGAATAAGAGGTTTTGCATTAGCATGAATTTTCTGAAGGGTATAAAGTCTGAAACTCAAATGGCTGTCATTATTTTCTAACTTCAGGGTTTAAAGACTTGCCACTAATTTGCAGGAAAAAAACACAAATTTATGAAAAATAGACCAAAAATATGAAGCAAAAATATGGACATTCTGTGAAAATCTGTACAGTTGAGAGGTATTTTGGAAATGGGGTGGTTATTTATGTGACAATGATACTGTGATGTAAATTTCTGTATCAGTTGCAACATTATTATCTGCATTTTGGGAAAAAAATGTATTTGTTATTGCCTATTTGTCAAATATGTACCTCAAAATGGTAAAGACTGATTGGCCTAGTTTGCCTACATTGTTAACGAAAGAAAGAGAGAGAAAAAGAAGCATGTCAAAAATATGACTTTTTTCGAACAATTTTCTATAACTGATAAACTGAGTAGGAAAAATAAACACATTCCATGAATTTAACCGACCTGGATTTTTGATTATAAATAACAGTATGTATTAGTTTTATCACTGCCTACTGTTAAGCTGAATTTATATACATAAATGTAGGAACAATATTCTGCTACTGAAGTCCGTGGACATGAGCTCCTCTTAACACTTCACTGAAACCATTTGGCATAATCTTTATTGCATTTGTTATGGATTTGTAGTCTACTTTACAAATCTGTTCTTAATGTCTTTGGCTTTAGATTTATTCTTTAAACTAGACTTGTTTTATATTTCCATTGTTTGCTTCCGTGTTATCTGCATTCCATGTGTTCATGGTCTCAGTGGAAAGCAAAACTGAATGCACATGAGATGAAACTGAGTGCAGATAAAACAACTCTAATGGTGACTCTTAAAGGAAACCAAAACAAGCTAAAAATTGAGAAAGAAGGGAAAATGGTGTAACAGGTTATCAGCTTTAGCACCTGCAATGAGTAGGTGAGGAGAAGAGAAATCTAAATCAAATCTAGCATCAAAGAACCTACAGCCAACCGGCACAAGATAGTCAGGGGTACTGTGCAACAGAAGAATGCCAAAGAAGCTGAAAAATGAGATATACAAAACAATTGTGTGATAAGTACTACTTTATAGTACAGAAACATGAGCGGTGAAGGCCGAGCAGATGAAGATGTTAGAGGTGTTGGAGATTAAGGTGACATGCTGCAGACTGTGGGTCAAATGAGAACATCAGAGCTGAGGTCCAAGTAGTTCCCATTGCAGATAAGGTCAAAGAGAATAGATTATGGGGGGTTGGGCATATGTACAGGAAAGCAGAAAACAACTGGAGAAAAATGATTTGTTACAAAAATGAATAAGGCAAGAGGAAATACGAGTATTCAGCACAAAGGTAGATACATTCTATGAGAGCAGACGTATGACACACAGGCATGTCTATAGAAGATGGTAGGAGTGTGGCACTAAATCATGTAAGACGATGATAGTAAATGTGACATCCCAACAACTTGTAGAAAAATGGGATAAGTTGGGTGATGATGATGATGATTATGACGAGGATTAAAAGAGGAAGGGCAAAGAGAATAGCACACCAGCTGCTAAGAAGGAATGAGCTGGATAGATTTGGGATAGGAGCATATCTATCAAATTTTAACTCAACAATGCTGGAAGACTCTACACTTAAAGTTTGGTTGGACAGTGCCAAAGTCCATGATAGAATATACACAATGATGATAAGCATGTTTCATTTCAGGGGAAAGGAATACTTAATTAGACAGACAACATCATTGCACCTGCATGGCTTTGAAACCCTCCCTTTCTCACTCAAAGTCTTCAAAACAAAGCATTGGCAGGGATGAATCAAACATATTGTAGGTGTTGCTAAAACATGAATCAGGGTAACGGAATTTGAAATAGCAATGAAAGATAAATACACCTGCCATATTTGAACCCATGCCTGTGTTACTCATATCCCATGAACCACAGCATTATCCAAGTATGCCACAGAAGCATTTAGAGGAAAGGTGTTAAAAATAAAATAAGACATTGCAGCGGAATGACAAGCAGTCGTGTGCTAACAAAGTGATATGACATAAACACACATCACCTCTCAGGTGATTAGAATCTTTCAGTCTGTACACTGAGAACAACTTATCACATTATTACTACATTGAGCCACAGAGGACTTTTCAGGAAAAAATATTAATTTTTCCCACTCTCACTGTTGCTTGGTAACACGTATGCACACCTAGCTCTTGTGCATAACCAACGGCAAGTTCTTAGTGTGCTCAAAAGATTGTTCTCAGTATTTGCCCTGGGATAAGAGCTAGCATTTCCCTGTGTTTATACATGAGCTGTAACATTGTTCTCTGCCAACTGTCATGCAAATTATGAACAGAGAAAGATGACTAATTTATGTAAGCCCTTTTGGGGCATGTGCATGGAGTGTTTATTTTTTGATCAGACTGAAGGTTGGAAATGGTATTATAAGAAAAAGAGATAGAAAGGGGAATCAAGCAGAACATAGAGCATAAGTTGAGCAAGGTATGGATGGGAGTATTGCTTTGTGGGAGAGGTGTACTTTTCATTTGTTTATTATTTGAGAGAGGAAAGTTGGAAATGAATGTCGGGGAAGACAGAGGTGGGTAAGAGGGGGGTGGGTAGGTTGTAAGGGAAAAAAGTCAAGACTCATGGGGAGTGGAGTAACACAATGAAGGAGGGAGAATACAATGGAGAAAGAGATATTAGATGAACAGGGGGAAGACCACGGTAAGTGGAGGCCTTTATAGCACAGAAGGGTAAACATACACACAAAAGGGAAGGGAGCTTCATGTTTGGGGATAGTACTGGGTATCCAGTGATGCCGTCTCTGCCAACTTTTACATCAGGGGAGATTACTCCTCAGTCTCAGAGCCATTACCCCAGGGCCCTGCCTAAGACATAGAGGCAGTGCTTGGCAGGAACACAACTTCACAAGTTATTGGTGCATCCTCACTATACGACAGATATGGGTAGCAAACCTCTTGTCCAGTATCTCTCTTGTAAGCTTTGCTAACTCCTGACAGGTGACATACTTGTCACCTCCATTTGCACTGCTACTGGTAGACAATAGAACAAAGGCCTCCAATGCAGGGCTGCCTGACTCAGATGGTGCAGGTAGGGTAGGAGGTATGGTAGCATCTCTGGAAGGCTGTGATGGAAATGGTGCTGCTGTTGCTGCTGCTGCCACCTGTGAGCTAATGACAGGCTCTTCTGGAGTGGCCTTTCCAGGTCTTTGTGATATTGCATATAACACTAACAGAAGTGCAGAAACATTAATGAAAAAATAAAAGGAAATAAAAAAGAAAGGATAGGGACAAAAAGGTATAGGAAAAGACAGCACAACAAAACTGAAATTGCATTCTTAATGAGAGAGAAAGAAGGTTTGATGATGTGGGGACAGTGAATCAGGAAGTGTAACAGACTAACAAGGAGGAAGTAAGGACAGCTATGAAGAGGTTGAAAAATGGAAAGGTTATTGGTCCAGATGACATACCTGTGGAAGCATGGAGGTGTTTAGGAGAGATGGCGATGAGGTTTTAACCAGATTGTTTAATGAAATCTTGGAAAGTGAGAGGATACCTGAGGAGTGGAGAAATGTATTAGTACTACATTTTAAGAATAAGGGTGATGTGCAGAGCTGTAGTAACTACAGAGGGATAAAACTGATCAGTCACAGCATGAAGTTATGGGAAAGTGTAGAGAAAGCTAGGTTAAGAAGGGAGGTGATGATTAGTGAGCAGCAGTATGGTTTCATGCCGGAAAGAGCACTACAGATGCAATGTTTAATCTGAGAGTGTTAATGGAGAAGTATAGAGAAGGCCAGGAGATGCTTTGTGTCTTCGTGGACTTAGAGAAAGCATAGGACAGGGTGCCCAGTTGGGAGTGGCAGAGAAGTATGTAAGAGTGGTACAGGATATGTGCAAGAGTAGTGTGAGAGTGGTGAGGTCTGCTGTAGGAGTGACGGATGCCTTTAAGGTGGAGGTGGGATTATGTCAAGGATCATCTCTGAGCCCTTTCTTATTTGCAGATTACAGAATATATATGTAATATTTGCATATTACAGAATATATCAACTGCTAATCCACACCCTGACTTAACATGTTCCTGGGTCACCATTCCCTTCAATGGTTCCAATCCTATCTACACAATAGACAACAAACAGTACTATGGCAAAATAATCTATCTAACCTCCTTCCCAACACCATAGGTGTCCCACAGGGGTCCATCCTGGGTCCACTGCTATTCTCCATATTTATTAATGATCTCTATACTGTCATTCCAAAGGCCAGCTGTATACAGTATGCAGACGACTCTATGTTGATCTGCACTGGTACCACCCAGGATAACTTTCAAGCAAGTACTCAGTCAACTTTCAACCTGGTTGAAAAGTGGCTTGCTGACCGTTGTCTTCTTCTAAACCCTAATAAAACAAAAATGCTATTTTTCTCTCCCACGCAAAAATCGCCAATGATATCCTTCTCCATTACCTCTAAAAATGGCACCAATATCTCCCCAGACATCCATACAAAATTACTTGGGGTAATCATAGATAATAATCTTAAATTTGATGTCCATGTAAATAAAACCATAAAAACCATCAATAAAAAACTGGGCTCACTATATAGAATAAAATCATTCCTAACCCCACCAGCTAGGACTGCTATTGCCCACTCCCATATCCTCTCCACCGTCTCCTAAGCCTCCCCAGTACTGGCTAACTTTAACAAAACAGAACTCAACAGACTTTCTGCCTGCTATAACAGCATAGCTAGATTTGCCATTGGGCTGCCCTACAAAAAACATCACTGCACAAACCTAAAAAATCTAGGATGGCTAGAGCTATCAAGGCAAATTCAGTACAACCAACTTATCGTGGCCTTCAAAGTTCTTAACCATCCTGACAATACCCCTGCCTTAAGTAATATCATCAGACCTCACTCCAACAAAAGATCACTCAGATCATCCAGTAGAATTGTAGTCCAAAACACTATAGCTAATAATTTAGCTGGGGCTCCACATTTGCCAACTCTGCAGGCAAAGCTTGGAACTCACTACTTCAAGACATTACAATAAACACTACCCTTTCTAAATTTAAGAAAGCCCTCAAGCAGTACTACTTAACTCATTGGCTTTTCCCCTGTGCCAGGCTTGATTAATACCTGGTAACACTGGTACACCTATGTATCTTTAACAATTCTTTTTTAGTTAAGTGTCACATTAATCCTACTGTTTCGTAAGCAAAACTTCCAGATGTAAAGCATGTCAGATGTCCTCTACTTTATGTGGCAATATGACTGTAAACTAATGTACTTTAATGTGTTATATTTAAGTCTCTTTCTCTGTATTAAATAGCTTTTCTCCCCGGGCCTCCACTGAAAATGGACATGTATCCAGTCAGACTATCCCGGTCAACAAATGTAAAATAAAATAAATAAATAATTTGCAGTAGTGATGGACATGTTGATAGAGGAGATCAGACAGGATTCCCCATGGACTATGATGTTTGCAGATGACATTGTGATCTGTAGTGAGAGTAGGGAACAGACCCTGGAGAAGTGGAGATATGCTCTAGGGAGGAGAGGAATGAAGGTAATCAGGACAAAGACAGACTATATATGTGTGAATGAGAGGGAGGATAGAGGAATGGTAAGGATGCAGGGAGTGGAGCTGGTGAAGGTGAATGAGTTTAAATACTTGGGATCAGCAGTTTAGAGTAATGGTGAGTGTGGTAGAAAGGGGAAGAAGAGAGTATAGGCAGGGTGGAGTGTGTGGAGAAGAGTGCCAGGAGTGATTTGTGACAGACGGGTACCAGTAAGAGTGAAAGGAATGTTATATGAGTTGGAGATGGTGGCACTGACAAAAAGGCAGGAGTCAGAGCTGGATATGGCAGAGTTAAAGATGTTAGGATTTGCACTGGTTGTGACGAGGATGGACAGGATTAGGAATCAGTATATTAGTGGGTCAGCTCGGGTTGGACAATTTGAAGACAAAGCCAGACAAGTAAGATTGTGTTGCTGTAGACTTGTGCTCAGGAGGGATGCTGGGAATATTGGGAAACAGATGCTAAGGATGGAGCTGCCAGGTAAGAGGAAAAGAGGAGAGCCTAAGACCTCTGTTATGGATGTGATGAGAGAGGACATGCAGTTGGTTGGTGTGAGAGAGCAAGATGCACAGGACAGGAAGAAATGGAAACAGATGATTCACTGTGGTGATCCATAATGGGAACAGCCGAAAGAAGATGAAGATTCTTAATTTTTTTCCCATAAAATATAGTGAAAGAAAATAATCTTCTATTAGGACCAACAAATGTATTTTAACTTTGTAACAGTTTTTTTTTACATTTTTATTAGCTTAATTATTTGACAGAATACACTGGGCCAACAGGAATTGTTTTTCCTTCTTGGAGGGAGAAGATTGAGACCCTAGCCATTCTCACATACAGTATACATAATATGATAAACCACTTCTTTAGCTATACAGCAGGAGGTATGCAAAATAAAAATCCTAACTTTCCGTAGCCATGCTAGTACCAGTAAAAAAATGGCAGTACTGACAGATGTGCTGCTGTGCAAATGCACTTAACCATTAGTTTTCATTGCTACCCGTCATGATGGGAACAGACATATCTTTCATTACAGTGGTTATACTTATACTAGTCCTCTCTTAGATGCTCTTGTCTCTTGCTATGCATTTCCCTGCTCCCCTTAATCTCTGCAAGGGCTGTAGGTAAAGGGTAATCAGAAAGAAAATGTGTACAGTGCCATGCAATGGCAGGATGTCAGGATAAGTAAATTGTCCTATACTTACAGAACGGAGATGAAGATTGTACTCTAAGTTCAGCCTCCTATGAGTGATGAACGTCAGCATTTCAGCAACTTATGTCACTGTAAAAGTGAAGGCACTATTCCACCATGCATGGTATACTAGTAATGTGGTCCAGGCATCGTCCTCTTACTATAACCAAGTATAGCCCTTCTGCAGGATTCTCCACTTGTACTGCTTCTGGAGGATGTCCAAAAATAACTTGGACTCCTCCTCATGCAACATCTCTGCTCTAAAAAAACAACACATCTCTAGCTATATTTGTCTCACTCTCAATGATCACAGCAAAACTGCATGAAATTGGCTCCAAAATAACTTGTCATGTGTTTTGCCCTTCACACAGCAACAGTCATCAATGAACAAACAATTTGCATGATAACTGGCAAAATAATATAATATAGGTACTCTAAACCAAGGTGCACTCAAGTAGAAAAATGTATTACAAATAAAGTAAGCGCTTTCGTACAGGATAATACCTATACTTCTTCAGACAAATGACAAGACAGTACTGAATGGCATCCTTAAATACATCCACCCAAGATGCAACCCTGATAACTTGTATCGCATGATTAATTAACTAATTAATTTCACAAAAACACCAATATACACTAAAAACACTGTTGAAGAACATAGAAATGAATATATAATTATTATATGCAATATATCAATATATAAATATGTAAATATATAAATATATAAATAAAAAAACCTTCTAAGAAATTTTTAAGAAATACTTATGCAACATTTAAAAATGCAACATTAAAAATGAAATCAATAAAAATGTGAAGAAAAATTATATAGTTTATAAAAGTATAAAATCAAACACAAGTACGTTGACAGATGTATGCATATAAATGTTAAATATAAATGTATGTTAGTGTATACCTACTAAATGTATATATGATTAATTTCATCCTTACAAAAGTGCTTGTATCAAAGAATAAGGAATCCAGAAATCCTTATCTAATAAGGCTCCTTAGTTTAAGTATGCATGCTATGGAGCATATTTCATTAATTCCTGGATACCTGAATGCATCACATCTTAGCTGTCTCAGCAGTTCACATTTTTCCAATTGTAAAAAGGTTGGGCCACCTCTAATATTTGCATCAACTCTATCAATTACTCTGAATTCAAATATATGTTCTGGGGAATTGTTAATATGTTTATTCAAAGCATTTTCAACCCTTTTGTTCTTGATAGCACATAGATGTTCGTACATTCTATCCCTAAGTCTCCTGTCAGATTTACCTATGTAAAAAAAAAGGGCACATTTTACACTGGGCTAAGTAAATAATACTACTGGTGTTACAATTAAACCTACCCGTGCATGAAAGTCTCATGTCTTTAATTATAAATGCAAGCCCTGTGCTGACATGCTTACAATAGGGATAAGATTTGCATTTAAAAATACCTTTGATACTAGTGTTATCAGTCCTCCTCTGTTCTAAGATGGTTTTTAAGTTTATACCCCTCTTAAATATAATCCTGGGTCTACTTGGTAAATTATCCCGTACATTAGCATCTGCTGATATCAAGTCCCAATTCTTATATATTATACTTTTTATTACATATGCTTCATTACAAAATGGAGTAACAAATGTAGTGGAAAAATCTGTAGGGGAATTATTAGTTGATCTATTAATATGCAGACTAAGGGGTCCAAAGTTGTTCTCATCAATGGATGAAGAATCATTTAGAATAGCTTTAAAGTGCCCCATTGATCTTTTGTATATAACCTCCTTAATAGTATCTTCCAGTAAAGACTGGGTAGCCACATTTAAGAAACATATCTTTAAGGAACTGGCATTCAACTAGAAAACCATTAAAACTGGATATCATTCCAGTAGCTCTGACCAGCTGCCCTTTGACCACTGATTTCTTCTGATGATCAGGGTGTAAGCTAGTGAAATGCAGAAAAAGAGTTTGAATATGTTTCTTTTCTGAAAATGGTGGCCACATAACATTGTCTGATATTATCTTTACTCAAGCTGATATCCAAATAAGAAATAATCTCCCATTGAAACTCACTGGTGAATCTTAAAAAGTTTGTGGTGGTATTGATGTAGCTCATTAATTCCTTAAAAGTAGATTAATTGTCTTTAAAATGATGAAAATATCATCAAGGTAACATGTGTAGTGATAAATGTATTCCAGAAAAGGATTGTTCTTGAAAATATATTTTTTTCCAATAAACCATGACTAAATTGGAGAACCTGGCCCCACATGGTGATCCCATGGCAACACCCTTGGTCTGCAAATAGTAAGAATTTTCAAATAAGAAGAAATGATTTGTAAGAATAAAATCAAGAAATTATTGTATTAAATATAAAATGTCATTACTAACGCCTTTCTGCACTAACAACTGGCTAATCCAGTCTATGCCTAGTTCATGAGGGACCACCGTGTATAAGTCCTTAACATCCACAGTGGCAAAGTTGTAATCCCTAATGTATCTCAATCCATTAATATTTGCCAAAAAAGACCATGAGTCCTTACATACTTGCATTTCGTCTATCAAAAACTTTTTAGGTATGTTGTCCACAAATTTGGCCATGGGTTAAGTGATAGAATTACGACTATTGACAAGTGGGCATAAGGGAGGGTTATATAAATCTTTATGAATCATGGGTGTCCCAGATATAATTGGAATTTGTGGTGCCGGGACAAAGTAATTATACATCTCCAAAGTAATGCGTGTTTCTATGAATAAATCATTTAAAAAAATTTCTGATTCTTTTATAAGCCCCATTAAGCTAATTTAAAGACATCAATTTGTAGCTGTCAGTTTCCAACATACATTGCATTTTCATTCGATAGGAATCAAAGTCAGAAATCACTATACCACCACCTTTATCCAGTTGTGAAATTCTTAAATCGCTAGTAGTTAAGTTAGTTACAAGCGTTCTTTCATCAGCATTCAAGTTATTATAGCTAGTTGTACTCAAAGCAGATCTAAACAGCTTAATATTCCATAAGTCAAATTCACAAATCTGTTCAAAAGCTGATAGAGTGGAATTTAGAACAGGATTAAATGTACTATACACATGAAAATTATTATTATAGTTAACATTGTTAGCACCCAAAAGAAGCTTTAAATTCAACTTTCTAACAAAATGTTTAAAATGAATAATACTACTAGGTAAATCCAGACTCCTGGAGGGTACAAATGTCATGCCTTTAGCCAAAATGTCTGCTAATTTTGTATCCACAGGAAAGCAGGAGAAGTTAAAAAACTTGAAGTCACCCATTGAGTTATAGATAATATCCAAATGTTTTTCTTCTATGTCCAATGAAATATGTGAGTTATTACTATAATTCAAAGGAAAAGAAACAGACTCACCAATAGGAGACAGGTTGCAATCACCCACCGAGTTATAGATAATGTTCAAATGCTTTTCTTCTATATCCGGTGAAGAATGTGAATTATTGCTATAATCAAAACAAAAAGAAATGGACTCACCAACAGGCGACAGGTTGCAATCAATTATCTCCGAACTTGTCATTGGTTTCTGCAATTTCTTTTTCTGTTGTTCCTGTAGTTCGGGTTTGACTGGGCAGAGTTCTGATTGCCCTGAAAATTCTGTTCATACATATTTATACATTTGTCGATGTACTTGTGTTTGATTTTATACTTTCTTAAACTATATAATTTTACTTCACATTTTTATTGATTTAATTTTTAATGTTGCATTTTTAAATGTTGCATAACTATTTCCTAATAATTTATTAGAAGGTTTTTTATTTATATATTTATATGTTTACATATTTATATATTGATATATTGCATATAATAATTATACATTCATTTCTATGTTCTTCAACAGTGTTTTTAGTGTATATTGGTGTTTTTGTGAAACTAATTAGTTAATTAATCATGTGATACAAGTTATCAGGGTTGCATCTTTGGTGGATGTATTTAAGGATGCCATTCAGTACTGTCTTTTCATTTGTCTGAAGACGTACCTGTATTATCCTGTACGAAAGTGCTTACTTCATTTGTAATACATTTTTCTACTTGAGTGCACCTTGGTTCAGAGCATACTTTTTTGTTTTTCTCCCAGTTTATTTTTTGTTTCATTTTATAATATAGGTACTGCATTATTGCTGTTATAATAGTACTTTAAGGTACAACACATGTTAGTCCTCCATCCCCATGTTTGCTGCTGAGAATAAATGCTCAAGATTAACTCCATCTTTGGATGATTAAAGATAGTGAGACCACTGGCTTCAACATTTCATCTATACAAGTGCAGTACACTACCACTCATAATTATGAACAAATGGGGAAATTGTTAAAGTCTTCCTTCCAATAACTTAATTCCTAAAATCACATTAAGGTCAACACATGTCATGCTACAGTTATTAAATATTGTTTTGATGAGTTCATATAATTTAGTATAATTTAATACAGATATCATTTAAAACCATTGCTAAGATCTGAATTTGTGTCAAACCGTTAACCATTTCAGTGTGAAAATGCAAGGAAGATGGCTTTTTAAAATTTAACTTGTGGAACGTTACTCATTTTGAGCTTCACTTCAGATGTATGAGCATGACAATTTTCCAATCCCTGTCATTTAACCTTCCTCTCATGTGCAGAGCTCCCTGCAGGTGCCCGAGCATGCGCACGGGCTTGTTTAGACTTCAACATGATGTTTATCAATTTTACATGTTGTGTAAATTGAGTGATTTAGAAACAATAATGAGATGATCCCATATCAGCATATCCCTTGTGAATGTGGGTGGGTGGGGAGAGGGCAATGTACATGATAAAAATCAAACCAAAAGGTTCCGAACCAGGAGGTGTAAAACTCCAAAGGTTTATTAGAAAATGTAAAAGTAAAGCGCTTTTCATCTCCCTTAGTAGGAAGACTTCTTCAGACAAAGGAAAAAATCATCAAACACAATTTAAAACCCAAAAAAGAGGTGTGTGTTACAAAATTACAAACAGCAGCCTTAATTGAACCCACTGACATACCTTCAGATTTAAAGTTGTATTACATTAAAAGCATAAATAAATGTCCACTTAGTGTAGACAGGGTGTCAAACATAAAAAAAGTTTTCAAAAAAGAAACATGAACTTGATAAAAGTAACCAAGAATGTCTTAGTGAAGATTCATGAACCTAATCAAGTGTAAATACTGTTTGTTTCCCTTAAAATACATTTTAGCAAACAACTTTTCATAGGGTAAAACAAAACTCATACAGAATCTTGTGATTAAAAAGAAAATAAAATGAAATAATGCTTGCAACCAAATGTAATATCCATTCCTTAACAGAAAAGGTAGTAAGGAGTACACATCTCTAATGCATAATGAAGAATCAATAATAAATGAATAAATAAACAGTGAAACTCAACTAGGGGTCTGCAATAAGCGTAATTTCAAAGGCGTTTCTAATAAAAGAAATGTTATTTCTAATATTAAATAACCGAATATGTTTATTTCTGTGTTAAAAATCTAACACAGAAATTGCTTGTCATTTCAACGCCAACAGAATGCAACAACAGTATATGAAAAATACTTTTTTTTTTTTTTTTTCTGAAACAGCTGCATTTTGACTTGTTTTGGCTGCTACAACTGTGCATACTAAAGCTTAGAAAGTGTTCTCATCGCAGCTTGGTGCTTTACCCATTGCTCAAGGAACAAAATAAAAAAGTCCAGGCTGTAGCCCAATGTGTGTGGTCTAAATTGTAGCAACTGCTTGTTACATTTTAATAGTAAAAAAATAATAATAATAATAACTAAAACCTGAGCACTGTAGCACTCCATGCAGGCAGATTATGAACTGTAGCAACTGTTTTCTACATTTGTAGCAAGCAGTTTGTTACAGTTTATAAGAAGAAATAAGAAGAAAATATATATTTTTTATTTTTTAAACTACAATGTGAACACTGAATTGCTCCCTGCAAGCAGTGTATAAACTGTAGTAACTTGCTTTCTACATTTGTAGCAAGTAGCTTGCTATAGTTTATAAAATGAAATGTTTGTAACAAACAGTTGCTACAGTTTATACCCTACCTGCACAGAGTGCTAAGGCACTCATGTTTTAGTTAAAAAATGTTTCATATAGTTGCTACAGTTTACACCACACACACAAGACTACAGTGTTCATGACTGATGGCAAATGCATAGGAGTAGGGTTGGGGAAGGACAAGAAAATGGGACCTGAATGTCTGGGCAGGAGGGGTAGTGTGTTATGCATCTTGCCACCTGGTTGGTGTTCACTTGAAGCACTGAGGGAGTGGGGCACTGGTTCATGGTACTGGCACATGGCACTGGTTGAGCCAGCTATGCTTCTGTGTATCCATATGTGGTTGCAGTTTAAACATTTCTATCAAGGTTGTGGCAGCAATAATGATTGTGCTTATCAAGTTGCTTGCTTGTCAGCTTGCAGTTATGTCCTAGAATTTTTGTTGTGGATTGGGTTTTGTGCTTTGGAGTCAGTTGATGGCTGACATTTAGGTACAAGTTTGTTTTGAAATGGTGTGTCAGGCCCTACTAATTTGTAGTAGCCGGAATATTATTATACTATGTCTGTTGGCATTTGTCAATTCCAGTGTGTTTTTCATACTAACAGAAATATGGCAAGAAACTGGCACATAAATCCGTGTCCACCCTCTAGCTCAGATTTACTGAGGTGGAACATCAGGATGTACAAGAGGTTCTCCATCTTCATGGAAAAGGGACCTTTGCTTCTATCACTGTTAATGGACTCTTCTGTAGGCATGACTGGCATGAAGTTGTCAGCAATGTAAATGTTGTGCGTGATCAAGATAGAAATTCTAACATGGTCTGTCACCAAGTAACAGATATGATCTGTACTACCACCCACAAAGCATATATCATGGCAAAGGAATGGAGGGTGAAAGACAGTGGGTCTTCTAAAGAAACACCACTTACAGAGACAGAGGAGTTAATGGCCTCACTTAACACTGCCACCATCTGTACAGATTCCCATAGAGTGGTGACTGATGTCAGGACAGAGATGAAAGACCCCAAAGAATTTCCACAAATGATACCATAGAGATGTAATCTCACCATTTCTATCATCCAGCTGTATAAGGTATGGGTGTGTTTATAATTGAATGCACTATATGTTTATATTTACACTAATATTAGCTGCAGATGTCATTTTGATGCTGGGTCATACTTATGCTGGATATGTTTTCTTTTGGTGTGTCTACAAATGAAACTTTGACTGTCATTAGCACTGTGGTACTGCCCCATTTGATGTTGGAAAATCATTTGCCTCTGGTGTTGCTGATGGTAGGGATGAGGTAGCACAGTCAAGGGATACAGTGGGTGTGCTGGACACAGAGACTGCAGCCCCTATATCCCCCCACAGGCTATGGGCACTCTCTATACCTGTGCATAGCCATGACATGCTATCATGTGAAATTTGCCTGGCTGATGGTGACACTGTGGAACAGGAAATGTGTTGGCCTCCTGTGAAAAATAGACCTGAATCTACCTCTAGCATTAGGTTCATAGGTTCATAGGTTGGTACTAGGCTATCGGCCCTAGGGCCTATACAAGCCTAGCCATAACAATTCCCTGGCTACTTCTTCCCACACTATTTACTTCCCTGGAACCCTGTCTAGCAGGGCAACTGATGTGATCTCCAGGGTGAATTTCCTTTCTCCCATCCAATCATCAAGGTTCTTTTTGAAGAGGGCTAAAGAGGTGCTCTGTTTGACATGTATGAGCAGTCTATTCCAGAGTCTGGGGAGTCTCTGGGTCAGGAACCTATCCCTCCAGCATGTTTTGTTTATTGTGATGACAAGGTTTAAATCCCTGGAGTATGTGGCTCTGAGGGATTGGGATTTCTTTAAGTGTAGCATGTCCAGTAGCTCAGGGTTTGACATGTATGTTAAGCAGAGATCGCCTCTGAGTAGACGATATGCGACAGAGTATAGCTGGAGTTTTTTAAGGTGGTCAGCATAGGGCATCTGCTTTAGGTCTGTGATTTTTTAGTGAGGTATTTCTGCCACCTTTCCAGTTGTTGCAGATGTCTTGAGAGGTACATACCAAAAGGGGCATTGTATTCTATAATGGGTCTAATGAGGGATGAGTACAGTGGGCCAATGACCTCCTTTTTTCTGGATGAAAAGCCCTTAGTGATGAGGTGTGCCACATAGAAGGATTTCCTGACTGTTGTGGCAATGTGGTTATTTAAGATGAGACCTCTGTCCACCTGTGTCCCTAAGTCTCAAATCACACTTTCGGTGTTTAGTGTACTGCCACCTATGTGGTAATTCATGGGTACATGTTTTTTCCCAAAGGAGATAACTATACATTTCTTGGCATTGAGCTTGAGACCATGGCTCTGGCATGAAGCATCTGTTTCTGTAAGGCCCTTTTGTAGAGTATCCACATCATTTGGGGATTCAATAATGGCTCCCAGTTTGCAATCATCTGCGAACATTGTTAGCCTGAGTCCCTTAGAGTTGGCCTGTACTTCAGAGAAGTAGATGCCAAACAAGAGCGGTCCCAGGACTGAACCCTGAGGTACTCCACTTGTCACTTGTCTGGAGCTGAATTTGGAGTCCATACTTTTACAGTGTGGATTCTGTCAGTAAGCCAGTTTGGCAACCCATTGAGGGACATAGGGATTAATGCCCAGCTTAGTAAGTTTATCTATGATTCCAGAGTGGAGGATGGTGTCAAAGACATTGGCGAGGTCCAGATAGGCTGTGTGGACTGCCTTACCCTTGTCCCTGGCTCTGGAGAATGATTCAAAGAAGTCAATCAGGTTCAGGAGGCAAGATCGGCCCTTCACAAACCCAAACTGGGTGGGGTCCAGTGTTTGAAGGTTGCCAATGTCTTTGTTTATAAGTTCCATGATAATATGTACCATGGCCTTGCAGATCAGGCTCATCAGACTAATGGGGCGGAAATTCCCGGGATCCAAGGTGGATCCCCCCTTGTGGAGTGGGATAACTGTAGCTGTGCACCACTCAGTGGGCA
Organism: Protopterus annectens; assembly: GCF_019279795.1. Lineage (NCBI taxonomy): Eukaryota > Metazoa > Chordata > Ceratodontiformes > Protopteridae > Protopterus > Protopterus annectens. The sequence continues at coordinate 540,069,182 of NC_056735.1, forward strand.
CGATGCCTGTGGTGAGGGTATGATTAAACATGACACTTAGGTGAGGTGCCAGTTCCTTTTGTAGTTCATGCAGTACACAGCTTGGGATGTCATCTTGTTCCATGGATGCTGTAGTCTTAGCTTTGGAAAGTGCGTTTTTTACCTGTGTGGCCATTATTACCGGAATTTGGCAGTCTTCCTGTATTGAGATGGCCCGTTTAGGGGGCAAGAGGGGGGTAAAGTTGGCACTGAATCTATCTGCCAGGATATTGGCAATATCCTTGGGATCTGTATATTTAATGCCATTCTGTTGTAGCTCAGAGCAGATCTGAGCATTGCCATTTAGATTCTTTACATAGTTATAGAATGCCTTGTGGTTGTCTTTGGAATCTTTGGCAATTTTATTTTCATAACTAGTTTTGGAGGATTTTATGAGGGATCTGATGAGATTCATGTGCATTTGGGTCCACACACTGGAAATGGTACAAGTGTTTCTTGTAGGTACAGTTATCTCTCTCCCCATGAGGTTGATGTGTCAGTAGCTAATGCCAAAAGTATGGGCAGAGCCATTGTGTTGGCACTGGGGAGTTCCACCAGACCCTTGTCAGAGGTTGTGAGGGTAATGAAGGCTGTACATTCTGACAAAAGGGACTTTATATATTTTCTATACTTTCTATATTTTGAATACTGTAGTTTGTTTTCTTTACCTTGTGTTTTGCTTGCATTCTGTTTTAACAGCATATTAAAACTTCAAAAGAGACCACAGCTCTCTCTGTTCTGAGTCAGGCAGAATTTTTCCCTCCCTCCCACCCATTTAAGTTGTCTTGTTAAATACCACTGTCTTTCTAGTTGCCCGCCTCTTATGTTAATCTGACCATATATCTCATTTCTCTCTACTTTCACTGGCTTATGTGAGTAATCACAAAACCATCACTTTTGAAATCCCACCCCTTCAATTATTTAAATTTATTGGCCATCCTACAGTATTTCATAGTACCAAAATACAAAAGTAACCACCCCTTTCAGTCCATCTTGCTGTTTTAAAATGAGTAACTCTCCACTAAACCTTAACTTTTAAACAGGTAAAACTCAAGTTACCTACTTTCATATCTAACTTCTCTAGTGCACACTGCAGAGTGCATTCTTTTCAATCTTACCTTTAAGCATCCCTGTTACTAGCACTTTCTCTAATACCTAAAAAGATCATCTCTACTTGACTCCAAGTAGACTTTTCTCTATCTGTTAAACCTAGCACTTGCTCCTACAGTACTTATTACCTTGATACGGCACTCTTATAGATAGCACCCCAAAAAAAGGCAAACCCCCATTTCTCGGTCACCCACGTCCCCCGGAATCTCTTTTAAAGATTTTTGTCTAGTCCTTCTAGCATGTCGAGGGATCAGTTGCTAGTGTCCTCTCCTGCTCAGCTGGTGAACCTGGGAATATTGAGGCAATGTTACAATTGCCTCATGTACACAGACAACCCTCTCCTCCTCCCACAAAACACAAATACATGCGAGAGATGCAACTATACGGCCAAACTGGAGGCTGAGCTCTCTCAACATAGGACTGGCAAGACCAGTCAGGAGGAGAAGGTTACCACACACACTATAGACCCAGTCTCACATAGTACCATCACAACCTCAAATCATACACATAAACACACAAAGACATACTCGCGGCTCTGATCAAAAATCTACCAAAACAGCAGAGGCCACCAAAGCAGACACCCAAACAACCACCACCTCAGAACACAACACCTGCAACACATAGACCTCACAGTCAGAGTGTCAAACAGTCACAGCCCTTAAGGCCAAACACAATGCCAGACACACTAGTCATTGGTGACTCCATAGTCAGACACACTGACGTCCCGCTCACCAGACTGAGTAAGGAGAAGGTCACAGTAAGCTGCCTGTCGGGCGCTAGAATCCGCCACATAACGCAAGCACTCAGGTCTCTCAACAGCAGGTACAAATACGACTCAGTCATTGTCCACGCTGGTGTAAACGACCTGAGATGTACCTCCTTGGACTACATGAAAAGAGACATTGAGGAGCTCTCTGATTATGTAGCCCAGGCAGGTATGACCCTGACCTTGAGCAGTATCCTACCTTCACCAAGAATGATGCCACAATACAGAGATAAGATGATCAGCTTTAACAATTGGCTTAAACTCTGGTGTCATTCAAAGGGGATCCAATGTCTGTCTGCCTGGGATGACATGCTGGACAAGCCACGCTGCTTCCAAGGGCGGCTTGCACCTGTCACCCTGGGATTCGGATATTGGCAAAGGCTCTTGCCACCCCATAGTGCCTTTTTAGGCAAGGCTCAAATTCTAAACCTACCACCCTAGAACACAAAAAGGAAAAAACTAAGGGTAATGCTGCTCAATGCCAGAAGTCTAAATCTCAAAATGCACGCACTCGAGGCCCTTCTCAGTATGGAGAACATCGATGTCTGTGCAGTGACAGAAACCTGGTTCAGGGCTCCTGAGAGCACCCCAGCACTATCAGGTTTTACCTCTTATCATGCGTTCCGGCCCCAAAATCCGGGCAATACCAAGAAAGGAGGGGGGGTATCCATATTCATCAAGGACACCCACACCTCAAGACTGGTGGCAACGCACGATGCATCGGAGACCATCCAGGTGCAATTAACCATAGGCAAGACTGCTCTGCAAATTGTAGCATGTTACAGGCCACCCTCACAAACTCAGGAACCTCACATGGCCTTCCTGAAAACACTAGAGGGGATAAATGTATCACCAAACACCATCATACTAGGTGACTTCAATTACCCTAATATAGACTGGGAACACTACTCAAGCCCAAACACCCTAGCCCAAAAGTTCCTGGAATTCATAAACTCAAATGCCATGGAACAACTAGTCACCATCCCCACAAGAGGAGAAAACATACTTGATCTCATCATCACGAACATGGGAGCACAATGTTCAACACCAGAAGTATACCCCTCACTGGTGAGATCAGATCACAAACTAATCTCGCTGGAGGTCCTCATCCCACCCCACCTGAAATAAAAAGACCACAGTAAAGAACTTCTCGAAGCCGACTTCACACTTCTAAAGACTAGTGTGGTCTCCTTTAAGGCCCCGTGCGGCGGAAAACAGTACTCAAGCCGCTGAATCACTTACAAATGCCTTCTACCAGCACCTGCAGGACTGCATGGATAAGGCAATCCCAAGCAAAACAAAGACTCTTTGTACCAAAGGCAAGCGTCCAGTCTGGTGGACCCCAGCCATAAACAAACTCTACAACAAAAGGAGGAAGCTACTACAAGATAGAGCAAAATCCTTAAAAGGTAAGACACCCTTGATCACTATAAGTAAAAACTAAGAGCTCTCATAAAATCATCCAAAGCAAATTTTGAGAGAAAAATAGCTAAAGACTCAAAAGACAATCATAAGGCCTTCTTTAGCTATGTTAGAAACCTGGGAGGAAACTCCCAGATATGCTCAGAACTAGTTCAAAATGATGTGAAGATTACTGATCCTACAGACATTGCCAACATACTGGCTGACAGGTTCAGTGCAAACTTCTCCCCTCCCCAATAGGAGAGATATCTATACCAAGCGATTGCAGCCTCCCAAACATCTCCAACGCCCAAGTGAGAACTGCTCTCTCCAAAGCAAAAAACACAGCATCCATGGGACCTGATGGTGTCCCCGGCTGTGTACTCCACGAACTCAACGAGGAATTAAACCCACAGCTAGGACAGCTGTTTAATCATAGTCTTACCTCTGGATACGTACCCAGGAGTGGCGCACTGCAACTGTGGTCCCACTTCACAAAGGCGGTGCCTCCACCGACCCTGGAAATTACCGGCCCATTAGCTTGACAAGCCTTATCTGCAAAGCCATGGAGAGGATCATAATGGACCTCATAAATAAAGACATAGGGAATTTGCAGACTTTGGATCCATCCCAGTTTGGCTTTGTCAAAGGCAGATCATGCCTTCTAAACTTGGTTGACTTTTTGAAACAGTCACCAAAGCCATTGATGAGGGAAAGGCAGTCCATACAGCCTACCTTGATCTGGCGAAGGCCTTGATACAATACCCCACTCAGGTATCATTGAAAAACTCATCAGCTTAAATGTTAACCCATACATCACAAGATGGGTTGCAAACTGGCTGAGTGACAGAACCCACAGGGTCAGAGTTGCTGGCGCCATGTCAGACTCAAAGCCTGTCACAAGTGGTGTACCACAGGGCTCAGTCCTGGGCCCACTCTTGTTTGGCATCTACTTTTCCGAAGTACAAGCAAACACAGGAGGGTTATGGCTGACAAAGTTTGCAGATGACTGCAAACTGGCGCCATAGTAGAAAACACATCTGACACAGATATCCTTCAGAAGGGTCTCACAGAAACGGATAACTGGTGCCAGAGCCATGGCCTAAAGTTAAATGCCAAAAAATGCATAGTCATACCCTTCGGGAAAAACAAGGTTACCCCTAGCTACCAAATAGGTGGCAATCCACTGAGCACAGAAGAAGTTATCAGGGACCTGGGGACCCAGGTTGATAGTAGTCTGTCATTCGACACCCATGTAGCTAATGTAGTTAGGAAGACCTTCTACATTGCCCACCTTATCATGAAGGATTCTCATCTAGATCAAGGGAGGTCATAGTCTCCCTATACTCATCACTCATCAGACCAATGATTGAGTACAATGCCCCATTCGGAATGTATCTGACCCGACACTTGCAGCAGCTGGAGAGGCCACAAAAGTTCCTCACCAAAAGGATAAAGGGTCTCAAACATCTGTCCTATGCTGCCCGACTGAAAGAACTCCAGCTCTATTCAGTCGCCACGCTGCTCAGAGGTGACCTTTGCCTAACATACAAGGCCATGTCAAACCCAGATTTGATGAATATGCTTCACCTCAAAAATCTAGATCCATCAGAGCCACAATGGCGGGAGGCGTAAGCCTCGGCACGGCTATGACTAGGCCGTGCTGGAGGGATAGATTCATCACCCAAAGACTCCCTATGCTGTGGAATAAAATCCCGGTGTATGTGAGGCAGAGCACCTCGCTGGCCTTGTTCAAGAGAAATCTTGACCAATGGATGGGAGATCGCAGATATACCCCAGGGATTACCTCAGTGTCACTGCTAGACAGAGGCACAGCAAAATAATGGGTATAGTTCCCCATACTAAAGGGGTGGCGTAAGCCACAAAACTATGGGCTAGGCTTGTAAATGCCCTCAGGCAGATAGCCTAGTATGAACCTATGAACCTATGAACCTATATGCCATATGTATTATTCAATGAGTAGAAAGAGCCATAGATTGGAATATGCAGTGACTACTCTCAGTCATCTGGCAGAGCCAAGAGGCCTTACCTGTGAACAGTTATTTATGACATCCTTGGATGTTAATCAACCTGGCTGTGGCTGAGAAAGATCCCACTCCTCAGTGCTAGTACATCCACTGCAACATGAATTGTGGATGTGTGTACACCCATGAGAGGCCATCCCCATGATTGCGGTTGTTGGTGTGCAGAACATCCTCCAACATGCATTGATTATAGTAGGTAGCACCCCAATATCTTGCCAATGTCATGGGACAGCCAGTGCAACCCCTTGCAGAGCCTGCTCATGTGGGCAGGGGAGTATACAGGGTGCTGAACCCTCAATCCAGCATGTCCTGGATCTGTCCTTTAGGCCATGGTACAGTGAGGCTGTATCCCTGCAAAAACATGCACATACCGCCACAGGCGTGAGTACATCCAACACTTCCAATGACAATGTCCCTTCCTAACATTAAGGCCTCATGCTATTTTTTAACTTCCTCTTCAAGTGTTTTTTTTATTTTTATTTTTATGCACCTCTGTACTGCCACAACATGCACTTCTCTGTAAAAGACATACACTCATTCACTCCCTTTCCCAGCTGTGCCCTGCTCTATGTGCAATGCTACGTGGGTTGCCTATTTCTGATGCACAGCATTGCCAGCCTATTGCATGGATAAGCACAGTCTGATGTTTTTGTATACATCATTTGTACTGTAATGCATCTGCTTAGTTCTTGTATAGTTATGTTGTAAGTATGTGTGCAATCGACTGTCTGACATTCTGTGCCTACCTCCATCTGGAATAGTCATCCTCTAGTGCTGCATCCTATCATGAATTTTCATCTGTCTCAGCTGTCACTTCTTGTAATGCTCCAAACTGTAGTTCCTGAAATAAGCCACCCTGCTGTTTAATTATAATAGTATGTAACAAAGCGCATATGGTTAGCATTTTTGCACATGTGGTTTGGTCATACTGCAGGGCACTATTTGACGTATTCAGGCAGCAGAACTGTGACATCATCATCTCAAACACATTCTATGATGCTCCTGCTTTGTGCTAAACATGGTTGTAACTATGTTTGACATGCTTATGAACATTTCTAATTTGCATCAAGTGCCAGGGTTCCAGGGTATATCTGGCATCACTCACATGATGGCTCTGTAGGAAGTCACCATACTTCTCAACTATACACATTTTTTGCAAAATGTCCAGATTTTGGTCTCAAAATTTTGGTCTGTTTTTCATAAAAATGTGGTTTTCTGGCAAATTAGTGGTAAATCATTAAAGACTGAAGTTATGAACTAATGACAGACATTTGAGACTCAGACTTCATATCCTTTAGAAAATTCATGCTAATGCGAAACCTGTTATTCTATCAAGTTTCTAAGTTTGTAAGAGAAATATTTAAAAGATTTCCCTATTGCTGGTCCTTTGTCCGACTTTTATTTATGGCTTTGTCCAGATTTCTTGCTCTAAGAGTTTGAGAGATATGGAAGTCACTCTTTTGCACATACATTGTAACTGATATTCTGTGCCTTACATATGAACATATGACAATTGATGAAAGTGAAACTCTTTGCAGTTCATTTACCTCCTTCCCAGTTCATCAGGTGTGACTTTATTTCAATGTGGATACAGTATATGGCTTTTAGTACCTTGGGAAATTTGGCTATTGCATAGAAGCCTTGCCTGGTGTTTTTTCTCTCCTCTAAGGTATGTGTGAACCACATGTGTTCCCCCACATGCAAAATGAAACATTGCATGAAGGTACTGGTAAAGTGTTCTTGAGACAGATACTTGAGGTATCCCCACTGTGTCTCCAGATAGTTGTTTAAAGGCTCCTGTAAGGAATATATTTAAAACCAGGCATATCTTTGTAGTCTCTGAAATAGGCAGTGCATGTCACTCATCAGGCTGCAGACAAGGCCAGTGCATGTCCACAGTTTTCTGAATGGTGTCTCTTTCCTCACAGTACCACTCCATTATGTAAGTATCATGGAGGGTATGAAATGTTAAGTGCAGTCAGAAGACCCGGTGTTTACATAGACAATGTCTTGCACTGTCAACTGCAGCAGCTCCTGTATGAGCTTCTTGCAAATGCAAGTTTACAATAACTGCTTCAACTCCTGACATTATTCAGTAGCTTATAATGCCTGAACATGAGCATCTGGCAGTGTTCAAATTGTATACGTTTCATCACTACATTCTTTAAGCATTTCTGAATCACTCCACAATGCTTTTTTGCCTCATTATCATGCTCATTAATTTATTATGATGCTATTAGCATATAACACAGCTGGCCGTGTATTTTCAGCTAGCCATATCATGTAGCTGTGTTTACTTAATTGCATGTGGCTGCTTATCATGCAAATCTGCTTAGTGCAAACATGTGAATGTTTTGAATTCTGCCCTTTTTGCTGCTTGGGGATACAGGTTTGTCCCACAATGGAAGTAACAGACAGTTTTTCATAGAACATAAAAATCTGCCTGAGTATGCGCAGTAAATAATGACACATTAACTGGCTTACATCTCTGACATGAAGTTGCTGGAGCGACTGTTGTTTCCTTGCATGGGTTTGATTTCACAGCATGTTAATTAAAACATTCTATTTTGAAGAGTTTTGCTGTTGTTAGTACACTACATACATAATCCCTCTTATTTACTAATCTTCTAATCCTGCACGGAAGCAGCTGTTTAGGAGCATGATGGCAGCGCGCCATGCATATTAATGAAGGCATGCTGCCTGAGCTCCAAATATTACACGGAGTGTGTAAGAGTGAACGGGGCATGTCTGAGAGCAGAGCTCTCAGAATACACACCCCCCCCGCAATGAAGAACAGTACAATGCCAAAAAGAATAAGTGAGACTGCTCATACGTGTCTGCATACCCCCAGCAACACCCCCCAACATGTACAACAGCAATAGTAAATACAAACAAATTAAACATACCATTTTTTTTATGAATCCGATTAAATCTAAACGTAGGTGCGTGGGTTTACCCTTCGCTTAGCTATGGTTAATGCAGCTTAAATGGCAGAAGAGGATAACAAGGAAGATATGTGCAATTGAAGGAATATAACAATAGTGTAGTGGGCAGAGCATTTCCCTTACAAGCAGGCATTCCCGGTTCGAGTCCCACTGCAACGCTTTCCATGTCAAATCAAGTTATGACCAATATTTTAGTTGCATAACCTACTAAATAACATATATTTGTGAAATGGAGTACTGCATTAAATGCAGATGTGAAGTTTCAGTGTCATAATGTTGCAAAGTCCACAGATAATCACATGTGCCCCATACAGTATATGTACACAGGAATCTTGGATACAAATGGAAGGTGTAATATGTAATGAATGATAACTCCATACAGCTTCCAAATCCCCCAACTTCCCAAGAACCATTAGACATTACTGTCTAAATTAGTGCAGTGGTAAGTGGGAGTAAGCACTAGTAAGCAAGTGTAAGCAGTATTAAGCAGCAGTAAGTGGGAGTAAGCATATGTAAACACTAGTAAGGGAGTTTAAGCCTGTTTCCATGTGTGCAAGCAATGCGCACACAGCTTAAGCAATATTGAAGCTAACACTCTGTAAGCATCAATAACCGGAGGTTAGCAGTGCTTACCCTCGTGCAAATTCACGCAAACTTGCTAACAATTGCTTAAAAGTGCCTTAATCACTCTATATCCAATGGCTCTTGTACTGCCCAGCAACAAAGTAAACAGCCTTGCAGGCCTTGAACCCAGGACCCTATACACTATAGTCACAGTACTTAACCACCAAGCCATCACAGCAATACATAGGAATGAGTTATCACCAAACAAATCCTTACTACAATAAAATCAAACTGAACATGTGAAAGGAATCAGTATACATTCATATGTTCTATAACCCGCTACATAACAAAAATATGTGAACTGGAGTACAGCTGTAAGACCAGATGTGAGGTGTAACTGTAATAGAGTGTTGGAGTCCCCAATTAAACACCAGGACCCCATATAGAGTACGTAGACATGAATCATGGATACCAGACATATATATTAGATGTAATGAATAATAAATAAATGCCAAAAAGCAAATATAATGCAAATTAAATATTAAGCAATGCTAAGCATTGCACAGACCAGCTTAGTTGGTGTAAGCAATGTGTAGGCCAGCTAACTCAATGTGCCCAGTGGTATACCCCTTTAAATAAATGCCAACCTTAGGTAAGCAGGTTTGCCCATAGCTTAGCCATTTCCAAACTGGCCAATCATGGCAAAGTGTGGGAATTCAGCCCTACTTAAACCCAACAGGCAGGAATGCATCTCATAACTGGTTGTAGCTTCTCCTTGCAGGCACCATGTCAGAAAGGGGAGAGGGAGTGCACTTCCGGGTGCAGCACTGGAGCATCCAGGAGTCCAGAGTCAGGACTCCTTGTCAAAGACCATGAGCAGAGACTGATGCAGGGCCAGTTCCAGGGTTCCCAGTATAAAGCAGAAGCCTGGGACAGTCTTGCCTATGACCTCACCAGTGCCACTGGCATACCCCGAGCTGGTGAGCAGGTCAGGCATCACTATGCCAACCTGAAGGGGCATAAAGGGGATTTCTTGAATCAGTGGATCCAAGAGGCTAGGATGGCAGTGGCTCTCCCAGATGTCTGTAAGTATCACTCCACTACGTGTGTAATAATTGCCAGCTCATATATATTACGGAAAGGTAAGGCTTAATCCTCCTCTTATGTCCTTCACAGTAGCAAGTGAGCGGGCCACAAACCAGGAGGCCAATGGCTATCACCAGCAGAGGTTACAATGTGAGGCAGGTCAGTAATGCTCTTGCATGTACTGTCATAGGAAATAAATCTAAAAGCATTAGTAAGGTAATTGACAGTATAAAACCTGTATTGTTTAAAGTAAGTACATCATACACCAGGGAATATGGCAGGAAGAGTCTCATATAGTTTGCATGTAAACAAAAGCATAATAGTCTGACAGTAAACGTCTAACTGCTGGACTGCATGTGTATACTCTGGTATCATATGGTAATGTAGATTTGCAATCACTTAATAGTACTGTTGTATTAAGCACTGTTATCCACACTGTGCTACATAAATAAAATGTGTAGGAATGTCCATATATGACTTTTGTAATCCACAGAGGTTATTTAGTACAACTGAGAGACACATAGACAGAAAACCGTGAAAAGACAAACAACAAAATTCAAACAGCACATGCAAATGAGACATGGACTGTTGCGGTTTTAGCACACACAGCCATGGTTCAAATCCTGCAAGTGGTAGTAGTCTGCATGCAGAATCATACCCCACAACTGTACAGATATGTCCAGAATGTCCAGTAAATTGGCCCATATCTGCTGCCTGTCACCCTGTCTCCCTGGAAAATCAGTGGGATGATCCCAGATGTATAGCCAGCAAACAGGGAATACAACTGATCGTCACACATCTATGAGAACAAAGCTAGCACACTAGCAACTCCCTAAAATCTTATGAGAGTAATAAGCCACATATGTCCTATTTACACCCCCCATGTTGTCAAGCTGTGACCAGAGTGTGTACAGTAACAGAGTGAGATGTATGTGCATAATAGTAATGTGGAATATGGTACTGTGTGGTGCAACAATCAGGTAGTGCTATCAAACATTGCTCCCACAGGTCTGTCAGATACGAACACTGTGTCCAGAAATAAAAGAATGATACCCTGTACTGGTACTGTATGCTTTGGTATTGTATGGCATTGTGAATAATAATGTATTACTCATCACTGTCACTCACACTGTGCTACATAATATAACTGTCCAGGAAATCCTGTATAAGAGTGTTGTAATACAAGATCAGAATGTAAAATCACAGGAGAATTAAGACAGAAAGCAGATAAGAGATATACAGCAATATCTAGATAGCACACACAACTGTGATGGACAGTGTTTTAGCTTTAACAGACACAGCCATGGTCTGAGCACTGGGAGTGGGCTGTATACAGAAGCATACCCCACAACTGTACAGATAAGTCCAGAATGTCCAGTATATGGGCCCATATCTGCTGCCTGTCACCCTGTCTCCCTGGGAAGTCAGTGGGATGATCTCAGATGTTTAGGCAGCAAACAGGAAATACAACTGATTGTCATTCATCTATGAGAACAAACCTGTCACTCTAGCAACTCCCGATACTGCTGTGAGAGTAATAAGCCAAGTATGTCCTATCTACACTCCCATGTTGTCAAGCTGTGACAAGAGTGTGTACAGTAAAAGAGTGAGATGTATGTGCATAATACTAATGTGAAATCTGGTACTTTTTGTGGCAACATTCAGGTAGTGCTAACAAACATTGCTCCCACAGGTACGTCGGATACAAACACTGTGCTGAGAAATAAAAGCTCGATACCCTGTAGTGGTACTGTTTACTTTGGTATTGTATGTAATTGTGAGTGTTGCAGTTGCTCTGAATAATAAGGTATCACTGATCACTGTCACCCACACTGCGCTACATAATATAGCTGTCTAGGAAATCCTGTATAGGAGTGTTGCAAGTCACTAATGGATGAAGAGGGCAATAGTCTACATATTTCCCAGTTCACCTGCATGTGGTCAAGACATGGCCAGAGTCTGTGCAAAAAGAGATGGACAGGGTTGTGCATAACATCGAACTGGAATCTGGGAGTATCTGTAGAAATAGTTAGTGTTACCAAACATTTCCTGCACAGGTATACCAGGTAAGAGGTGTATACTGTAGGTAAAACAAGTTCATGTATAAAGATGACAACAGCCATATCACTGTCCAAACTAATAGGGTAGTGTAGTAATACTTGTAAGGTACAGATAACAGCACTGATTAGGAAAGTAATGCAAACTATAGGAATATACTAGTTGTTAACTGACATATTTCTCCTCCCCCGCCACCATATCTCCAACAATAAACTAAATACCCACCTCAACTGGTATGTGATGACTTCACTGTTATGTTGGGACATATGTCCTATTGGTTGATAATTATTTAAATCTGTTTCTATGCATGTGATATGTTGAAATACTCCAGCACTGGTGGCACGGTGCCATCAATGTACTTGCAAGCTGTTGTTATTAGCACTGTGGTCCCATATAAGCATGTGTTCCATTTGCTATGCAACAGTTCCGTATCCGGTGTCTGGGTTACTGGGAATATCTATGCATGCTGTTATACCTAACCCTGGAATATGTTGACTATTACTAATCCACATATGTTGCTACACCATAAACACCATAGCACTTATGGGAATGTGGGTCCCAGCGGACAGTAGTCTCTCCTTTGATAATCACATTGCCACAGTGGTCAGAAAATCCTTCTACATGGCTCACCTCATCACAAAAGGTTTTTCATCCAGAAAAAGAGAGGTCATTGTTCCCCTCTACTCATCCCCTCATTAGACCCATTATAGAGTACAATGCTGCTTTTGGTATGTACCTCACAAGACAGCTACAACAACTGGAAAGGCCACAGAAATACCTCACAAAGAGGATTACTGCCTCAAACAGATGCCCTACGCAGACTGTCTAAAAAAACTCCAGCTTTACTCCGTTGCATATCGCCTACTCAGAGGCGATCTCTGCCTAACATACAAAGCTATGTCAAACCCAGAGCTGTTGGACAAGCTCCATTTAAAGAAATCCCAATCCCTCCGAGCTACATGCTCTAGGGACCTAAACCTTGTCACCACAATAAACAGAACATGCTGGAGGGGTAGATTCCTGTCCCAGAGACATTCCCATACTCTGGAACAGACTACCTATCTATGTCAAACAGAGCTCCTCATTAGCACTCTACAAGAAAAATCTTGATGACTGGATGGGAAATAGGAAATTCACCCCAGGGATCACTTCTGTGGCTCTGCTCGACAGGGACACAGGAAAATAATATTCTTGGGTGGCAAAGGCCAGGGTACATTTTTGGCTAGGCTTATATAGGCCCTAGATCCAATAGCCTAGTACTTACCTATGAACCTATGAACTTATTATCAGCTGGGACTAGGCTGTAACATGTGGTGTTCAGTGTATGGGACACTGCAAAGTGACACACATGTGTAGGGCTTACTTGTCATGCATCTTCAAAAAGGTTGAAGAAGGGGGGTGTTAGCATGACAAACCAGTGCACTGCAGCAGGGATCCTAAGGATGCTAAGAATGGCTGTATCTGCACTTAGTCAGGTTCAGGACCTGTGGCAGACGTAAACCTACCCCCATAGCAATAGTGATGGCAGTGTGTAAACACCAAGGGATGTGCACGAGTAGACCTTGCAATCATGCAGATTAGGGGGACATGTGTAGGGCAGACTGAACATACACTGGCAAATACAGATGGGCCATGCTGGTATCCCCCTACCAGGAGTAGTAACTTCTGTAGTACACACAATAAGAGGTGTGAAGAACCATCATGATAAGAGTGTGCACACATATGCCCACATGGTGTGTATGCATCACTGTCAGCATCCACACACCTAACACATTCCGTAGACACTGCATGTGAAAGTACAGGACATATGTCACATATCAGGCTCATGAACTGTGAAGATATGTGGTGATGTGGTCCCATGGCAGATCAAGGATGGGTGCATCATATCAATAAGGGTATGGACACCCTCCATAGCCAAGGTATGCTCTGATGGTTGTCAGTGTAAGAGTATTGAATTGGCCATACATGTTCCGCTGGGGATGAGAGCTGTAAATCAGACATCAGGCATTCAGAAATGACATCTGTCCACATATCATCCCAGGTATGTGTTGCTGGAAAACATAGGGGCTGTGAGCATTAAAGCTGACATAACCAACACAGTAGTGCACATTCAGCAATAGGCTGTAAACCTGTAAGGTGTGGTGCACAGTACATGTCAGGGTGCAAAACAGGTGCACAGCAATACTGTGTACATGGGTGACGTGTTATCCAAGGGAAGGGGCATCATCTATTGACACAGCACATGCATCACCCACATGTATACTCATGCTAGTATGGATTTACTTCAGCTGCACTGCATGCTGTTGCGTACCATATGTTATGCATGTTGACAGATGGGTAATAGGAGGACTGTGTGTACTATCATTGTGCAACCTCATCTGTATGTGTGTGTGTGTGCGTACTGGTGGGTAGTTAATTTGTCTGTAGGGTCACTCTGGTGAAGTGGAGGGAGGTTGACGCATGTAGGATGCATGTGTGCATGAGTGTTTGTGTGACTGGCCAAGTATGTACATGTGTGATTGTGGGGTGTTCATACAGAAGTACTTCCCTTTGGGATCATGCAGTACATGGACATGGACTGCCACCGTACACACCAGGGATACATGTCATGTATGCAATCACGGGAAAGCTGATAGTATAATATGGTCTGTAAAATGTTACAGGCATTGAGAGGTAAGATAGACACCAGGTATACCCTTAATATCGCATTCAGCAGAGAGGTCACCTACAACCTGAGTATGCAGCACTACAGATGCATTGGGAAAGTACTAGTCAACACCAGGGAGTGTATCCATATATTACAGTTGTCACATGATAGGCTGATTGAGCAGCATATCTGGCATGTACTGAGCATTACATACACATGGCACACCAGTGTGTGATATTATGGAGTATACATAGTAGCCCACACATATAGGGGCCATGCACATGATGTCTGGACATACACAGGGTGAACACTGAATGACAGCAATGAGGCCATCTAAAACCATTGCAGACAGGTTGGACAGGTAATGTAGTAACAGGTCTTGTGTTGTGATCGCTTGTGTAGATATTTAGAGGACTGATATGTTAATGAGTTGTATCAATGTGTGCATGTTACCAAGTGTGATGCAGGATGGGGTACACATGGACATATACATGGGACTGTCTGTAAAGTTACGGACAGGTAGGTATTATGGTGGTGTGTGTGTGTGTGTGTGTGTGTGTGTGTGTGTGTGTGTGTGTGTGTGTGTGTGTGTGTGTGTGTGTGTGTTTGTGTGTACTTTTATGTAATGCTGCACAAGTTTTAAAGTGCATTTATTGTTTTCATCAATAGGTGGCAATGTGGGTCAGGGTCCCTCCTGCATGAAATCTGATGTTAGTGTCCATACAGACACAGAAGATGATGATGATACTGTTGAGGCACAGGTGGGGTTGTCAGGGACCAAAGCAGTGCCATCTTTTGACATCCCCCGTTTAACCACCCCAACCCCGCACACAGTTTCAGTGCCTATACATACTCCATCACCAATGGCCATAGCAGAGGGACAGCTAGCTTTGGTGGCTGTGCACAGGAAAGTGTGGTAACCATGCCTACTATGTCTGGTCACAGCAGGCATAGCCAGATGTCTGACAGGGCATCACATAGGCAGATGACCCAGGGTGCTCATGGTAGGGCCGCTGGACATCATGCCCCTGGCAGAAGCTACATAGCTGGTACCAGCAGGCACATGTTTCAGGCTGTCATGGAAGCACAGGCATGTATAGAACATTACACCAGACAGAGCCTGAAGCTGCAGAGGGCTGCTCTCACATCTGCAAGTGACAACACCCATGAACTGACTGGTGTCATCCATGCATTAACTGAGTGCATGGATAGACAGTCTGGTGAGATGATGGCCCTCATTGACCGTGGTCTGTCTGTGCTTGAACATGTGGTGGGAGTGTGGCAATGGCCACAAGGATTTAGGTCAGCAATGTCAACAGCTGGCAGTCAACATGGACATGTTAGGACACCAAGGGGGCCCCATAGTGGCAGTACCAGTCCCAGCACTGTGGGGGGTGCTGTTCACACCACACCACAGCAGGCCATGAGCACGTGGTCCTGTCCAATCCCAGGAGGGACCTGGTACCAGCGGACATCTGTCTTCATCAGGTGAGAGTAGCACATCAAGGCCTGTACCTGCACGTGCCCATGGAACCCCTGGCAGGCACAGTCCACATGTCCATGGCCAGAGGCAGTGAACTGCACACCCTGCCAGGTATGGTCTGCAGCTGTCCATGAACACCTGTCTAGGGCAGCCACATAGCAGAACTGTGTGCATGCATACCCACACACTATACAAACACACCTAGGGCAACCCCATACTTAAACACACCACAGCACCATGCCCAAATCAATGCAGTACACCCCTCACCCACACTCATGGTGTCAAATGTATGGCCCACGCTAGGCCTCTGGAAAACCAACAACACACCCTGTGCATATTATGATACCTGTGCCACATCCTTGTCAGCCATACCCTCTGTGCAGGGACAGGCTACTATGGTTCTGATGCACACAGTGAATGCACTACAGTGTACCACAGTACTACACTGTAACATGTTGTAAGGAATAATGTGTAATGCATATATGTCAGTTAGTGTAGCCTTCCCGCAATGTCAGATTATAGCTGTTAGTAACACTGGTTGATTGTGGTCTCTGTAATGTTATCAATTTGTGTTGTAGGTGTACATGTGTCAGCACAAGGATGTCCTGTGCATATGATAATACCTGTGCCACATCCCTGTCATCCATACCATCAAAGCAGGGACAGGATAATATGGTTGTGATGCACATGGTGACTGTACTACAGTGTACCACAGTACTGCAGTGTAACATGCTGTAAGGAGTAAAGTGTAATGCATATATGTCAGTGAGTGTAGCCATCCAGCAATGATGCATTATAGCTGTTAGTAACACTGGTTGATTGTGGTCTCCATAATGTTATCCATTTGTGTTGTAGATGTATGTGTCAACACGAGGATGGTCTGCAGTCATATTCCACAATGGGGTATGGCACTGTGGTGACACCATGGCTGTGACATATCTGGGATACAGTTGAACACATGTCACAGGTTAGTATAATAGTTATTGCCTGTGCCACATGGAGAGGTGACCCACTGGGATGTGTATACCCTGCAATCTGATGTAGACACATCCACATACATGCACACTGTTACTTGGCAACACTGGGACTAGACCCCTACCTAAGTATGTAGTGATACTGAAGTGTGTGGCTTACATTGCACACAGCACACAGCGTTTAGGGTGAGGTGTGTCCCAGGTTACATGTTACATGCAGAACATCCCCAGACATGTACAGTATGCTAATGAGGAATGTAATGGGTGTATATGAACAATACATAGTGTGACATACCTTCATATAACAGGCAGACACACATCCGAGAAACCAGGGCCTATTGCTGCTAACTAACTTGACAATGTGTCCAATGTGTTACAGGTAGGCTGCCCACAGCACATGCATAACTGGCCTGGAATGTGCTATCAATTACCTGTATGGTTGATGGTGACAGTGGAACCATAACATGGTACATGG
This sequence comes from Protopterus annectens, assembly GCF_019279795.1. Lineage (NCBI taxonomy): Eukaryota > Metazoa > Chordata > Ceratodontiformes > Protopteridae > Protopterus > Protopterus annectens. The sequence continues at coordinate 540,086,754 of NC_056735.1, forward strand.
GACATACACCGGGTGTAGCTTGGTGTAATGACAGTGTACACAGCACCCATGTCCCCCAGTGGATATTGTAATTCCTGATACTCATGATGACACTCTGATACACCCACCATCACACATTGGCCACAGCTGCAATACAACCCATTGTAGATCGCAACAGTGGTACTACAGGGATATGCATGTGATGCACATGCCACATGCATAGCAGGGTATTGCATTGTCATGCCTCACCAATGGGCAGCAACAACACTATAATGGGTATTGTAATAGGTGTATGTGGCCTCGGAATGCTGTACCCTACAGCTAAATGGACATGCACACATACTAACACTTGCCAGAACACAGTGGGTATCCCATGCCTATCAACCCATTTATACAACACTGTTGTGATGGTACTGCAAGGCTCATGTAGCCAGTATGGGGAGGAGCTTAACAGGGTACATGTAATGTCCCATACAGCAGCAGCCATAACTGGCTATGGAAATGGGTGTTGCGGTGGTTGTGAAGGCCTTCATGGAATTTCCATGTACAGGTGTGCTAAAACACAGACATTGATATACTCAGTCATGCACACATACACATGAAAGTAAGGGGGTGCATCGCTCCAGGTGGTCATAGTTGTGTACCTAGCTATTACCCAAGGAGAGATGGGTTGTGTAGTGGTTGTGTGTACAGTGGTATCCTGCCACCTGCCATGTGGCAGCTGGCAATCTATCGACAGTCACTACTGTGATGAACCTCAGGATGAGAGTGACATGCATGAGCCATTCCTCCAGGTGCCTCCTGCACATGGCCACTGAGATGATCATGCTGACATGCATGCAACATGCATTACAACAGATGGTTAGTGTCTGTGATGGAGACCTGTACTGAAGCATGTTCTGTTGATGGTTGTACTGTAGTGGAGGTACCCATGGCATGTGGTGCGTACAGGGTGTTATCTCCAATATGTGCCAGTTCTTACACAGCTGGGCAGACATGTCAGTGTCAATCAAGCTTATGATGCCTGTACATATCCCAGCTGGATACCTGCCATCTTAACATCTGTACAGGGATTGACAGTCATCAGCTTGGCAAGTAGCTATGCAGAAGGATGAATGTGCTGACAGATAGACGTTTGACAACAATATGTGTGCCATATCTACATGTCAGGAGCCCTCGCTATCATGTGCTGTACAGACAGTAGTCTATAGTTACATTCCACATGTCGGATCATTACCCAGTAGGGGTTATATACTGTGACACAGCTCACTCACCAGGGATACAACAGGGAAGCCTCAGAGTCCAGCTATGCCTTCAGGTGTGCCTGTTATCAGTACTACATTTAGCACTCTACTCATGCCTGGGTAGGCACTGTCAACAGTAGTACCACCATGATACATTACATGCCAGTGTGACAGCACATACCCAGGGCTACTATCCCTGTATGTAACACAGTCATGTGGATAACAGTGCTGTACAGGGCTCATATACATCTGTGTCCCACACATGACACTCACACCCCTTGCTACTGTAATGACAGCACATAGGAGCATGTATTGCACATGGCATTACATACACTTATTACAGATGTCATTATTCTGCTATGTTATCAGACTGGGTAGTGTGAGCTAGTTACCAGGACTAAGCCATGCTTAGCAGGTATCAACATTGCTGCAATATAACAGCTGAGCTGATTTGCGCACTGGTAAGTGAAGCCTACACTGTGTCAGCGCCCGTACATTTACCTGTAGCTTAACACTGTTTAGCTTTGCACAAACCTGTGAAAACATGCTTAAAGCTGCTCAAAACTGCCTTAACCACTCTGTATCCGACAGCCCTTGCTCTGTCCAGCAATAAAATGAACAGCCCTTGCATAACATGAACCCAGGACCCTTTACACTAAAGTCACAACACTTAACCAATACGCCATGACAACTGTGTAAACAGATGTCGCTTTTCCAATATACCTGTCAATACACATATTGATTAGTATTGAACAATTGCCTTTACTTCCTCAACTGTGTAGTACTTGTTATTAATATGACTATTGCATCACATATGTTGCTTTATCATAATGTACACATAGCAGATACATACAGTGAGATACATCAGGGAGGGTATACTCAACCGTGAGGCTTACACATGACAGGAATATGGATATATGCATATAACCAGTTGATATATGTCTACATGTACATACACATGTATATTCATACATATGTCTGTATACACATCTGTATAGTGCAACATATATATGACCATGTGTGCATCTCTTCATATGTACACACACATATATATATATATATATATATATATATATATATATATATATATGTATGCACATCCTATGTTTACAGGTATGCCTATTTATGTAGATGTATATGTACATATATATAACTATATGTACATACAGATCTATTCCGATATATCTATTACTGTCACTGTATATGTAGATATTCATAAGTATATGTGCATATGTATCTCTATCTGTATATGTGTAGACATATAGTGCTGTGTATATGTATATATCTGAGTGTTTATATATATATATATATATATATATATATATATATATATATATATACACATATACATATACATCTATGTATGTCGATATGTATATGTGTATATATCTATATTGATATATGGATAAGTATATATACATATATGGTCACCATATGCCCTTCACATGGAGTGTAGCCGTACCTCAGCCCCAGTAGTCTAAAACTCTTAGTGCTAGGGCATGTCAGGTATGTATTGCAGGTATATATGTAGACTATTACTACTGTGACAGGGGTTGTCTTCACAGACATATTGTGTGTGGGAGATCACATATGCTTTTAACATGTGCACCATTGGCCACAGGCAGACACCCTAAGGACATCATTGCACAGTACAACTGCTAGCACAGTAATGATCCTGTGGACTACAGTGGACTACAGAAGAGATATGGCCAATAAATGTGGACAGTCTGACACACTCTGGTCAGTCCAGAGGTATACACAGAACCACTTAGTGGAAGTCATGTGGACCGAGCCTGACAATGTGGATGTTAACAGCCATGTAGATGGGTATATCACGTAAACACTGGTATACATTTGCCCCCATAGGGTATGCATTCACACATTCCTGTCTGTCCTGACATATACTAACCACTGGTACAGAGGTGCCATGGCCACATATTACCCACTAGTTAGTGACATACAGCTATTCAGCATCCCACTGCTTTGTCTGACATGCATGACTGTTATGGTGGCCTGGCAGCAGTACATCTGGCAAGTATCTGGACATAACATCTCACTGGGTAAGTACACTAAGCTGCTTGGCATGTAACAAAGCACTGTGCAGGCTACAGGCAGACTACCACAACACTGGCCTACATTTCCTATGGGGAATACACATGTACCTCAATATACAGCAGGCTCTACAGGCATGTCACAGCACAGAGTAACAGACACCTGTGTGAAAGTGCATAACCACAATAAATATGAACACAGCCACAGCCACATATGGTACGCTAGCGTAATATTACAGTGTATGGACTATCTGATCAACACCATCCTCATATGTTCCACTCACACACTAACCCTACATATACTGGGCTACTACACAGTGTGGTCCAATGCCTGTCTGTGGTATGGGACATATGTGTGTTTGGCCCTACAAACATGTAAGCTGAAAAGGTAACATTCACTGAAGCAGCATGTAACATCAGATAGAACAGGACCAAAAACAATTAAATCTACCACAGTCTGTACATAGGCCAAGGTACATATTCACAATACACACACTGTCGACAATCACCATAAGTACACAGACCTTAGTACTGTACACAGGACCACAGAATGTCCATGTTATGTCATCATATATCACCCTACTATACATAACATGTGTAGCAGTCTGATATCTCACTGGCTTGTTAGATATGATGTCAATAAATATGGTGTATAGAACATATGCACCTCTTACTGCATGACATATGTACAGAGGTTGACAGAGTTGTGGCTGGAGGCACAAACACGGGGCCAATATTGACATGTTACTGTGATAACTTCATACATTTACTGTTGTAACAAGGTTTGTTGCAACATCTATCCTATGAGGGATATGAAGTCAGTAACTCTCATGGCTGTCACCATGTACTGACTGCAATCCTCACACTATGCGTCTGCAGTTCACAGATAGGTGCTCTGTGAGTAACACAAGAAATAAAAGGCACCACATACTGCCCAATCTACAGATGACCCTACAAATGGGGGTTTCCTTATAAACATAGCACTGACATGACAGGTATTAAAACATGTAGGACAGCCATATCCACGCACACCCTGTTAAACCAATGTTATTTCAAATGCAGTATAGCAGCACTTACATTCTGTAGTCATGTCAGGCACATTCCAGTCCTCTGTGTTGGCCTGTTTCCACAGTGTATGTTGTTAGAGGTAAATCCCCAATCCATCTGTGATGCTGTTTGCCAAGCACCAGATCTAGGTCCTGCTCACAGAGAATAGAAAAGCCCAACACCAACATGATGTTCCTAGATATTGGAGTGTGTTTCCATGCAATTGGCTATGGGAATGTTACCACAGCTGTTCCACATGCAATCAGCTAGAGAAGGGCTGCAATTTGTGTAGAGGCCATCAGCTGATCATGAGCATCACTTACAATACACATGCTGCTGCCTAAGCAAAGCAGGTGTAAGTCTCCACATCCACCAGAGAGGGAGTGAGAGAGGCATACAGAGGCAAAGAAAAGTCAGGGAGGGGTGGAAAAGTAAAACTTAAGCATATTGGTGTCATACACCTACCAGGACAGAGTATTAAACCCCTGACTGACTTTGTATTGCTATCACATTCCGATGCAGTTATTGGATGCACCACATAGGTTACATGTTGAGGAGCCCTCCAAACGTATATGTGATTGTGAGTGACATCTGCAACAGTGATATTGTAGCTATACGGTAGGTGTAGTACACGTGCCTGTCCGCATGAACAGGTGTCAGCGTCAACACAGCCACATTCTCTCAGGGACCCACACACATTGATACACTTGGCATGGTCAGGAATAGAATTCCTCACTAGTTAGATTGCCACAATACAGTACTGTGCAGGTATCACATGCACCACAGGGGTTATCCAGAGGTTATATATGCAAAGGGTATGTGGAGGTGTCTGACATCAGACAGCATGCTTCAGTATACCAATGGGGATGTAGTGAGTGTGAATGTGGTCATAGCATCATACACCACACACGCAAACACAAGGTGCCAGTACTGACATGCATGCGTGCATTGCTTCACGAGTGCATAGTGGTTGACTGTGCCAGACAGCTATACAAGGCTAAGTGATGGGCATACCTTGGCATCAGGCCACATGACAATGATCTGCAGTGTGACTCAGGGGAGTAGTGCCTGGATTGGCCCACACAGGTGGGTATTGTATTTACCATCCAGTCACCTGGATAACTATTGCATATGGCCATTGCTGTGCACTGCTTGCCATGTATGTGTTCCTTAGTCCATGACATGGACGATGTTTAGGATGTGGACACATCCCACATGCATGTACAGTGACATGTGGAACTGTACCTGGGATGTATGGCCATGTTGTGTACACAGATTGTTATCATCAAATGTGCCAGTCCTGCCCTCATGTGGCCGGAAATGGTAATGGACAGCAGGTTGACCCTGCATTTACATTGATAGCATGATACAGGTATTCCCTGCTGTCAGTGGCATCTGTCCATACAGGGCATGTGTTTAAGGCATGGTATGTCCTTTGTGGGTCACATTGAATGGCACCACAGGTGTAGTAGGTGTCCAGTGGAGAACATAGGGAAGGTGCACTGTCTGCATGTACGTGTTTATTGGACTGATGGACAGGCTGCTGTGCCCTCTGTAGCCCACTGCAATCACACAATGGTTACTATCCGTGGGCAATATGCAGGGTGCTGCCAACATAGTGGTTGTTGCCTAGGCAAGTGTGTGGGTGTATGAGACATGGGTTGAGAGTGTTCTCCGGGTAATACAAGGGTTGCTAACTTTGTTCACCAGGCCTTGATGTCACATCTAGGGGTATGGATTTGCACCTCAGCCTCTCGGCTATTTCACATCTGTTATCCCTGTAAGGTGGACATTGTGACATATACAAGGGCCACCATATAAGAAATTTGCAAAACCCACTGCACAATGAGTCCAGTTGTTACAAACTCACAGCAACTTTCACACAGGATACGAATGACACACACACACATGCACACACACACACACACACACACACACACACACACACACACACACACACACACACACACAAAAACACACACACACACTTGCCATGTCTGGGATTAGAACTCCTGCCTAAGTAGTGTATTACACTACAGCACTAAGCAGTTATAGGACGCGCCACAAAGATTACTGAAGAATTTCTTCCCCAAAGGTGTATTTCACAGTGAATGACCTCAACAGGCTTGCCAAAGTACGGTATTTGAATTGTAATGAGTGTAACTAGCCTAAAAAGCATTGTTCCCTGCAGAGACATAGAAACACACACACAAACATCCACACCTGCCACGTGTGGGAACAGAACCCCTGCCAGAGTTCTATATCACACAACAGCATTACACTGTTATAGGACAAGCCACATAGATTATTGGAGTACTCCTTACCCAAAGGTGTATTTCACAGTGAATGACATCAGCAGGCTTGCCAAAGTAGGGCATTTGAATTGTAGTGAGTGTGACTAGCCAAAAAAGGCAATGCTCCCTGCACAGACAGAGATAAACACACACATACACACACACTCACAGTTGCCATGTCTGGGATTAGAACTTCTACCTAATTTATCACACTACAGCAGTACACAGTTATAGGACATGCCACAGAGATTACTGGGCTACACTTTTCCCAAAGTGTATTTCCAAGTGGATGACCTCAGCAGACTTGTCATAGTAGGCCTTTAGGGAGGGCAGTGTATGTGCATGGGCCATAACTCATTCATTTAGAGGTTGATGCACCACATATGGGCACACGCAAGGTTATATTCTGCAGGTACGTGTATACAGCTGCTAGATGACTACTTCCTTGTGCAGTCATTTTGCACAGCTAGCATTTGCACCACATAGTCTCTAATGCTGACGGATACCAGTGGCTAATGTCTACAGTGAGTGACATTTACACCTCATGTGGTTGTAGCCATTTGGCTGTGTGCTGGGTGGGACAGGCCTCATAATGGATAGCTCCTTGTCACAGTTAATCTCTTCTACACATCTATGTACGTCTACTTTTGGCTTATTATAGTGTGTTGTACTTGGATATATGTCTGTATTCCTATCCACTGTGTGTGCAAAGCATGACTGGTGCATACTGAGGAGTGTATGCACTAACATCTGCAACTGCCAGATATGTAAGGTACACTATGTTTGCAGACATGGGCTTCATTTTTTAAGTGTGGGAGCATGCCCAGTATTACCTTTCAGTATGTTGTTGTCTGACATTGCCTTCATTTCTCTGAGTGTGTGAGTATTCCCAGTATGCCCTTCTGTATTGAATGTGTGGATCAATTCCAGGTAATTTGTACTCCAGTGCAGACCTTTGTGTTATACACCTACAGGTAGCAAAATGTTTCTGCAGGGTATCCGTCGATCATTTGGCAATATGGGGACAAACTGTGCAGGGGATAATGTGTACTAAGGTGATTGTGTCTGTACTGCTTCAGCTACATGGTACTGCTGTTAGCAGAGATATTCAGACATGAGTACTGTTATACACTGTGATGTTTTCTGTCCTCATGTACTGTCAGGTGGACATTCTTGCTCACAGTGATGTTTTGGGGGACAAGGGTGACTGCAGCTGTGTCTGGTATTGAGGGCAGATGCCTATATATTCAAGGTAAGTTATGCCATTCTGGAGGGGGTGCTGCAGACACTTACTGCTGGGTCTGTGTATCTGGTTCAGCACCTTGGTACAGTGCTGGCACAGGATCTCATACTTGTACATCCATTGAAATAACAATATTGCCTTATCTTGCTGTGGCAATACCTCACAGGTGTACAGATTCGCACAGGTTACCCAGAGGCAGGGGCCATGACTCAGGACATTACCCCTAGTGTGGTGTACGGGCAGGTATATAGCCTCCCATTTACGTGTTTGCAGCTGCCAGGGATAGTGTGTGCACAAAGCTTTGTGTCGGACCTTGCACATTCATGCTGCCCATGCTCCCACCCGCCTGTTATTCTATCCTCTTCCAAATATTACGCATAAATTCTCTGATACTTTCCCTAAGGTTATCACCCCATCACAGCTGTGTTTTGGTGTTGGTCCACAGTTCACGCAGTGGGACATGGTGGACATGTTACTGTGGTTTGTCCATATGACCTTGCCTATGGCTTATGTGGAGTGTGTTATGTTGTTATTTGAGTGTCCATGACAAAACATGCATTGGCAGTACATGTGAGGCACAGGCCTTTGGCAGAGGCCTGTGGGCTATTTGGTGTTGATGAGTGCCAGATGTGGCAGGCCGTTGCATTCTTTTAGACCTACAGTCTCAGACCACCATACAGTATATTCCCCTGGGGTGACAGGGTAGATGTGCTAGGTGTTCATGCCATTAGCTTCTATCAGTCTTGATCAGGTGGTGTGGATGCTGGCAGGGTGCTACCTACGGCCAGGGACATACCTGCATGGGACACCTGTACTGCATGCTGCATTCGTTTTGTATTGCCATATACATGTGGGGTCATATTGTACCCATTCCCCACAGCAGGGATACGACCAGAGAGGTACCTGTGGGTGGTGTTTGGGTGAGCTGAGTGCATGTGTGCTATGGACACTACTTGCATATAACACACAGATATGCATGGGGCATTCCAGTTATGCAGGCATGCGCAGGTACATCAGCTGTTTCCCAATACATCAGTCCCACCTCCTTTGTGATCTGCAAGTGTTCGGGTAGACAACACCTGTATCCCCGACTACAGGACCAGATAATATGATGCATAGCTGTATGTACAATTCCAAGGGTGTGTCCATTTCACAGTTACACAATATATACTATATGTCTCGGGTACTTTCCCCTGTGTACTGCTTGTATATCTAGCCCAACAGCCATGCCATGTCAATCTTTCAGATGGTGACAAATATTACCACCATACATTTACAATGGCTTATTGCTTTTTATGAATGGGAGTATTTATAGACCTGATTTTATGCTTGCATTTACACTTGAAAAAGCCCTGTATTGCTGTCAGGGTGAAAGCACTTGTGGTGACTTTTTTAAAACTAAATCTTTCTACTGGCTGATACCTGCTGCTGCCTGGACCGTTTGTTCAATTATCAGTTTTTCTTTTCGGTCCTGCATCTGTTACTATTTTTTACTGCTAGCATGTGTTATGGGGAATTGTCTTTGGCACTGCAGTTGTGAGGACTTGGCCCTGTCATCAGCAGTAGTGGGGAATGGCCACCAGGTCTTACCTCAACATGCATACATACTAACCACTCTCAAACAATATGAAACACACACCAACCTAACACACACATACCTGCATATTATGCAAATGCTACAATCTATCTTGCTACCTTGGCCACCTCAGGGCATCTATGCTCCACTGGTATTATACCTACACATACGTGTTACTACATTTCTACATAGGCTTGTGGGGGGGGGCACACCTGACTGTTACGACATGTGTACATTGGACTGGGGGTGGTCACAACAGACCGTTACTACATTTCTAAATAAGTTTGGGGGGCAAACCTGACTGTTACAAGATTTCTAAGTAGGGTTGGGTAGAGCACACCTGACTGTTTATACATTTCTACACAGGATTGGGAAGAGGGGCACACCTGACTGTTACTACATTTCTATGCAGGATTGGGGTAGGGGGCACACCTGTCTGTTTCTACATTTCTACACAGAGGTTAGGGGGCACAACTGACTGTTAATACATTCTACACTGGATTGGGGGAAGGGGTACACCTGACTGTTTCTACATGTCTACATAGGAGTGAGGGGCACACCTGACTGTTACGACATTTTTACATAGGATTGGGGGGCACACCTGACTGTTTCCACATGTTTACACAGGACTGGGGTGCACACCTGACTGTTTCCCTCTGTTAATTCTGTGTGTCAGGCGTGGCCGTCACAGCTCAACAATTTGCTGTAAGAGGTCCCTGTCCACCCTATAGTGCTCCACTATCTCCAGCTCATGTAGACCCTGGTAGGTTACCCTGTGTCTGTACACTCTTCTCTGTCTCCTCACTGTGGGTTGGTCGACAGCATTCACATTCTCACCACCCTCAGCCTCTTCCAAATGTTGTATGAAAGCTATTGCAGCCCCTATCATTTTGTTGTTTTGTTTGTTAAAATTTCCATGCTTGTATACACCTGTGATGTAGAGTATGGGAAAAAAACAGAGGGAAAGATGTTTGCATTGTTTATAGTAGTGTTCTGGGCTGGTCTGCTGCCTATGTAATTGGCTGATTCTGATACATTTCACCTGCCAGCTATGCTAGTTCTCTGAGATTACCTTCCTACTGCTGTTTTCCCTTCCCATTGCCTTCCTGTTTAAGCCCGGGGGTGCACCGCACAAACACAGTGCTCAAATGTGCACACAGCTGCTATTTCCTGGTTTACTTTTTTTTCCTTTAAAACCCATTGCACGACATGCACACCCGCTTAGGCAATGTAAAGAGTGCTAAGCAGCCTCAGACACACCCCCTTGCTGTTCTCTGCTAAGCTAGGAGCAGAACCATGCCACAGGGCTCCAATCCACTTACAGTATGCCTGACACACACACCCTATGATGTCAGCTAACTCCTAGACTTGCACCAAGCTATTCCTGCTCTTACACTGTTGGGTGCTGATTAGCATGCAGGGGGAAATCTGGGATTCAGTATCATTCCCCTTATTTACATAGGATTGTCTGCTAATGCATAGTTACATGTCCTACACTGAACCTCCCCCCTTAGCAACCCCTATTCACTGGTCATGTTGTCTTCTACCTATTATTGAGTATAATAGCAAAATAGTGATTTTGGTTAGAATGCTTATTTTATGTTATTTTTCTTATTTTCCACACAATCCTGTTTGTGCGCCACTGCCCTATGCTTAAACAGCTGAGATTCTTTTAATTTTGCAAATGTTTTCCATGCCAATGGCCTTATAGTTGGCCATTGGCATGCTATCTACATGATATCCACCCTTTATTTGGAGCTGTAATGGCTCCATTTTGCAATTTGCAGAAATGTACTCCGTTACTGGCGGAGTACATTTCTGCAGATTACACTAGTCCTGCTTGGCTGGTTTCCAGCTTCCTGGATCACAAATTCACCTCATTTGCATGGATTTCACCTGCAAATGGGGGTAATTTGCATACAGAGGCTGAGTCTGTGCAGCACTAGTGCAGAAGCGCTCGTGCACATGCCTTCAGGTTATTTCTGGATCACACGGCAGACATATTGCCTGTTGGTGCTCTTGGAGTAGTCCTGCATGCCATGCAGGGCTTGCAGAATCTGGGGGAATATCTTTTAAAGGGAAAGTGACTCCCAGGACTTGCATTATTAGTGCAGGTACATGTCTGGGTTTTTGTTCAACGGCATCCAGTTGTCAAGAATGGATTTTGAATTCAATGCTAATTGCACTTTGCAAGTAAGATTCAAATAGGAAAGTGAGTAGGGCATGATATTTGCAAATGAAAGAAGAAGAATGGCAATATGGATTGTTTGAATATCTCTACTTAAAGTGACCATTTGTAAGGGGTACCCTTATAATTCTGTGACTAACTTTTCTTTCCACTATGGCTCAAGGGTAAGATGCATAGATTATCTGATTACTGATTAATCTGAATGCCATTTACATGGCTGTCAGGCTGTAGGAATAGTATGTTGGATAGCAAGAAGCACACAAAAATGCCTTCAGGTAGCATCATGAGTTTTGACGGTGCAGCTATTTATACATCATTTATCCTTGTAACACTCAAACTTTTTTTAAGTTTCCCACCATTTTATGGGTACTTCACTTTAATTAACGGCAGATTCAGCAAAGATATGTTTCGTTGCTGTACTGGTGAACAAGAATGCAAAATTAGCATGATTATTATTGGTGGCCTCTGCAATGCAGCATCAGGGGAATGATTGCACAGACTTTGCCACAGTTCTGCAGATTTATCAGTCTGAGAATCAGAAGTGCCAGATAACATTGCTGTGTTTGTATGCAGGCAATTTCAGAATTAAAAAACAAATGGTACTAATCTTGATATTCAATATAATCTCCAGCATGGTACTTCATGGTATATGTTTGGTTAATATGAAGCCATTTATCAGTTGGGGATACATTGCTAAGTAAACTAATGCTTTTTTTATGAAAAATGGCCACACAATGCACTTTCTGAGTCAAAATGTTTTAGAGATGTAGTTGTTTAAATGCATGTAGTAAGCAGATGATTAGACCTAGGTAACCTTGCACATTTAGAAAGTAAAATTCAGCCCTTGCTAAACGGTCTTTGCCCCTCAAGTCCAGCTTCTTGGGCTAAAACCCCATATAAGAGACCCAGACATACTCACACAAGGTTATTTAGTACAAAGGTTAGACAGGATCAGGAAGAAGGAGGTGGGGTTGCAATCTTCTGCAAAATAATCTAAGCATAGACTACCTACCCATCAAATACCCTTATGATAACAACTTTGAATTCCTAGTAACATGGCTCAGAATCAACCCAAAGAAACATATTATCATAATAGCCACTTACATACCTCCCAACAATACTCCCACTGCCATTGAGGAACTCATAGCCTGGAGAGCCTCAACCTACACCCACAAAACCATTATCACAGGTGAGTTCAATTTAGACTGGAACACTTGTACTGTGATAATCCCTCCACCTTCATAAATCTACATGGTTTCTCCCAAACGATCCAGTTTCCCACTCAAATAGATAAACATAGCAAAAGAGAATTTATCTTAGACTTGTCACTTATTAACAATACCACCCACAACTATCTCTCTGAATGACTAACAAATAATTTAAGTGACCATAGACCTACCTACTTAATTCATCATCAGCTCAACCCACCCAGAAACATAATTTACAAAGTCATACAAAATACCAAAAACTTCTCCAACATAGCATTCTTAGATGTGCTCAGTAAATGTAACTGGACACCACTCCATCATCTCCAACTTGACCAGGCCATACCATACTTCAATGACACATTTCTAGCTATTCTAAATAGCTTAGCACCAACTCATACATGTCATGTTAAAAATAAGAGATTGCCCTGGATATCAAAAGAAACCATTAGACTTCAAAGACCAAGGGACAAAACTTGGTTTCAATACCAGAAAAGAAAGCACAATAACACTCTATTAGCATACCAGCAGCTCCACAATCAAACAAAAAATCAACTCAAACTAGAGAAAAAGCATATTATACATCTATGCAAAACAAATATGAAAACATTCCCAAACGTTCTGGCAGGCAATTAACACATTCCCCCACCCAGGTAAATCCACAACCCCAGAACCAACAACTAATAACCAAAGTGTGAGTATTGCCTCACAAATCAGCACCTACTTTCTAAACACCATCCTCTCCTTAGTTACAGGGAACACTTCCACCCCATTCTCTCTTTCACCTAATGTGGAAACTAAGAACAACACATAGATTCAGCAAGCCCTGCATGGTGTGCAAGACTAGTGCAGGAGCTCCAGCAGGCAATATACCTGCCATGTGATCCAGGAATAAGCTGTAGGATGTGCACAAGCACTCCTGCACTAGTCCTGCATGGACTCAGCCCCTGTATGCAAATTACCCCATTTGCAGGAGAAATCCATGCAAATGAGGTGAATTTGCGATCCAGGAAGTTGGAAGCCGGCCGTGCAGGACTAGTGTAATCTGTAGAAATGTGCTCCACCAGTAACGGAGTATATTTCTGCAAACTACAAAATGGAGCCATGACAGCTCCAAATAAAGGGTGGATGTTATGTAGAAAGCATGCCAATGGCCAAGTATAAGGCCATTGGAATCAAAACAGTTGCAAAAATAAAAAAATCAACTTTGATTTTTTTTAGCCAATCTCGGCTGTTTAAGCATAGCGCAGTGGAGTGCAAATGGGATCTGGAGAAAAATAAGAAAAAAACCTAAAATAAGCATTCTAACCAAAATCACTATTTTGCCATTACACTCAATGGCAGGCAGAAGACAACATTGCCAGTGAATAGTGGTTGCTAAGGGGGGAGGCTCAGTGTGGGACCTGTAACTATGAATCAGCAGGCAATCCTATACAAATGAGGGGGAATAATACTGAATCCCAGATTTCCCCTGAATGCTAGTCAGCACCCAACAGTGTAAGGGCAGGAATAGCTTGGTTCAAGCCTAGGAGTTAGCTGACATCATAGGGGTGTGTGTAAGTGGACTGGAGCCCTGTTGCTCGGGTTTGCCCTTATCTTAGTAGAGCTAAGCAAGGGAGTGTGTCTGAGGCTGCCTAGCACTCTTTACATTGCCTAAGCAGATGTGTGCGCCACGCACCGGGTTTTAAACATAAAAAATAAATAAACCAGGAAATAGCAGCTCTGTGCACATTTCAGCAGTATATTTGCATGGCACACCCCTGTGCTTAAACAGGAAGGCAATGGGAAGGGAAAACAGCAGTAGGAAGGTACTTTAGGAGAACTTGCATAGCTGGCAGGTGAAATGTATCAGAATCAGCCAATTACACAGGCAGCAGCCCAGCCCAGAACACTACTATAAACTATGCAAACACCTATCCCTCTGGTTTTTCCCACATACTATACACCACCGGTGTATACAAACAGGGAACTTTTAACAAACAAAAACAAAAAAATGATAGGGACTGCAATAGCTATCATACAACAACATGTGGAATAGGCTGAGGGTGGTGAGGATGTGAATGCTGTCAGCCAACCCGCAGTGAGGAGATGGAGAAGAGTGTACAGACCCTGGGTAACCTACCAGGGGCTACAAGAGCTGGATATAGTGGAGCACTATAGGGTGGACATGGACCTCCTATAGCAAATTGTTGAGCTTTGCCGGCCATTCCTGACACAAAGAACTAACAGAGGGGAACCCATCCCAGTGAATACCAAGGTATGAGTAGGCCTAAGAATACTAGCAACAGGTACCTTCCAAAGGCCAACTGGGGATATGATGAGGATCTCACAGGCATCAGCATCCAGGATACTCCACCAGTTCCTGGATGCCATGTCAGCACATGCCGGTGAGCACGTATAGTTCCCCAACACCTGTGAGACGTTGGCCAGTAATATGTATCTCTTCCACCAAATAGCAGAATACCCTGAGGTAGTGGGTGCTATAGACTACATGTACATATACATAAAAGCACCACCCGGTGAGCGGGGTACGGTCTACATAAACCGCAAGGGCTTCTCCTCCATCAACTGCCAGGTCGTGTGCAATGCCCAGGGCATAATATTGAATATGTGTGCTGGCTGCCCTGGAAACTATCATGATTCCCACATCTGGCATCTGACACAGGTGTACCAGAGATTTGCCAATGAGGACATCCCAAACGGTCACCTAGTAGGGATGCTGGTTACGCACTGGAGCCATGGCTGATGACAACCTTCAGAAATGCACACACATCCAAACAAGAACTCTATAATGAGGCACATGCACAGACCAGAATCATAATAGTGTGTGTGTTTGGGATGCTCAAGTCACGGTTCCAGTGCCTGGACACATCCGGTGGAGCCTTGCAGTACTCACCAGCTACATGTGCTCAAATTGTCATCGTATGTGCCATGCTGCACAATATGATCTTGTGGAAACAGCTGCAGCAGGAATAGCATGGGGCAGGGCCACACAGCCCCTTACCATTGCCAAGGCCTGCACAAGCACAGAGTGACTTGGAGGAGGAACAAGCTGAGCCTGCCCCAGTAGGCAGAAGGAGGCATGCCCAGTATGCCCTGGCTTTAGCAAAGAGGCAACGCATAGCACATACACTATCACAGGAGGGACCCAGGGAATGACACCTCTCTCTGACTCGCACATACAGTAAAAGGGATGCCAAACATGGCACTACCTGTGCTCAACCATGTGTAGGGAGTGTACTATGTGCATCCAACATAGGCAGCCCTCCAGCACCACCCTCAATACTGCCACACCCACAAGGTAAGTCACTCAACTTACCAATTGCCGAATGTAGTAGTATGTGTTGTTACATGTATCTATGGTATGGATGTGAGCATGCAAGGGAATTGGGTGGCTGAATGGGATGCCAGCAGATAGTAGACCCCTATAGTGGCAGCATGAGATCTGTAACAAATACTGGTGCCACCATAGTAGCCAGTACTACACATGATGACAAAACGCACTGCAGGAAATGTGCTGGGCCACATGTGTGTCCATATGACACACACATGCCAGTCAGGGAGGTTCACATACCCAACAACAGTCACAGCAATAGGACAGGTGTAGACAAACACAAAGACTGTGCTAAGGCCTCTAAATGATACCTATGGGTAACCTCCCCCCCAGGCCTATACAGACAGACTACATCAGGTCAGGCAGTGGGATGTTAGTTCTGAAGGGTACGAAGTCAGAAACTAATATGTAGGTCAATCAAACATAAGACCTGTAGTACACTGATATGCCTCTAGTCGCCATCATAGGTTAGAAAACAGAATGAAATGGAGTAGCTGGCATACCAGTACAGTCATAGCGAATGTGTATAAATGTCAGCTGTGCCCCCCCAATCCTGTGTAGCAATGTAGAAACAGTCAAGTATGCCCCCCACATCCTATGTAGACATGTAGTAACATTCAGGTGTGCCCCCTCCAAATCCTATGTAGAAATGTAGTAACAGTAAGGTGTACCCCCCCCCAATCTTGTGTAGCAATATAGAAACAGTCAGGTGTGCCCCACATATCCTATATAGACATGTAGTAACAGTCAGGTGTGCCCCCCCATCCTATGTAGAAATGTAGTAACAGTCAGGTGTGCCCACCCAATCCTGTGTAGCAATGTAGAAACAGTCAAGTGTGCCCCCCCATATCCTATATAGACATGTAGTAACAGTCAGGTGTGTTCCCCCAATCCTATGTAGAAATGTAGTAACAGTCAGGTGTGCCCCCTCCAAATCCTATGTCGAAATGTAGTAACATTCAGATGTGCCCTTCCCAAGCCTGTGTAGCAAAGTAGAAACAGTCATGTGTGCTCCCCCATATCCTATGTAGACATGTAGTAAGACTAAGGAGTGCCCCCTCAATCCTATGTAGAAATGTAGTAACAGTCAGGTGTTGCCCCGCAATCCTGGGTAGCAATGTAGAAACAGTCAAGTGTCCCCCCATATCCTATGTAGACATGTAATAACATTCAGGTGTGCCCCCAAATCCTATGTAGACATGTAGTAACAGTCAGGTGTGCCCCCCAATCCTATGTTGAAATGTAGTAATAGTCAGGTGTGCCCCCAATCCTGTGTAGCAATATAGAAACAGTCAGGTGTGCCCCCCATATTCTATGTAGACATGTAGTAACAGTCAGGTGTGCCCCACAATCCTATGTAGAAATGTAGAAACAGTCAGGTTTGCCCCCCCCAATCATGTGGAGCAATTTAGAAACAGTCAGGTGTGCCCCCCATATCCTATGTAGACATGTAGTAACAGTCTGGTGTGCTCCCAAATCCTATGTAGACATGTAGTAACAGTCAGGTGTACCCCCCAATCCTATGTAGAAATGTAGTAACAAGCAGGTGTGCCCCCAATCCTGTGTAGCAATGTAGAAAAGGTAAGGTGTGCCCCCTCAATCCTATGTAGACATGTAGTAACAGTCAGTTGTGCCCCCCCCCCAATCTTATGTAGAAATGTAGTAACAGGTTGGTATACCCCCTAATCCTGTGTAGCAATGTAGAAACAGTCAGGTGTGCCCCCCATATCCTATGTAGACATGTTGTCACAGTCAGGTGTGCCCCCCCAATCCTATGTAGAAATGTCGTAACATGTATGTGTAGGTATAATACCAGTGGAGCACAGATGCCCAGAGGTGGCCAAGGTAGCAAGATAGATTGCAGCATTTGTACAATATGCAGGTATGTGTGTGTTAGGTTGGTGTGTGTTTCCTATTGAGTGAGAGTGGTCAGTATGTATGCATGTTGAGGTAGGACCTAGTGGTCATTGCCCAGTACTGCTGCTGAAGACAGGGACAAGTCCTCACAACTACAGTGCCAAAGACAATTCCCACAAGTATAACACATGCTAGCAGTAAGCCATTGTAAATGTATGGTGGTAATATGTGTCACCATCTGACAGATTGACATGGCATGGCTATTGGGCTAGGTATGCAAGCAGTACACAGGAGAAAGTACCTCAGACATACAGTATATATTGTGTAACTGTGAAATGGACACACCCTTGGAATTGTACATACAGGTATGCATCACATTATCTGGGCCTGTAGAAGGGAATACCGGTGTTGTCTGTCCGAACACTTGCAGATTATAAATGTGATAGGACTGATGTATTGGGAAACAGCTGATGTACCTGCACATGCCAGCATAACTGGAATGCCCCATGCATATCTGTGCATCAGATGCAAGTAGTGTCCATAGCACACATGCACCCAGCTCACCCAAACACCACCCAGAGGTACCTCTCTGGTCATATCCCTGCTGTGGGAAATGGGTACAATATGACCCCACCTGTATATGACAATAGCGAAAGAATGCAGCATGCAGTACAGGTGTCCCATGCAGGCATGTCCCTAGCCATAGGTAGCACTCTGCCAGCACCCACACCACCTGATCAAGACTGATAGAAGGTAATGGCATGAACACCTACCACACCTACCCTGTCGCCCCAGGGGAATATACTGTATGGCAGTCTGGGACTGTAGGACTGACAGAATGCAACGACCTGCCACAGCTGGCCCACATCACCACCAAATGGCCTACAGGCCTCTGCCAAAGGCATGTGTCTCACACGTACTGCCAATGCATGTTATGTCATGGACACCCAAATAACAACATAACACACTCCACATAAGCCATATGCAAGGCCATGTGGACAAACCACAGTAACATGTCCACCATGTCCCACTGCATGAACTGTGGACCTACACCAAAACATAGCTGTGATGAGGTGATAACCTTAGAAAAAGTATCAGAGAATGTATGCATAATGTATGGAAGAGGATACAATAATAGAGGGGGGTGGGAGCATGGGCAGCATGGAATGTGCAAGGTCCAACACAGCTGTGTGCACACACTATACCTGGCTGCAAACACATAAATGGGTGGCTACAAACCTGCTCATACACCACAATAGGGGTAATGTCCTGACATATGACTCCAACCTCTGGGTAACCTGTGTGAATCTGTACAACTGTGAGGTATTGCCACAGCAAGATAAGCCCATACTGTCATGTTGCTGGATGTACAAGTATGGTATCCTCTGCCAGCACTGTACCAAGGTGCTGAACCAGATTCATAGACCCAGCAGTAAGTGTCTGCAGCTCCCCTCCAGAATGGCATAACTTTCCATGGATATGTAGGTG
Source organism: Protopterus annectens (assembly GCF_019279795.1). NCBI lineage: Eukaryota > Metazoa > Chordata > Ceratodontiformes > Protopteridae > Protopterus > Protopterus annectens. Next base: position 540,106,260 of record NC_056735.1, read on the forward strand.
TTTGCCCACAATACCAGACACAGCTGCATTCACCCTTGTTTCCCAGGACATCACTGTGAACGAGAATGTCCACCTGATAGTACAGAGGACATAAAACATCACAGTGTATAACAGTGCACATGTCTAGATATCTCTGCTAACACCAGTATCATGTAGCAGAAGCAGCACAGACACAATCACCTACAGTACACACTAACCATTGCACAGTTTGACCCCATATTGCCAAATGATCTACGGATACCCTGCAGAAACAGTTTGCTACCTGTAGGTGTACAACACAAAGGTCTGCACTGGAGTACAAACTACCTGGAATGGATCCACACATTCAATACAGAAGGGCATACTGGGCATGCTCACACACTTAGCGAAATGAAAGCAATGTCAGACAATAACATACTGAAAAGTCATACTGGGCATGCTCACACACTTAAACAAATGAAGCCCATGTCTGCAAACAACAGTGTACCATACATATCTGACAGTTGCAGATGTTAGTGCATACAATCCTCAGTATGCCCCAGTCATGCTTTGCACACACATTGGATTGGAATACAGACACATATCAAAGGACAGCACACTATAATATGCCAAAAGTAGACATGCATAGATGTGTGAAAGAGAGTGACTATGACAAAGAGCCATCCATCATGAGGCCTGTCCCACCCAGCACACAGCCAAATGGCTACAACCACATGATGTGTAAATATCACTTACTGTATAAATTAGCCACTGGTTTCCATCAGCATTACAGACTATGTGGTGCATGTGTTAGCTGTACAACATGACTGTATAAGGCAGTAGTCATCTAGCAGCTGTATGCACATACCTGTGGAATATAGCTCTGTGTTTGCCTGCAGGTGGTATGTCAACATCTAGATGAATGGGTTATGGCTCATGCACACACACTACCCTCCCCATAGTTCTACAATGACAAGCCTGCTGATGTCACCCACTTAGAAATACCCCATTGGGAATAAAGTAGCTCATTATTCTCAGTGGCGCATCCTAAAACCGTGTAATGCTGTAGTGCGATAAACTAGTTAGGTAGGAGTTCTATTCCCAGACATAGCAACTGTGTGTGTGTCTCTGTCTATGTAGGGAGCAATGTTTTTTAGGCTAGTCACTCTCACTGCAATTCAAATGCACTAGGTTGGCAAGCCTGCTGATGTCATTCACTGTGAAATACACCTTTTGGAAAGGTGCAACTCAGTAATCTCTGTAGCATGTCCTATAACTGCATAATGCTGTAGTGTGATAAACTAGTTAGGTAGAAATTCTAATCCCAGACATGACTACTGTGTTTACGTGTGTATGTCTCTGTCTGTGTAGGGAGCAATGCTTTTTAGGCAAGTCACATGCACTACAATTCAAATGCCCTACTTTGGCAAGGCTGCTGATGTCATTCTTTGTGAAATACACCTTTGGGAAAGATGTCACTCAGTAATCTCTGTGGTGCATCCTATAACTGCATAATACTGTAGTGTGATAAACAAATTAGGTAGGAGTTCTAATCCCAGGCATGGCAACTGTGTATCTCTGTCTGTATAGGGAGCAATTCTTTTTAGGCTACTCACACTCACTACAATTCAAATGTCCTACTTTGGCAAGCTGCTGATGTAATTCACTGTGAAATAAATCTTTGGGAAAAGTGCAGCCCACTCATCTCCATGATGCATCCTGTAAGTGTGTAATGCTGTAGTGTGATAAACTAATTAGGTAGAAGTTCAAATCCCAGACATGGCAACTGTGTGTGTGTGTGTCTCTTTCTGTGTAGGAAGCAATGCTTTTTAGGCTAGTTACACACACTACAATTCAAATGCTCCACTTTGGCAAAAATGCTGATGTCATTCACTGTGAAATACACCTTTGGGACAGGTGTAGCTTAGTAATCTCTGTGGTGTGTCCTATAACAACGTAATGCTGTCGTGTGATATAGTACTTTGGCAAGAATTCTATTCCCACACATTTTGTGTGTGTGTTACTTTGTGTAGGGAGCAATGCTTTTTAGGCTAGTCACACTCACTACAAATCAAATGCCCTACTTTGGCAAGGCTGCTGATGTCATTCACTGTGAGATACACCTTTGGGAAAGGTGTAGCCCAGTAATCTCTCTGGAGCATCCTATAACTCTGTAATGCTGTAGTGTGATAAACTAGTTAAGTAGAAGTTCTAATCTGAGACATAGCATCTGTGTGTATTTGTGTGTGGTTGTCTCTGTCTGTGTAGGAAGCAATGCTTTTTAGGCTAGTCACACTCACTACAATTCAAATGCCCTACTTTGGCAAGGCTGCTGATGTCATTCACTGGGAAATACACCTTTGGGAAAAGTGTAGCCTAGTAATCTCTCTGGAGCATCCTATAACTCTGTAATGCTGTAGTGTGATAATCTAGTTAAGTAAAAGTTCTAATCTGAGACATAGCATCTATGTGTATTTGTGGGTGGGTGTCTCTGTCTGTGTAGGGAGCAATGCTTTTTAGGCTAGTCACACTCACTACAATTCAAATGCCCTACTTTGGCAAGGCTGCTGATGTCATTCACTGTGAAATATACCTTTGGGAAAGGTGTAGCCCAGTAATCTCTGTGGCGCGTCCTCTAACTGCGTAATACTGTCAAGTGATAAACTAGTTAGGTAGGAGTTCTAATCTCAGACATGGCAACTTTGTATGTATCTTTGTCTGTGTAGGCGCAATGCCTTTTAGGCTAGTCACACAAACTACAATTCAAATGCCCCACTTTGGCAAGGCTGCTGATGTCATTCACTGTGAAATACACCTTTGGGAATGGTGTAGCCCAATAATTTCTGTGTTGCATCCTATAACTGTGTAATGCTGTAGTGTAATAAACTAGTTAGGTAGAAGCTGTAATCCCAGACATGACAGGTGTGTGTGTCTCTGTGCTTGTCATTCATATCTTGTGTGGAGGTGGCTGTGAGTGTATAACAACTGGACTCATTGCGGAGTGATTTTTGCATAGTGCTTATATGGTGGCTCTATTATATGTCACAATGCCCACTTTACAAGGATAACAGATGTGAAATAGCCAAAAGACCGAGGTGGCAATCCATACCCCTAGATGTGGCATCAAGGCCTGGTGAACAAAGTTAGTAACCCATGTATTACACAGAGAACACTCTCAACCCATGTTTTATACTCAAACACACTTGCCTAGGCAACAACTGCTATGTTGGTAGTACCCTGCATACTGCCCATGGATAGTAACCATGGTGTTATTGCAGTGGACAGCAGAGGGCATGGCACCCTGTCCATCAGTAAAATATGCACATAAATGCAGACAGTGTGCCTTCACTATGCTCCCCACTAGACGCCTGCAATACCTGTGTTGCCATCAAATGTGACCCACAAAACCCATACCATGCCTTATACACATGTCCTGTATGGACAGATGCCACTGACCACAGGAAATACCTGTATCATGCTATCAATGTAGGTGCAGGGACAAGCTGCTGCCCATTACCTGTTCCCAGCACATGAGGCCAGGGCAGGCACATCTGCTTATAAAAATCTGTGTACATAACATGAGCCAGACACCACAGGTACTGTTCCACATGTCACTGTATATGCATATGGGTTGTGTGCACATCCCAGACAGTGTCCATGTCATGGACTAAAGAACACATACATGGCAAGCATTGAACAGCAATGTCCAAACACAATAGCTACCCAGGTGACTGGATGGTGAATACAATACCCACCAGTGTGGGCCAATCCAGACACTACACCCCTAAGCCACACTGCATACCATTGTCATGTGGCCTGATACCAAGGCATACTCTTCACCTTGCCTTGTATAGCCTTCTAGCACAGTTAACCACTATGCACTTGTGAAGCAATGCACACATGCATGTCAGTACTCGCACCCTGTGTCTGTGTGTGTGGTGTATGATGCTTTTGACCACATTCACACTCACTACAACCCCCATTGGCATACTGAAGCATGCTGTCTGATGTCAGACACCTCCACATACCCTTTGCCCATATAAACTCAGGATAACCCTGTGGTGCATGTGATACTTGCGCAGTACTGTATTGTGGCAAACTAACTAGTGAGGAAGTGTATTTTTGACACTGCCAAGTGTGTCAAAGTGTGTGAGTCACTGAGAGAGTGTGGCTGTGTTAACGCTGACACCTGTTTATGTGGACAGGCACATGTACTACACCTACCGTATCACTACCATATCACTGCTGCAGATGTTACTCACAATCACATATACATTTGGAGAGCTCATTAACATGTAAGCTATGTGGTGCATCCAATAACTGCATAGATATGTGATAGCAATACATAGTCAGGGGTTTGATACCCTGTACTGGTAGGTGTGTGACACAAACATGCTTAGGTTTTACTCTCCCACCCCTGTCTGACTTATCCTTGCCTCTGTCAGCCTCTCTCACTCCTTCTCTGGTGGATTTGGAGAACTACACCTGCTTTGCTTAGACAGCAGCATGTGTTTTGTAAGTGTAGCTCATGATCAGCTAATGGCCTGTGCACAAATTGCAGCCCTCCTCTAGCTGATTGCATGTGGAACAGCTGTGGTAACATTCCCATAGCCAATTGCATGGAAACACACTCCAATATCTAGGAACATCATGTTGGTGTTGGGCCTTTTCATTCACAGTGAACAGGACCTAGGGCTGGTGTTTGGCAAACAGCATCACATATGGATTGGGGATTTACCTCTAACAACATAGACTGTGGAAACAGGGCAACAAACAGGAGGGGAATGTGCCTGACATGACCACAGAATGTAAGTGTTGCTATTCTGCATTTGGAGTAAGGTTGGTTTAACAGGGTGTGTGTGTGATCTGGCTGGTCTACATGTTTTAATACCTGTCATGACAGTGCTATGTTTCTGAGGAAACCCTCATCTGTAGGGTCATCTGCAGACTGGGCAATGTGTGTTGCCTTCTGTTTCTTGTGTTACTCACATAGCACCTATCTGTGGACTGCAGAAGCATAGTGTGAGGATTGCAGTCAGTACATGGTGACAGCCATGATACTTACTGACTTCATATCCCTCATAGGACATATGTCACAACAAACCATGTTACAACAGTAAATGTATGAGGTTGTCACAGCAACATGTCAATATTGGCCCTGTGTTTGTGCCTCCAGCCACAAATCTGTCAACCTTTGTACATATGTCATGCAGTAAGAGGTGCATATGTTCTGTACACCATAATTTATTGACATCATATCTGATAAGCCATTGAGATAGCAGACTGCTACCTATGTTATCTATAGTAGGGGTTATATTTGAGGACATAACCTGGGCATTCTGTGGTTGTGTGTACAGTACTGAGGTCTGTGTACATATGGTGATTGTCGACAGTGTGTGTATTGTGAATATGTACCCTGGCCTGTGTACAGACTGTGGCAGATGTCATTGTTCTTGGTCCTGTTCTATCTGATGTAACATGCTGCTCCACTGTATGTGACCCTATCGGCTTACATGTTTGTAGGGCCAAACACACACATGTCCCATACCATAGACTGGCATCGGACCACACTGTGTAGTGGCCCAGTATATGTAGGGTTAGTGTGTGAGTGGCACATATGAGGATGGTGTTGATCAGATAGTCCATATACTGCAATATTATGCTAGCTTACCATATGTGGCTGAGGCTGTGTTCACATTGGTTGTGGTTATGCACTTGTGGTTATGCACTTTTACACAGGTGTCTGTTACTCTGTGCTGTGACATACCTATCGAGCCTGCTATATATGCAGGTACATGTGTATTACCCAATAAGACATGTAGGCCAGTGTTTAGGCAGCCTGCCTGTAGCCTGCACAGTGCTTTGTTACATGCCTAGTAGCTTAGTGTATTTACCCAGTTTGATGTTATGTCCAGATACTTGCCAGATGTACTACTGCCAGGACACCATAACAGTCATGTATGTCAGACAAAGCAGTGGGATGCTGTACAGATGTATGTCACTAACTAGTGGGCAGTATGTGGCCATAGCACCTCTGTACCATGTGTCAGGACAGACAGGGATGTGTGAATGTATAACCTATGGGGGCAAATGTATTCTGCTATTTAAGGGATATACCCATCTACATGGCTGTTAACATCCACATTGTCAGGCTTGGTCCACACGTCTTGCACTAAGGGGTTCTATTTATACCTCAGGACTGACCAGAGTGTGTCAGACTGTCCACATGTATTGGCCATATCTATGCTGTAGTCCACAGGATCATTACTGTGCTACCAGTGGTACTGTACTATGATGTCTTTAGGATGTCTGTCAGTAGCCAATGGTGTACATGTTAAAAGGAGATGTGACCTCCCACACACAACATGTCTGTGAAGACAACCCTTATTACAGTAGCAATAGTCTACATATATACCTGCAATACATGCCTGACATCCCGTTGCACTAAGAAGTTAGGACTATAGGGGCTGAGGTAGAGCTCCACTCCATGTCCAGGACATATGGTGAACATATATGTATATATAATTATCCATATATCTATATAGATATATACACAATATCCTAGACTTGGTCATTACCGACATGGGAAATCAATGCTCCACACCTATGGTCACCCACTCCGTCATGTCTGACCATAAGCTAATCACCCTAGACATCCACATCCCAACCCCACCCCCCGTTAAGGAAACCTCTGTAAAAAACTTCTCTAAAGCCAACTTCATGCTACTCAAGTTAGAATTGACAAACTTCATGACACCCATGCAGATGGGAACTGAAAGTTTGACTGCCGAATTCTACACTAAGGCACTGTACGAGCACCTCCACTCGTGCATGAATCATGCCATCCCCAATAGGACCAAGTCATTCTCCTCCAAAAAAAGGAAGCCAACTTGGTGGTCCCTTGCCATAAACAAACTTTACAACAAAAGGAAGAAACTGTTGCAGAAAAGAGGAAACTCCCAGGATGCAAAGAACTCCCTTACCAGCCTCAGTAAGAAGCTGAGATCCCTCATAAAATCCTCCAAAGCTAGTTACGAAAATAAAATTGCCAAAGATTCCAAAGACGACCACAAGGCATTCTATAGCTATGTCAAGAATCTAAAGGGCAATGCTCAGATCTGCTCTGAGCTACAACAGAATGGCATTAAATATTCTGATCCCAAGGATATTGCCAATATCCTGGCAGATTGATTCAGTGCAAACTTCACCCCCCTCTCACCCCCTAAAGGGCTCATCTCAGTACCAAAAGATTGCCAAATTCTGGTAATAACAGCCACACAGGTAAAAAACACACACTCCAAGGCTAAGAATACAGCGTCCATGGGACCAGATGACATCCCAGGCTGTGTACTACATAAACTACAAAATGAACTGGCACCTCACCTAAGTGTCATGTTTAATCATAGCCTCACCTCAGGCTACGTGCCCACTGAGTGGCACACAGCTACAGTTATCCCGCTCCACAAGGGGGAATCCAACTTGGATCCTGGGAACTACCAACCCATCAGTCTGATGAGCCTGATCTGCAAGAACATAGAAAGTATTATCATGGAACATATAAACAAAGACATTGGCAACCTTCAAACACTGGATCCCATGCAGTTTGGGTTCATTAAGGGCCGATCTTGTCTCCTGAATCTGATTGACTTCTTCAAATCAGTCTCCAGAGCCATGGACAAGGGTAAGGTGGTCCACACAGATGATCTGGATCTCACCAAAGCCTTCAACACCATCCCCCACTCTGGAATCATAGATAAACTTACTAAGCTGGGCATTAATCCCTACGTCACTCAATGGGTTGCCAACTGGCTTACTGACAGAACCCACAATGTAAAAGTAGCCGACTCCAAATCCAGCTCCAGACAAGTGACAAGTGGAGTAGCTCAGGGTTTAGTCCTGGGACTGCTCTTGTTTGGCATCAACTTATCTTACGTACAGGCCAACACTAAGGGATTCTGGCTAACAAAGTTCACAGATGACTGCAAACTCGGAGCCATTACTGAATCCCCAAATGATGTGGATATTTACAAAAGGGCCTTACAGAAACAGATGCTTGGTGCCAGAGCCATGGGCTCAAGCTCAATGCCAAGAAATGTATAGTTATCCCCTTTGGGAAAAAACATGTACCTGTGAATTACCACATAAGTGGCAGTACACTAAACACCAAAAGTGTGATAAGACTTAGGGACACAGGTGGACAGTGTTCTCACCTTCAATAACCACATTGCCACAACAGTCAGGAAATCATTCTATGTGGCACACCTCATCACTAAGGGCTTTTCATCCAGAAAAAAGGAGGTCATTGCCCCACTGTACTCATCTCTCATTAGACCCATTAGAGAATACAATGCCCCGTTTGGTATATACCTCTCAAGATATCTGCAACAACAGGAAAGGCTGCAGAAATACCTCACTAAAAGAATCACAGGCCTAAAGCAGATGCCCTATGCTGACCGTCTAAAAAAAATCCACCTATACTCTGTCACATATCGTCTACTCAGAGGCGATCTCTTTTTAACATACAAGGCCATGTCAAACCCAGAGCTGTTGGACATGCTACAATTAAAGAAATCCCAATCCCTCAGAGACACATGTTCCAGGGATCTAAACCTTGTCATCACAATGAACAAAACATGCTGGAGGAATAGGTTCCTGACCCAGAGACTCCGCAGACTCTGGAACAGACTACCCATACATGTCAAGCTGAGTGTCTCTTTGGTCCTTTTCAAAAGGAACCTTGATGATTGGATGGGAGATAATAAATTCACCCCGGGGATCATGTCAGTCACCCTGCTAGACAGGGGTGCAGGGAAGTAAATACTGTGGGAAGAAATAGCCAGGGAATTGTTATGGCTAGGCTTATATAGGCCCTAGGGACGATATCCTTGTACCGACCCATGAACCTATGAACATATACATATCGACATACATAGATGGATTTGTATAGGTACACACACACACACACACATATATATATATATATATATATATATATATATATATATATATATATATATACATATAAACACTCAGATATATACATATACACAGCAATATATGTCTACACATATACAGATAGAGATACATATGCACATATACATATGGATATCTACATATATAATGACAGTAATAGGTATAACAGAATAGATATGTATGCCCAAATAGTTTTAGATATCTACACATATGTCTACATAAATAGGCATATCTGTACACATAGGATGTGCATACATATATAGCTATATATGCATATATATATATATATATATATATATATATATATATATATATATATATATATATATAGATACATAGATAGATATGTACATACGAATGTTGCACTATACAGATGTGTATACAGACATATGTATGAATATGTGAATATGAAAGTGTGATAAGAGACCTTGGGACACAGGTGGATAGGAGTATCTCCTTTGATAATCACATCGCCACAGTAGTCAGGAAATCCTTCTATGTGGCACACCTCATCACAAAAGGTTTCTCATCCAGGAAAAAAGAGGTCGTTGTTCCCCTCTACTCGTCACTCATTAGACCCATTATAGAGATAGAGTACAATGCCCCTTTTGGTATGTACCTCACCAGACACCTACAACAACTGGAAAGGCCATAAAAATACCTCACAAAGAGGACTACTGGCCTCAAACAGATGCCCTATGCAGACCATCTCAAAAAACTCCAGCTTTACTCCATCGCATATTGCCTACTCAGAGGCGATATCTGCCTAACATACAAAGCTATGTCAAACCCAGAGCTGCTGGACATGCTCCACTTAAAGAAATTCCAGTATCTCCGAGTTACATGCTCTAGGGACCTACACCTTGTCACCACAATAAACAGAACATGCTGGAGGGATAGATTCCTGTCCCAGAGACTTCCCATACTCTGGAACAAGCTACCTATCTATATCAATCAAAGCTTCTCATTAGCACTCTTCAAGAAAAATTTAATGATTAGATGGGAAATAGGAAATTCACCCCGGGGATCACCTCTGTGGTTCTGCTCGACAGGGACACAGGAAAATGTTTTTCTTGGGTGGCAAAAGCAGGGTACCTTTTTGACTAGGCTTGTGTAGAACTAGGGCTGATAGCCTAGTACCTACTTATGAACCTTATGAACCTTATATACATGTGTATGTACATGTAGACATATAACAACATATTATATGTATATATCCTTATTCCTGCCATGTGTAAACCTCACGGTTGAGTTTAACCTCCCAGATGTATCTCACCGTATGGATCCGCTATGTGTACATTATGATAAAACAACATATGTGATGCAACAGTCATATTAATAACAATTACAAAAACATATTATACACTAGCCACAACTCACAAACACACTTACATAATTATAACAAACCCCACTTCTCTATCACTTACACACCTAACACATTATAACACCTTCTTTATACCTTTCTTTTCCACAGTACCTCCATCCTAGAATATCACACTGACTCACAACTACCTCTTTAAAACTTCCACTATGCCCCAGTTACAAATGAAACTTCCTGTCTCCTTCTTATTAGTAGTCTTTCTCATAACCACCTACTTCCTAACCTCCTATGAACACTCCCTAACTGCTTCTTTCTCACTTCCCTCTAAACATACCAGTACACCTGTTACATCCCTACCCCCTTCCATCTTACATTCCACTTCTCAATCCACATACCTACTTCCCAAATACCATAGGGTTCTACACTGCAAACTACTACAAACTAAAGGAAAGAAAATATTTGACACAATTATAAAACATACACCTGAAAACTATCTTATAATCCTCCATCTACTACAAGATGGAGACATTCAACCCAACCCAGGCCCTCTGTACTCCAACAAAACATACACAACTCACATCAAACCTCTCTCTCCCTCATCCACTGCATCCTCTGACTTATTATCTTTAGCCCATCTCAACATATGTAGTATCTGCAACAAAATCAGTCAACTGCATGCCCTTCTAGAAGTAAACAACTTTGACATCCTATGCTTATCAGAAACCTGGCTAAAGCCCTCTATTAAAGACATTGAAATTACCCCACCTGGATATAGCATTCTCAGATCTGATCGTACCTCCAAAAAGGAGGTGGAGTAGCTATTCTTTATAAAACACAACTAAAGCTTACTCTTCTGGACCTTACCCTTAACCAAAAATTAATGCGAAATAATTGGTTCCAAAATACAAATTAACAACACTAAATCTATAAACATCATCTGTGCATACCTCCCTGGAAATAATATCCCATCTTAGAACAACTTCGAACACCTCTCTATAAACCTCCCTCAAGAAACACTATTTCTTGGGGACTTTAACATCGACTGGAATTCTTGTAGCAATGCTAACCCCACCTCCCACATAAATCTTTTGGTTTCAAACAACTTATTGACAGTCCAACTAGAATAAATAATAAAAGTAACAAAGAAACCACCTTAGATTGGATTCTTACAAACTCCCCCCTACAAAACTACCAAACTGGTATCCTTCCAGAAGATCTTAGTGATCACTCACTTACTTATGTTATTAGGGCCAAAACTAAGCTAAACCTACCTACCTCACATAAAACAATATATTCAAAAAAACACTTTAATTCTGAAGGATTCCTAACAGAGCTGTCACAATACAACTGGACCCTCTCAAATATCTCTCACTCGACAATGCTGTTGAACACTTCAACTCAGCATTCCTGACCATCCTGAATCAACATGCCCCAAAACGTATCATTAGAACAAAGACCAAAATAGCACCCTGGCTAACTTCTAATACCAAACAAACAATAATACTTAGAAATAAATCATGAGAAAAATGGCGGTCCTCCAGAAACCCAAACGATCACCGTATCTTCAAAGAACTCAGAAATAAAACCAAAAAGCTATACTTGCAGATAAAAAATTATTACCTTGAACTACAACAATCAACAAAAAGAACCAAAAAAGTTTTGGTCCACTATCAATAATCTTCTTACCCCAGGCAAAGTAGTTACACCAAACCCACAAAACTTAGATCCTGACAACCCCTCTTTAATAGCCAATAACTTCAACACCTTCTTTACCACTTCCATACAAAATCTAGCTAACCACTTAACCCCTGATTCCTCCCAACTGCTCTTAAATAACAGTGACAACTGCCTTCCACCCCTGCAACTTCAACCCATACCTACCTCCTACATACAATCTCTTTTACAAAAACTTAAATCTACTACACCCTCAGCTGATAACCTTCCAGCTGAATTTCTTCAAATAGCAGCCAAAGCTATCGCCTACCCTGTCTCCATCCTCATAAACAGATCCATAAAAGAAAGTACTTTTCCCTCAATCTGGAAAATATCTCATATCATACCCCTACACAAAGGAGGCAAAGCCACAGACCTTTCAAACTTTCGTCCTATAGCACTATTATCTCCTCTAGCTAAAATCATGGAAAAATGCATACACAAACAACTACTCACCCATCTCCTTCAAAATAATCTACTTGCAGATACTCAACATGGATTTAGACCTTCACATAGTACTACCACTGCTCTACTTTCCTTTTCCAACACCATCAACTGTAATCGTAACAACAACAAACTAACCTCTTCTCTTTTCCTAGACCTATCAAAAGCCTTCGACATGGTCAACCACTCACTTCTACTACACATATTAAAATCCCTTGCTTTGGATACCTCCTCCTTAACCTGGTTCTCTTCTTATCTCGAAAACAGGCAACAAGCAGTACTCTGGAAAAATTGTCTATCTTCACTACTACCTATCTCTTTAGGAGTCCCACAAGGATCCATACTAGGCCCCTCCTATTCTCTATCTTTATTAATGACCTCCAAGCATCTATCCAAAACACTACATGTATACAATATGCAGATGATTCCACAATTATTTGCACAGCCTCCACTCAATCTGAACTCCACTCACTCACACAAGCTACCTTTTCTATCGTCGAAGACTGGTTCTCAAAAAGATGTCTTCTCCTCAATTCCAAGAAAACAAAACTACTACTTTTCTCACCTACACACAAATCTACACAACTTAACTTCTCTATTACTGCAGGTGATAACTCCCTCATCTCCCCAGACTTATCAACCAAACTACTTGGTGTTACTATTGATAATAATCTAAGCTATGATTACCATATCAACAACACCATAAAAGCACTCAATAAAAAAATTGGCACACTATACAGAATCAAACCCTACCTAACACCTGAAGCACGGACCACCTTAGCACAAACACATCTCATCTCGACCCTATTGTATGCCTCCTCTATCTACACTAACCTCTCAAAAAGTAACCTAAAGAAACTTACGACATCCTACCACAATATAGCTCGCTTTGCCACAGCATCCCAGTATAGAACACACCACTGTCTAAACTTAAAACATTTACACTGGTTGGAACTTCCCAACAAGATTATATATCAACAACTCCTGATAACACATAACATATTATATCAACCATCTAAAACACCAGCTCTCACTAATCTTCTGAGCCCTTATAATAACCTGAAACAACTACGTTCTGCAGAAAAGCTTCAAGTCAAAACAACTCGAATCACCAATTCTGCAGGTAACTGCCTTTTTCCCAACGCAGTAGGCAAAATATGGAATAACCTCCCTTCCCACATTACCTCAATAGGCTCCTTTGATCTTTTAAAAACAACTTCTTGCACATCTTACAAACTTCTGGCTCTGCTCTTGTACCAATCCCGACTGAGAAACCTAATACCTTCTACTATCATTCTTCCTCACTTCTCAACTACAATCCTTCTCTGTGTTCTCAAACATCCTAATGACTCTACAGTTTCTACTGTTCTCAAAAAAAAAAAAAAAAAAAAATTATACATTGTATATACACTAATATGTATGCAATGATTTGTATGGAGTGTAGTTCTAGATATAATCAATGTCTCTTGTAATACATAAATAGTATTCTATGTGTTTTATTTTTTTCTTGATCCAGACTAATAACTATCCATGGTAACTTAATATCTGTTAAAGGATCTCATAGTTAATCTTCAATTTTGTATAACCTTTGTTTTAATTCTGAGGAGCTTTTCTCCCCGGGCCTCCACTGAAAATGGAAATTATCCAGCTGGACTAGCCCGGTCAACAAATGTAAAATAAAATAAATAAATAAAATAAAAATAAAAGTATTACACAACTGTGGACGTAAAAGCAATTGTTCAATACTAATCAATATGTGTATTGACAGATATATTGGAAAAACAACAGTTGTCTTCACAGTGGTCATGGCATAATGGTTAAGTGCTATGACTATAGTGTACAGGGTCCTGAGTTCAAGTCCTCTAAGGGCTGTTCATTTTGTTGCTGGGCAGGACAAAGGCTGTCAGATACAGAGTGGTTAAGGCAGTTTTGAGGAGCTTTAAGCTCGTTTTCATGGGTTTGCGCAAAACTAAGTGGTGCTAAGCTATGGGTAAATGTAATGGCGCTTGCACAGTGTAGCCTTCACTTACCAGTACGCAAATCAGCTTAGCTGTTATATTACAGCAATGTTGATACCTGCTAAGCTTGGCTCAGCCCTGGTAATCAGTGCACAGTCCCAGTCTGATAACATTGAAGGGTAATGTCATCTTTAATAACTGTATGTAATGCCATGTACAATACATGCACCTATGTGCTGTCATTACAATAGCGCTGGGTGTCAGTGTCATGTGTGGGACACAGATGTATATGAGGCCTGTACAGCACTGTTATCTGCGTGAATGTGTTACATACAGGGGTAGTAGGCCAGGGTACGTGCTGTCACACTGGCATGTAATGTACCATGGCGGTGCTACTGTTAACAGTGCTTACCCAGGCAAGAGTAGAGTGCTAAATGTAGTACTGACAACAGGCACATTTGCAGGCATAGCTGGACTCTGAGGCCTCCCTGTTGTATCCTCAGTGTGTGAGCTGTGTCACAGTATATAACCCCTATTGGGTAATGATCCAACATGTGGAATGTAACTGAAGACTACCGTCTGTACAGTACATGTTAGTGAGGGCTCCTGACATGTAGTTATGGCATATATATTGTTGTCAAACATCTATCTGTCAACACATTCATCCTACTGCATAGCTACTTGCCAAGCTGATGTCTGTCTGCCCCTGTACAGATGTGCAGATGGCAGGAATCCAGCTGGGATATGTACAGGCAACCAAAGCTTCATTGGCACTGACATGTCTGCCCAGTTGTGCAAGAACTGGCACATATTGGAGATAACACCCTGTACACACCACATGCCATGGGTACCTCCACTACACCACCACATTCAACAGAAGATGCTTGGGTATAGGTCTCCATCACAGACACTAAGCATGTGTTGTAATGCATGTTGCATACATGTCAACTTGATCACCTCAGTGGCCATGTGCATTAGGCACCTGGAGGATTGGCTGATGCATGTCACTCTCACCTTGAGGGTTACCACAGTAGTTTCTATAAATAGATTGCTTGCTGCCACATGGCAGGTGGCAGTATACCACTGTACGCACAACCCCTACATAACCCATCTCTCCTTGGACAATAGCTAGGTACACAGCTATGACCACCTGCAGAGATGCACCCCAGTACTGACACATGTGTACATGTGCATGACTGAGCATAGCAGTGTCTGTGTGTTAGCACACCTGTACTTGGGAATTCCATGAGGGCCTTCACAACCACCACAACACCAATTGCCATAGTCAGTTGTCGCTGCAGCTGTATGGGACATTACATGTACCCTGTTACACTCCTCTCTATACTGGCTACACAAGCCTTGTAGTACCAGTACAACAGTGTTAAACAAATGGGTTGTTAGGCATGGGATACCCATTGTGTTCTGGTAAGTGTGTGGATGTGTGCATGTCTGCATATCTGTAGGGCACAGCATTCCGAAGCCACATACTCCTATTACAATACCCACTGCCACACAGTAGTACAGATAGTGTTGTTGCTCTCCATAGGTGAGGCATGACAATGCAACACCATATTATGTCTGTGGCATGTGCATTAGATACATATCCCTGTAGTACCACTGTTGGGATATACAATGGATTGCATCACAGTCATGGCCAATGTGTTATGGTGGGTATATCAGAGGGTCATCATGGGGTTCAGGGTGTACAATATCCACTGGGGGATGTGGGGGGCTGTGTACACTGTCATTACACCAAGGTACACCCGGTATATGTCTGATGTACCACATTATGGTTACCACTGTCTCCATCAACCATACAGATAACTGATACCACAATCCAGGCCAGTTATCCATGTGCTGTGTGCAGCCAACCTGTAACATATTGGGCACACAGTCAAGTTAGTTAGCAGCAATAGGCCCAGGTCTCTTGGACATGTGTCTGCCTGTTATGTCTGTTAATGTGCATATGAAGGTATGTCACACTATGTGTACTGTATATTTTTCTAGCTAGTTTCACTCTGTGTGAGGTATTAACTGGAAATTGTCCACTTTTATTAAGCATCTGTTGGGTTGTTTGTTTCTGATAACTTGTTTGCAGTTAAACACTTTCTCTAGAGGCTCCTTTAGCTGTTTAAAACTTTCATTTAAAAACTCACTGCTCCTTTTCTGCTGTGAGAAACATTTCTGCACTTTGTTTCTAAGTAGTGTGGATATTTGCAGCATTGTCCATATTCTGGCTTGTATTTGGGCCTAGTGTTTGTGGAGGCTGTGTGTCTTAGTACATATTCAGGGACATCTTGATTTAGCCAAAGCCATCAGGCATTTCAGTGAGAGAGAATTGTTTAAGGTCATTGGCTGACTGAGGTCACCTGGACTACAGCTTAGACTAAGCACCTCATTGGTTCTTTTGAGATTTTTTTCCCTTAAAAGTTGTCTCAAGTTTCAACTTTCTGTTATGTAAGAAGTTAAGTTGTGAGCGTTTCACACTGAGCTAATCGAAGGAAGGACACTGAGCAAAGTCGGATCTATAATATATAACATTAAGTATCTTGTTTTTTTGCTTATTTTGTTCGAGTTATTTATAGCACTTTGTGTACTGTATATTTTTCTAGCTAGTTTCACTGCGTGTGAGGTATTAACTGGAAATTGTCCACTTTTATTAAGCATCTGTTGGGTTGTTTGTTTCTGATAACTTCTTAGAAGTTGAATGCTTTCTCTAGAGGCTCCTTTAGCTGTTTAAAACTTTCATTTTAAGGCTCACTGCTCCTTTTCTGCTGTGAGAAACATTTCTGCAGTTTGCTTCCCACCCTCCCTGCCTATTGGTATGTTGTTCTTATAGTTGGTGGCTTTGCAGTTGCCCGCCCTTACTGTAAATTTTATCTGGGACCCTCCCGCCAGTCTAGTGTCATTACCTCATTCTACCTAATACAGGGAGAACATTTGATAAGGCCAATCAGCTTAGTTTCTGCTACTCCTTTCTCTCTTTCCACTGGAAAAAAAAATTCTAAACTTGCTTCCTGCCTTTCCTGTGGGTAGTCTAGTCTGGATATAGATTTGCTGTGTCCAGGACTATTTGTAGGCTTCTAAGCCCCCAAGCCGTTCTGCATTGGGGGGAAGCCTTCTAGCTTAATTTTGTTTCTTAGAATTAGCCATTTTTTTTGTTTCAGCACTCAAGTCTGTTTCTTTGAGCTCAGCACTTGTTCAAAACTTATTGTAAGCACTAAATAAGCTAAAAATTACTACAGCACTCAACTTTCCTCACTGTCTAGAGGAGAACAGTTTCTAGTACTTAACAAATAAGCACCTATCCAGGCATGTCTAAGGGTCAGCTCCCGGTGTTTTCTCCTGTCTACCTGATGAATCTGGGCATCTTGTGGCAATGCAGTAATTACCTCATGTACACAGACAACCCTCTCCTCCTACCACCCAACATTACAACCTGTGAGAGATGCACTTATATAGCCAAACTGGAAGCAAAGCTCTCTTCACCTAAGACTGGACTAGACAGTCAAAAGGAGAAGGTAAACACTTGCACCACACCACACTCAGAACATAGTCCCTCAAAACCTACACCACCAAAACACACACATAGAAACACAAAACACACACCTACATTTGTGGAGGCTCTAAGTAAAAACCTGCCCAAGCAACAGGGACCTCCAAAGCAGAAACACAAGCAACCTCCACCCCCCCAACACAACCCAAATGACACATAGCCCACAAACTCAGTGTACCACTCAACCACAGCCCATAAGGCATAACAACGTATCCAACACTCTAGTCATAGGTGACTCTATAGTCAGGCACACTGATGTTCCACTCACCAGCCTAAACAAGGAGAAAGTTACTGTCAGGTGCCTGTCGGGTGTCCGGATCCACCACATAACGCATGCACTCAGGTCACTCCACAACAAGTACAAATATGACTCTGTCATTGTCCATGTTGGTGTGAATGACCTGAGACATACATCCTTGGACTACATGAAAGGGGACATGGAGGAGCTGTCCGATCTTGTAGCCCAGGCAGGTATGACCCTAGCCCTAAGTAGCATCCTGCCATCACCCGGAATGATACCACAGTACAAGGAGAAAATGACTGACTTAGTCAATTGGCTATGTTTCTGGTGTCATTCTAAGGGGATCCAGTATCTGTCTGCCTGGGATGACATGATCGACAAACCAGGATGCTTTGCCAGAGATGGCCTGCACCTGTCACCTCTGGGATTCTGGATACTGGCTAAGGCTCTAGCCACCCCTATAGTGCCTTTTTTATGCAAGGTTCAAATGACAAATTCACCACCCTAACAGGTACAGGCAAGAAGAATCTGAGGGTATTGCTACTCAATGCTAGAAGTCTAAACCTCAAAATGCACTCACTCGAGGCACTCCTTAAAATGGAGAACATCGACATCTGTGCAGTGACAGAGACCTGGTTCAAGGCTCCAGAGAGTACCCCTGCATTACTGGGTTATAATTCATACCACACCTTTTGGCCACCTAACCTGGACCGAAACACTAAAGGCGGAGGCGTGTCCATATTCATTAAGGATATCCATACCTCCAGGCTAGTTGCTCAGCATAATGCATCTGAGATTATCCAAGTGCAACTAACTCTGGGAAAGACCGCAATCCAAATTGTAGCTTGCTACTGATCCCCCACGATGCCCAAGGATTCCCACTCCTCATTTCTTAATACACTGGAAAATATTAGGGTACAACCTAACACCCTAATAATGGGCGATTTCAACTACCCTACCATTAACTGGGAAAACTACTCATGTACCAAATCTTGTGCTCAACATTTTCTGGAATTCATAAATTCCAATTCCATGGATCAACTTATCCACACCCCCAACAGGGGCAGCAATATCCTAGACCTGGTTATTACCAACATGGGCAACCGGTGCTCCACACCAGAGGTCAATTCCTCGTTGGTCAGATCTGACCACAAGCTAATCACCCTAGACATCCACATCCCTCCCGCACCCCCCCCCCCAATTAGGGAAGTCACAGTAAAAAATTTCTCCAAGCCAACTTCACACTTCTTAAGACAGAAGTGGCAAACTTCATGACACCCATGCTGACGGACAATAGAGGTATGACTGCTGAATCCTACACAAATGCAATTTATAAGCACTTACACAAGTGCATGGATCCCTAACAGAACCAAGATGCTATCCTCCAAAAAAGGAAGCCAATCTGGTGGTCCCTTGCCATAAACAAACTCTACAACAGAAGAAGGAATCTGTTGCAAAAAAGAGTAAATTCCCATGATTGGAGAAACTCCCTGATCAGCTTCAGTAAGAAGCTGAGATCCCTCATAAAATTCTCCAAAGCTAGTTATGAAAACAAAATCACCACTGAATCTAAAGATAGCCACAAAGCATTCTATAGCTATGTCAAGAATCTCAATGGCAACACTCATATCTGCTCTGAGTTACAGTACAATGGCACTAAATATACAGAACCAACTGATATTGCCAACATCCTGGCAGATAGGTTCAGTGCTAACTTTACCCCCCTGTCATCCCCTAAAGGGGCCATTTCTATACCAGAAGAAAGCAAAGTTCCTGTAATCATGGCTGCCACAGGTAAAAAACACACTATCCAAAGCCAAGAACACAGCATCCATGGCACCTGACAACATCCCAGGCTGTGTTCTACATGAACTACAGAATGAACTGGCACCCCACCTAAGTACCATGTTCAATCATAGCCTCACCTCAGACTATGTGCCCACTGAATGGTGCACAGTGACAGTTATCCCACTCCACAAAGGAGGAGCCACCACAGACCCCGGAAACTACCGCCCCGTTAGCCTAACAAGCCTGGTCTGCAAGGCTATGGAACGTATCATCATGGAGCTTATAAACAATGACATTGGTAATCTCCAAACTCAGGACCCCAACCAGTTCGGGTTTGTAAAAGGCAGATCATGTCTCCTAAACCTGATAGACTTCTTTGAAGCAGTCACAAAAGCCGTAGATGAGCGTAAGGTGGTTCACACAGCCTATCTAGATCTCGCCAAGGCGTTCGACAACATCCCCCACTCTGGAATTATAGATAAACTCACTAAACTAGGTATAAATCCCTATGTCACAAGATGGGTTGCCAACTGGCTCACTGACAGAACCCACACTGTGAAAGTAGCAGACTCAAAATCCAACTTCAGACCAGTGACAAGTAGAGTACCACAGGGTTCAGTCCTGGGTCCTCTCCTGTTTGGTATCTACTTCTCTGAAGTACAGGCCAACACAGAAGGTCTTTGGCTAATGAAGTTCGCAGATGACTGCAAACTAGGAGCCATAATCAAAACTCCAAAAGATGTGGATATCCTACAAAAGGGCCTCGCTGAGACAGATGCCTGTTGTCAAAGCCATGGCCTCAAGCTCAATGCCAAAAAGTGCACTATCATCCCTTTTGGTAAAAACTCTGTACCCATGAACTACCACATAGGTGGTAGTCTACTTAACACCGAAAGTGTGATAAGAGACCTTGGGACACAGGTGGACAGTAGTCTCTCCTTTGATAATCACATCGCCACAGTAGTCAGGAAATCCTTCTACGTGGCACACCTCATCACAAAAGGTTTCTCATTCAGGAAAAAAAAGGTCATTGTTCCCCTCTACTCGTCACTCATTAGACCCATTATAGAGTACAATTCACCTTTTGGTATGTACCTCACAAGACATCTACAACAACTAGAAAGGCCACAGAAATACCTCACAAAGAGGATTACTGGCCTCAAACAGATGCCCTATGCAGACCATCTCAAAAAAACTGCAGCTTTACTCCATCACATATCACCTACTCAGAGGTGATTTCTGCCTAACACACAAAGCAATGTCAAACCCAGAGCTTTTAGACATGCTCCACTTAAAGAAATCCCAATCCCTATGAGCTACATGCTCTAGGGACCTAAACCTTATCACCGCAATAAACAGAACATGCTGGAGGGATAGATTCCTGTCCCAGAGACTTCCCATACTCTGGAACAAACTACCTATCTATATCAATCAAAGCTCCTCATTAGTACTCTTCAAGAAAAATCTTGATGATTGGATGGGAGATAGGATATTCACCATGGGGATCACTTCTGTGGCTCTGCTAGACAGTGGCATAGGAAAATAATTTTCTTGGATGGCGAAAGCCAGGGTACCTTTGGCTAGGCTTATATAGGCCCTAGGGCCAATAGCCTAGTACCTACATATGAACCTATGAACCTATGTGTTGTCCAAATACACCCATTACAACCCCCATTAGCATACTGTACATGTCTGGGGATGTTCTGCATGTAACATGTAAACTGGAACACACCTCATCCTAAACACTGTATGGTGTGTGCAATGGAAGCCATACAATTCAGTATCACTGCATACCTAGGTAGGGGTCTAGTCCCAGTGTTGCCAAGTAAAAGCGTGCATGTATGTGGATTGGTCTACATCAGGTTGCAGATTATACATGCCCCAGCAGGACACCTGTCCATGTGGCACAGGCAATAACTGTTATACAAACTTGTGGCATGTGTTCAACTGTACCCCAGATATGTCACAGCCATGGTGTCACCACAGTGCCATATCCCATTCTGGAATATGACTGCAGACCATCCTCGTGCTGACACATGTGCACCTACAACACAAATGGATAACATTATAGAGACCACAATCAACCAGTGTTACTAACAGTTATAATGCATCATTGCTGGACGGCTACACTACCTGAGATATATACATTACACTTTACTCCTTACAACATACTGTGATACACTGTAGTACAGTCACTGTGTGCATCAGAATCATATTAGCCTGTCCCTGCATCGATGGTATGGATGGCAGGGATGTGGCACATGTATCATCATATGCACAGGGTGTGTTGTTGGTTTGCCAAAGGCTGAGAGTGGGCCATACATTTGATGCCAAGTGTGTCGGTGAGGGGTGTAATGAGGTGAAATGAGCTTGGTGATATGGTGTGTGTAGGTATGGCTTTACCCTAGGTGTGTTTGTATAGTGTGTGGGTATGCATGCACACAGTTCTGCCATGTGGCTGCCCTACACAGGTGTTTATGGACAACTGCAGGCCATACCTGGCAGGGTGTGCAGTTCACTGCCTCTGCCCATGGACATGTGGACTGTACCTGCCAGGGGTTCCAGGGGCATGTCCAGGTACAGGCCCCAATGTGCTACTCTCACCTGATGATGACAAATGTCCACTGGAACCAGGTCCCTCCTGGGACTGGCTAGGACCATGCACACATGTCCTGCTGTGGTGTGGTGTGGACACCACCCCCCTGCAGTGCTGGGGCTGATACTGCCACTACGGGAGCCCCTTGGTGTCCTAGCACATCCATGTTGACTGCCAGCTGTTGGCATTGCTGGCCTACATCCATGAGGCCATCACTGCACTCCCACCACACGTTCAAGCATGAACAGACCACAGTCAGTGAGGGCCATCATCTCACCAGACCATCTATCCATGAGCTCAGTTAATGCACAGATGGCACCAGACAGTTCATGGGAGTTGTCACTTGCAGATTTGAGAGCAGCCCTCTGCAATCTCAGGCCTTGTCTGATGTAACATTCCATACATTCCTGCGCTGCAATGACAACCTGAAACCTGCACCTGCGGGTATCAGCTGTATCGCGTCTGCCAGGACATGATGACCAGCAGACCTACCATGAGCACCGTGGGACATCTGCCTATGTGGTGCCTTGCCAGACATCTGGCTATGCCTGCTGTGACCAGACACAGTAGGCATGGTCATCACACTTTCCTGTGCACTGCCACCAAACACCAGCTGTCCCTCCTCTATGGCCACTGGTGATGGGGTATGTATAGGCACTGAAACTGTGTGTGGGGTTGGGGTGGCTAAAAGTTGGATTTCAAATTATGGTGCAGTTTTGGCCACTGACAGCCCCACCTGTGCCTCAACAGTACTATCATCATCTTCGTTGTCTGCATGGACACCAACATCAAATTGCATGCAGGAGTGACCCTAACCCACCTCACCACTTATGGGGAAAAACAATAAACGCACTTTAAAACCTGTACAGCATTGCATAACAGTACACACACACATGCACACATGCACACACACACACACACACACACACACACACACACACACACACACACACACACACACACACACACACACACCCTTAATACCTACCTGTCTGTGACCTTACAGATAGTTCCACGTATTTTTCCATGCATTCCCCATCATTCATCACACTTGGTAACATACACTCATTGATACCACTCTTCAACGTATCAGTCCTCTAAATGCCTAGACAAGTGATCACAACACAAGACCTGTTACTACATTACCTGCCTAACCTGTGTGTAGTGATTTTTGATGGCCTCACTGCTGTCAATCAGTGTTCAGCCTGTGTATGTCCGGACATCATGAGCATGGCCCCATATGTGGAGGCTACTATGTTCACTCCATAATATCATGCAATGGAGTGTTATGTGTATGTATTGCTCAATACATGCCAGTTATGCCAGATATGCTGCTCAATCAGCCTATCATGTGACAACTGTAATCTATGGATACATTCTCTGGCATTGACTAGTAATTCCCCAATGCTTCTGTAGTGCTGCATATATGGGTTGTTGGTCACCTCTCTGGTGAATGTGATATTAAGGGTATACTTGGTGTCTACATTCCCTCTCAATGCCTGTTCCATGCTACAGACCTTATTATACTATCAGCTGTCCTGTGATTACATACATGACAAGTATTCCTGATGTGAAATGTGGCAGTCCATGTCCATGCACTGCATGATCCCAAAGGGAGGTACTGCTGTATGAACAACCCCACAATCACGTGTGCATAGATGGCCACCCACACAAACACACACACACACACACACATGCACACATGCATCATACATGCATCAACCTCCCACCACTTTACCAGAGTGACCTTACAGACAAACTAACTACCCACCAGGATGCACACACACACACACACACACACACACATGGGGTGGGAGGTTGGCATAATTGTTAAGGTGTTTGCCTTATAAACACAAGGTGCAGGGTTTGATTATCACATGGGGTAATTGGTAGGCTTAAAATGGCCCACAAGTGCAATTAGCTTAGTACTAATCTCTGAACCTCTCTCTCTCTGAATACAGGTGAGGTTGCACAATGATAGTACACACAGTCCTCCTATTACCCATCTGTCAAAATGCATAACATATGGTACACAACAGCATGCAGTTCAGCTATAGTCAATCTATGCTAGCAACAGTATACATGTGTGTGATGTATGTGCTGTGTCACCAAGTGATGCCCCTTCTCCTGGATACCACTGCACCCATGTACACAGTATTGCTGTGTACCTGTTCTGCACCCTGCCATGTACTGTGCATTATTGTGTCAGTTTTGTCAGCTTTCATGCTCACAGCCCCTATGTTTTTCAGCAACACATACCTGGGATGATATGTGGACAGATGTCCACAGATGAATGCCTGATGTCTGATTTACAGCTCTCAACATCAACATACCATGTATAACCAATCCAATACTATTACACTGACAACCATCAGTGCATACCATGGCTATGAGGGGTGTACACACCCTTACTGATATGACGCACCCTTCCTTGATCTGCCATGGGACCACATCACCACATATATTAACAGTGCATGAGCCCGATATGTGACATATGTCCTGTACTTTCACATGCAGTGTCTACGGAATGTGTTAGGTGTGCGGATGCTGACCACGATGCATACACTCTGTGTGGGCATATGTGTGCACACCCTTATCATGATGGTTTGTTGCACCTATTGTTATGTGTACTACAGCACTCACTACTCCTGGCAGGGCTATACTAGCATGGGCTATCTGCATTTGCCAGTGTATGTTCAGTCTGCCCTACACATGTCCCCCTAATCGGCATGATTGCAAGGTCTACTCATGTGCACATCCCTCGGGGTTCACACACTGCCTTCATGATTGCTGTGGGGGGAGGGTTACATCTGCCACAGTTCCTGAAAATTATTATGTGCAGATACACCCATTCTTAGCATCTTTAGGATCCCTGCTGTAGTGCACTGATGTGTCATGCTGACACTCCCCACCTAAAACCATTTTGCAGATGCTTGACAAGTAAGGCCTACACGTGTGTCAGTTTGTAGTGTCTCATACACTGAACCCCACATGTTACAACCTGGTCCCAGCTGATAATGTGGACCACAGTAATACGTTATGTCATAGTGTAACTCTGCAACAGTTGCCATTGTCCTACAGGTATATACACTAGTGTTGTACTGTATACGGGTATTGTTCAGAACATGTCCCTACTGTAGGCCATGTCTCCCACCATTATTTTACTCCCTCTGGACACATTCCGCAATGACAGGATGTTAGTTATCTTGCAGGTGTCTGACATACCCTTCCAATACCCCATCATGGTCACCACTGTGATGCCATGCATTTAACAGTAACAATACATGCACATATACAGCATGCATTCAGGGAAGGTGTGTTAGATGTGTGCATGGAATATACCATAGCCATTACATGCCTGGTGTTTTGGCAAGCATCGACATAACCCATACTCACCAGCTACAGGCTGCTGCTTTGGTGGTACACCAGAGGGACCTACATAAGAGGGTGAGAGATGCAAAGTCAGTGGCCAAACCTGTGGCTTTGCTACAGGGTGAGTGCAGGATTACAAAAACATCAACAGTACATGTCCACAATACTACCACATATGCACATCTGTTTATCTCTATTATGCAGCAACAAACTATACCTGTAACATGTCAGATATGCATGATCTACCTGTATGGATGCAGTTGTATATGCAACAGTAGTCTACTGATGTGCCCAGTGGCCTTACCTGCACATTCATCGGCTGGTGTGTGGGTAGCACCCATTCCACAAAGGTGTCTGGCAGTTGGTGGCTTTGCAGACGACAAGTGCCACGAGAGTGGCTAGGAACTCCTCCACACTTGTTGGGGGGTTGGATGGCATGCCCACCCCCTGTGGCGAGGTGATCCCCCTGGACTGCAGCAGCATGCCAACTGGCATTGTGAAGCAAGTCAGAACAATGATGCTGGACCTGCTCATAACTGTGTTTGTGCAGTCCAACATCATTGACACTGTGGACTAGGTAGTTCCACAGGGCGATCCGCTCCTGCTGATCATTGGCCACCCTGCCAAACAAGACAGGGTAGTGCTATATCAGATGGTTCACCACAATGTCATTCTCAGCAGCTGAGTATGCCGGAAGACTTCCATGGGACATCATGCCTAAAAGACATAAAGGTGAACACAGGTGTGAGCAAGTCATGCAGCAAGGTTACCACAGTTCTTAATACACATCACTGTAACCACCCAACCATATCAGTGACAACAAACTGTACACACAACTCAACAGGTATGGCTACAGCTTACCTACCAGTGGGGCAGATATTGTATTGTACCACTCTTTGTGCAATGTGATTGTAGCCATGTTCCCTGTGTGGACACTATCATTGCTGGCCTGTTACAGACTATTCACCTGCATGCCATTGTTAGGGCCACTATGGTTCTATATATGCCTGTGGTATGCTTGCTATGTTGTTGCTGCATATCGGACATTCTGTGTTATTGGGGCTATCTATGCATGCTGTTGTACATATTCCGGGATTGTGTAGACGATTACTACCGACATATGTTCTATAAATGTGACATAATAGCATGTTTATGTACTAGTGGCCATCAGCACCACCTCCCCAAACTCATCTGCCCATATTACCAGGCCACATTACATGTGTGACCCAGCCTGGGTCCTCCTCATTTACTGGTTCAGCAATACTTTCAGGTGGAACCAACTCAGGGGATGTTGTCACTCCCGGGGGCACACACAGACATGATTTTGTCCCCCGAGGTTAGGTCCAGGGTCTGTTCCATAATGGGCTCCACAGACATATGTGGGATGTGCTACATTACCTTGAGGCACCCAGTACACATTCACAGAGCCAACATGCTCCTCCTGCTCAGCCTCCAGGCTAGGCTAGGCTTCTTTGGGATGAGAACTGCTGATGTGAGTAGCAATGGGTGGGAGGCTTGTTCATATTTTGTCCATATTGGGGCCCATGGGGTGTCCACATCACAGACCACACACACTATCCAGGGTGTTTACCCAAAATATGTGTCACATACCACCTCTGTAGGCTGTCCTCTATATCTACCAACCGTGACCACTTCCACAACTATACCTGCATACTTCCCCATATTCCCATTCCATACTTCACAGACAAGGGCAATGTGGTCCCAACAAGGGTTCACAGGTGACATACCCATCCATGTTGCACACACTGACAGCTGTAGATATCTGTGTGTATTGCTATGTGTACTGTTCCCTCACACATAGCATACAGCACTGTGGTGGTAATATAGGGGATATGTATTTACATACATATATGTTTGTGTGTGCGTTTGTATATATGTAGACATGTGCATATAGGTATATAATATATATATGTGTAGATATATATGATGTTGTATATATGTGTTTATATATATGCCTACACATGGGTATCTGTATATTTGTGGACATGCATGTATACACACACACACACACACACACACATATATATATATATATATATATATATATATATATATATATATATATATATATATATATATATATATATATATATATATACATATACATATATATATATATATATATATATATATATATATATATATATATATATATATATATACATATATATATATATATATATATATATATATATATATATATATATATATATATATATATACACACACACACACATATGCATACCTATATATGGGGTACATTCAGACATCAGGTCCACAATTTCACAACACCTTCCTGCACAGCTGCACTGTTCTGCCTTGCTACAACTCAGACGTGTGCCACATGTGGACACAGTCTGACATTAGGGGGGTATATGTAGGGCCAGATTGCAGGTAACCCTATTACACACTAATGGCATTCCTGCATGTTACAATGCAGGTTAACCTGAGTGTCCTGCAAGAGGTGGGCTGTGGAACCCATGTGTCCATTGTCATGGCATTACTTCCACCACCAGCTATTGGCCACAGTAATATACATACTTCCCATTACACAACACACACTATGATAGCTTACATCTTATCAGTCACTGCTGTTCTGCACAATTGATGGGTATGGCCCACTACCCACAGGGACAGACTCTATTGTCCTTAGCAGTTGTTCAGCTGAACATCATTACAACAACACCTGATGACACATATAAATCATTCCACATCATCTATCCCATTATTATGGACCAAGTACTACGGTCAATTACACGCATATATACTTCACATACCTGTACTTGGAATGAAGTCTCTTCTGGATAGTTTGCTGGATGTTTTTTTTTTTTTTTTTGGTTTTGCCTTTCAATCACTTTCTCTCTCTCTCTCTTGGTCTCCCTCCAGTAAATGGACTGAGCTGCTTTGAATATATTGCAACATGAATTTCGTAGGTGATGCACATGATCAGGTGATGTCCTCTGCACTAGTCAGTGTCCTCCACTTGCTACCTGCTTGCAGCATGCTGTGCAGAACTTTCAATTACCACTGTCATGGCAACCAACTATTATAAATCCCTACATCATGTGGATGTGGTCCCTTTACCTTTCCTGTATGGTGGACATCCTTCCTGTGTGTGGCCAGCAGTGTTACAGACAGCAGGTAGCAATTCCTCTTACAAGAGAACCTGCACACTCAGGCCAGCTACATATTTTAGGGGGTTCCAGAACCACAGAGTGTGAGTAGTGGTGTTGTATGCATTGTATAGAAGCAGTGTTACAGGATTTGTGTGTACATACTAGTTTAACATGGAATGCTGTCTGTCTGCATAGCTCTCAACTGTGGGCCTATCCTGTTGATGGCCAGAGGTGTGCCTATTATGATTTGTCTGTCCACCACACAGGTCGTGTGTCAGATATATCACTGGCAGTGTGTGTGTTGAGTGCTATCAGTACATGGCTACATCTATATCTGTTTCTAACTTCATATTCCTGACTAAGGGTATGTTGCATACTGTCCTGTAACAACAGTATTTCACATATGGGCCTGTGTTCCAGCCCCTGTCCTCCACCTACATACCAGGATTTGTACATATGACATGCTGTCAGGGGTTATGTAGTGGGCTGTGAGTATGTCATGCTGCCATTCCTGCCATCAGTCCACTGCTGTTATGGCCCCCACACATATTGTGGGGTTGGGTCCATATATGTGTGGGCTTCAACTACACAATACATGTGTGCCCTTATGCACTCTAGTGGCCAGTGTATGTAACAGTTGTTTATAGCCCTGTATTATTCAGTCTATGGGGGGATGTAGCATAACTAACTTAGGCTGTTACAACATGTGGGGGTATCAGGGGTAAGCTGCCTTCAGGTATCTGGATGCACATTATCATACAATTCACCTTGGGTAATGCCTACTGCTTCCTGCCATACTGACTGTTCAATTTGTCAGTGTGTTTGTGATGGTGTCAGTTATGCTTTGTTATGTAACAAATACATCCCATTGTGTCAGCTGAGGTCTTTACCCCCTAGGGATTGTGTACAGAGTGTAGTTAGAGGCTGCTGGACTATACATCTACATTACTTACTGGTGATTGAGTGTTATCCTGTGGCCCAGTCTGTCTTTTCTATTGTACTACTTGAAGGCCTCGGCCTGGAGAGCAACATATGTCAACCTTTCCAGACTACTGTATTAATATAACTGTTTCACAGTTACATTACTATATATGTATGTCAGTGTCTAAACAGCTATATGACATGGCATATACAACTGTAATAGTAAACAAATAAAGTTTTCCCATGTATGCAAACCTTTGTGTGGTGTTATATCCTTTGACCTCTCTGTGGGTATATGTTGCAGGCAACAATTGTCATTCATAGGGGTGTCTCATACAGTCAGGAGGCAACTGTAGGCATAGTGGCTGCTCCGTATTGTTTGCACCGTCTTCATATCTATTATCCTATACATATCTGTATGTGTGTATGTGTAGTTGCACATACACATTGTACATTCCCTATGGTAGCCAAACTGTACCACATGATATGTTACTGATACCAGCCTGACATCATACAGGTGGGATGGAGTACTGTTAACATCTTGTGCCCATGTTGTGTCAGGTCCTGGTTATGGGATTTTCAACAGTTGGTATTGTATTTCAGGGCAGACGTATTTAGCTGTGGGAGGGGAAATATCTATACATACAATACGTATGTTGTTTGGGCCCCCTCACCCCCATTAATGGTGCATGTGGACATATATGTTTTTGTTATGTTCTCTTTTATATCTATCGATATATGTCTGTATGTACCTATATAGATATATATTTATGCTTACATATATTTATTGCTGTGTATATGTATATATATATATATATATATATATATATATATATATATATATATGTATATATACACACACATACATCTACATGTTTAAATACATTTCCTGCACTGTTGAATGACTTTGCTGGATGATATGTTTGTGAAAACATCAGGGTTATGTATATCTGACATGTCCTTGTGGTAAATCCCTTTGGCTATGGTGTGCAGGGTTCTGGGTTCGTGCCTTGCAAAGGCTGTTTATTTTGTTGCTGGGCAGAACAAGGGCCATTGGATACAGGGTGATTAAGGCACTTTTAAGCAGTTTTAAGCAGGTTTGTGCAGAGGTAAGCACTGCTGACTTCCAGTTACAGTTTCTTATACTCAGCTTATAAATTGCTTAACCTGTGTAGGCATTGCTTACCCCCATGCAAACAGTCTTAAACCCACGTACTGCTGCTTAAAAGTGCTTGCTCCCACTTACCCCATGCTAATTTCTTTAAAAGAAAAGAAAAAAAGGGTTGATAGGAAAGTGGTGAAAAAGGGACACAAAGAGGGAAGGACAGTAGGGAATACAGCTAGGGATGTGTAGCAGGGTGTAGGAAAGGTCCATAGCTGCCCATTTCTTCTGCAGCAACAGCTTTGCATATACACTGGTTTGGATGTAGATTTGGACACACAAACCCCTGAGAGAGGTGTGAGGACAACAGTAATATGTTGTGGTGCCAATTAGACCAGATTACATGTGTCCAGTGAACACATGTGTGAAATGGACGGCTATATTTGGGGCGATATTTTTTTGGGAACAGATTGCCCTTTTTTATTTTCAGGTGAGAGTGGGATGTTGA
Organism: Protopterus annectens; assembly: GCF_019279795.1. Classification (NCBI taxonomy): domain Eukaryota; kingdom Metazoa; phylum Chordata; order Ceratodontiformes; family Protopteridae; genus Protopterus; species Protopterus annectens. The sequence goes on from NC_056735.1 coordinate 540,137,848, forward strand.
GGAGGGATAATAGGTGTATTGGGGAGGTAGGTTGGGTAGGTTAACAGACAAGACAAACAAGACACATACAGGGGTGGTATATGACACATGTGGGGGGTAAACACCTTGATGGGAGGGTTATTGGGAAATCGGAAGCCCATGAGCCCCCTTGTGGAAACAGTGGGACTGAGGTCCCCACCCATGGGCAGTCACCACTGCACCTTCAAGCCCCGAAGGTGGCTGTTCTGGGGGCTGATTCAGAGAGCCAGGCCAACCCTCTAGTCATGACACGTGGCCCTCAAGCTGTCATAGTAGATCTCCGACCTCCCTGCGGAGCTCGCTATGCACCACAATCCGGACCTGGTGACAGGTTCCTATCTGCACCCGCTCCAATGGTGGGCGAGCCCCATCCCCTGAGGTGGTTCTACCCAAAGGTGGTGCAGGACCAACGGACGAGGAGGTCCCGGGTTGGGCATCAGACGTGCTGGTGCCCGGTGCCACGGCCAGCTGAGGTGGGACAAGTGGGTCTGCTGGGACCCGCATTCCCATAAGTGCTATGGTGTTTATGGTTTATCAACATATGTGGGGTAGTAATAGTCAATAAATTCCAGGATTAGGTATAACAGCATGCATAGATATTCCCATTAACCCAGACACCAGATATGGAACAGTTGCACAGCAAACGGAACACATGCATATATGGGACCACGGTGGTAATAATAACAGCATGCAGGTACATTGATGGCACCATGCCACCAATGTTGGAGTATTTCAACATAGCACATGCATAGAAACAGATTTATATAATTATCAAACAATGGGACATATGTCCCAACATTACATTGGAGTCATCATGTACCAGTTGAGGTGGGTATTTAGTGTATTGTTGGAGATATGGTGGGGAGGGAGAAAGATGTCAATTAACAACTAGTGTATTCCTGTAGTTCACATTACTTTCCTAGGCAGTGCTGTTATCTGTACCTTACAAGTATTACTACACTACCCTATTGCCTTAGTTTGGACAGTGATATGGCTGTCTACAACTATATACATGGACTGGTTTTACCTACAGTATACACCTCTTACCTGGTATGTTTGTTAACACTTTCAAGACCGGAAAAACAAACTAGCGAAAACCACCGCTAATTCAAAAGCCAAGAACTCGACTCAGGCCAGTTCAAAACGTAAAAAACATGTAAAACAACAAATATTATTAAGCCACTGTAAAAGCTTTTCATTAGTACCTTGTACTAACTTCTTCAGACAAGCAAAACATTCCCACCATTACAAGTGAGTTTAAATACCAGCATTGAAACACTTAACCATGCCCCTTGCTCTCCCTTTAGCTCCTTAAAGGTACAGATCACAGCTAACTAGGGTACATTTGCAATTATCTATTAACATAATAAAAAATAAAAAATTCATACACCAAGACTGTAATAATAGCAGGCTTTCAAACTGAAAGAAAAAAGCCCAATACTTTGATTATTAAACTGTATAAAGTAGATAAATATGTAAAATATATAATAACATAAAAATAAAAATAACAATATTCAACCTACAGCATAAATTCTAATAATGGAAGTGCGATGCTTCCTAATCAAAAATTACCTATGCATACATTGTATCTTGCCTGCTTTCAAGTAATAGAGAATTGCAAATGTACCTTAGTTAGCTGTAATCTGTACCTTTAAGGAGCTAAAGGGAGAGCAAGGGGTGTGGTTAAGTGTTTCAATGCTGGTATTTAAACTCACTTGTAATGGTGGGAATGTTTTGCTTGTCTGAAGAAGTTAGTGCAAGGTACTAACGAAAAGCTTTTACAGTGGCTTAATAATATTTGTTGTTTTTCATGTTTTTTACGTTTTGGACTGGCCTGAGTCGAGTTCTTGGCTTTTGAATTAGCGGTGGTTTTCGCTAGTTTGTTTTTCCGGTCTTGAAAGTTTATTTCTTTGGTGTTTTTATGTCAACCGCTTCATCGCCAGCAGGGACTATGACAGAGCCAGTAGATTTAACTATTTTAATCGACCTTCTCACTGAGAAAGTGGAAAACTTAACGCAACGTGTGGAATGTCTTTCGCAGAGTACTTCATTATTAAATGGACTTAATACTTCACAAACACGCTCCTTGCGGATGCCTTTAACTGGATCTTTGGGTTTGACTTCACCTAACGGAATTCTTAATGAATCGGAGGTTCTACCTAACCTTACAACTCATTTGTTGACACAAGAACGAGAAGGGAATATGAAGAATTTAGTAAGTGGCTGTAAGAGCCCCCCAGGTGCACTTGGTTTAGCACAACACAGAACAACATCTCGGATGGCCAAAAGGGAAGGTATGTGAATTTTAATTTAAATGAATGGCTTAATAGGTCGTTCCGTTTTGGATTCGAAAATGACTGAGCTAGTAATGAAGTTATTGAACACGAGAATGTGAACCTGCCTACAAAATTACATGTATTTGATCAAAAACTACTTAAAAGTAGAAAATTACAACTTGAGGTGGCATATTTCAATGAATGTAGGCAAGCACACATAGTCCCTAAAGGCCTCCGATCCTGACAATACCCAACAGGACTAGAGGAAGGTTCTAAATTCCACCAGGATTTGATAGCCCTGTTTGATAGACATGGGAATGAGTTGTTAAACCTAATTAGTGTACATTATCAAGAGACTATTAATGAGTTGAATAAGGAATTATCCATGTTAGATGAAGAGATAAAAACTGATGTTTGTTTCCCAAGGTACAGATTTGAATATGAAAGGTCATATACTAGTATTGACCACTATATAACAAAGATTACCTCAACTAAAGTCAAAAAATTTACAAAGAGACATTAAGGCTTATAAGGATGGTGTAGCATATCCAAACCCCCCCTAAGTCTCAGGGTAATTTTCTGAAAATTAACCCTAATCTACCGAAACATCCAGTGAGGCCCTGTGGAGAGGGCGATATAACACCAGTTATGGAGCAGAACAAGGGGGCCATTCAAGAGAGACTGAGTCTAAAAAGAGTGGATAGAGCAGGGGAGCAGGGAGACAATATTGATAATCCAAGTCAATTTGATACAGGATTGGTCGGGGTAAATTTTCAAACACAAGCCTCGTCTCCTCAACAAACATCGAACAGAATGACGAGAAACAAATACAAATTGAGGAAGAACTGATGGAAGATGTTAGATTTTCTAATACCCGATCAAATAAACCCTTTGAAGTGATATATAACACAGGGAAGGACTTCAAAATATATAATTATTCAAATTTTGTTTTCTCCCAACCCCTTGTTGACATTTTAGCCAAGGGCTTAACTTTTATACCCTCTAGATGTGCTAGTGTTGATAAATCAATTTTAGACCTTAAACTTTTTGTGAGAAAGTTGAACTTGGCCCTTTTATTGGGAGAGACGGTCCAACCAAGGCCTATGTATCACATTCCAAGTACATATAATCCACCTTTGGCCCCTTGCTTGGGAGTGTTCAAACACATGTGTGATGTGGACATTAGGAATTTGCTTAAGTGTAAACGACAGACCCACTTCAACATTTCCAAAATTGAATTGGACTCATTGGAAGCTCTCAGTTCTTCTTCTATCAGAATAATGAAACCTGACAAAGGAGGCGGATTAGTAGCTATGGAACAAGATGAATATATAGATAGACTTTTAGCGATACTTTCTACAGAGACTTATAGAGAATTATCTAAGAATGAATTGAATATTAGTATGAACCGTGTGCGGTCATACTTTGAAGACATGTTCATTATTGGGTCTCTGGATATGGACATTTACAATTTTATTTCAGTACCCTCATCACGCATTCCAGCATTATTTGGGAATCCCAAGATTCATAAAAGTATTGGTGATCCCCCTATGCGCCAGTTAGTGAACGCGAGGGGTAGTATTACCTATGCAGCAGCGAAAGTAGTAGACACCATCCTCAAACAATATGTATCACAGGTACCACACGTAGCCAGAGATTCTTGGTCCTTTTTGGAAAAAGTTGGACTAGCTACCTTTGAAGGAAATGCCTATTTTCTGACCATTGATGTCATTGATTTATATTCTTCAATTCCCCATGAGGTAGCACTTGAATGGATTCAATTGGAGATGATTTATTACCAAGCTCCACCCAAAGAGATATCTATGGTGAGCGAATTGTTGAGTATTATTTTGACATGTAACTATTTCACATTCAATAACAGATGGTTCCATCAGTTGTTTGGTGTGCCTATGGGGTCTCCGTGTGGCGCCAGTGTAGCTAATTTGGTCATGACTCATTGGGAAAGAACATTTGCCTTTCCCAATAATATTATTCAAGAGAAAGTCGTTCTGTACATAAGATTCTTGGACGACATTTTTATCTTGTTTAATGGCTCACTGGAAGAAGCCCAAGACCTAGTGATCAGCTTCAATAATTCATCTGACTTTTTGAAATTTACTTGTACAATAGACATGGAGAAGATATCCTATTTGGATGTGGAACTTTATAAAGACAGAAGTCTAGGTCAGCTTGGAGCCAGAATCCATCGGAAATCAACTTTCTCTAATTCTTATCTACATTATGATAGAGACCATCCGCTTCACCAGAAAAAGGCTATAGTCAAAGGACAACTTGTAAGAACAGCTAGGATGGTGTCAAGGGATAGTGAATTTTTGGAAGAGTGTGATTTCATAGCCAATTTATTTCTGGGTTGAGGTTATCCAGAAACCTTGATTGATGAGTTGTGTTTTAAAGTTAAGACCAGGAGAGCTAATGGCTATTTTTCTTCGATCTTGAGTCATGTTGTTCCTGAATTGAGTCATTCACCATCACCTGTATGCCCTGATTCTCATGGAAACATGTCCAGGTCCAATTTTATTTTAACTTTTAATACAGATGCCAATGACATAGTTACTATAATTAAGAGGAATTGGCGATTACTATCCCCTGAGTTACTTGGAGGTCTAATTTTTGATAAAGCCCCATTGATAGCATACAGAAGGGGCCATAACATCAAAAATATTCTGGAATCTTCGCGAAATTTAGTAACACCAAGATCAGGGATGTATAAATGTAATATGTGCAAGTATTGCAGATTTGTCCAGGCAGGTACAGCCTTTACAGTTAAGAACAGGAAATTCCTCATCAGGGGATGTTTCACTTGTTCCAGTAACCAAGTGGTATACCTTGCTCAATGTTCATCATGCCCCAGTTTTTACTTTGGCAAGACTGAGAGGAAACTCCAGGAAAGAATGTACGAGCATTTGTATGTCATAAGAAGAATGAAAATGGACAATGATTTGGCTATGCACATTCAGAAAAACCCAAACCATGAGTTTACATATATGGTTATAGATCAACTGTATAATATCAATTCTTATGGAGCTGAGACATATAGATTAGAATGTAAAGAGCTTATTTGGCAATTAAGATTGGAAGCATATCACCCCCCTGATCTTAACAGCTCGTTATCCATTAGTTGTTTTTTAAAACTTAAAAGTTTGAAGAGGTGACGAGCTGTTTATTCTCACAGTTTTTTTTTTTTTAAATGAGAGTCAAAAATGAAAAACGAGAGTCGACAAATTAATGGTTTTATAACTCTTTATTAGTCGACAGTGATAGAGAGTTAATAGTTATCAGTTATTGTTATGATTATACATCATTATCATTATTTCACAATATATATTATTGATTCATATTTTATTACTTAGTAATTTTAGGTCTAGATACGCTTTTAGACCCGTTTTATTTAATGACAGTATTAAACATATACTGAGTAGCCTAAATTTATGTTATATTATATGTTACATGTCATATTTTATATTTCTGTATTATTATTTTTATTATTTAGTGAGATATGATTAATATTATATTATTTTTCTTGGGTAGCAGTTCTAGTTATTTAGATACTTAGGACAGTATGCAGTAATTTTATTATATTTATTATAATTATTACATTAGTTATTTTACTTGAAAGCAGGCAAGATACAATGTATGCATAGGTAATTTGTGATTAGGAAGCGTCGCACTTCCATTATTAGTATTTATGCTGTAGGTTGAATATTGTTATTTTTATGTTATTATATATTTTACATATTTATCTACTTTATACAGTTTAATAATCAAAATATTGGGCTTTTTTCTTTCAGTTTCAAAGCCTGCTATTATTACAGTCATGGTGTATGAATTTTTTATTTTTTATTATGTTGATAGAGAATTGCAAATGTACCTTAGTTAGCTGTGATCTGTACCTTTAAGGAGCTAAAGGGAGAGCAAGGGGCATGGTTAAGTGTTTCAATGCTGGTATTTAAACTCACTTGTAATGGTGGGAATGTTTTGCTTGTCTGAAGAAGTTAGTGCAAGGTACTAATGAAAAGCTTTTACAGTGGCTTAATAATATTTGTTGTTTTTCATGTTTTTTTACGTTTTGGACTGGCCTGAGTCGAGTTCTTGGCTTTTGAATTAGCAGTGGTTTTCGCTAGTATGTTTGTTAACACTAACAGTTTCTACACATAGTCCCAGATTCCACGTTGATGTTATGCACATACCTGTCCATCTCTTTTTGCACATAATCTGGCCATGTCTTGACCACATGCAGGTGAACCAGGACATATGTAGACTATTGCCCTCTTCAACCTTTAGTGACTTACAACACTCCTATACAGGATTTCCTAGACAGTTATATTCTGTAGCACAGTGTGGGTGACAGTGATCAGTGATACCTTATTATTCAGAACAACTACAGCACTCACAATGCCATACAATACCAGAGTAAACAGTATCAATGTAGGTTATAAAGCTTTTGTTTCTCGGAACAGTGTTCGTATCTGACATACCTGTGGGAGCAATGTTTGTTAGCACTACCTGAATGTTGCCACACAAAGTACCAGATTTCACATTAGTATTTGGCACATACATCTCACTCTGTTACTGTACACACTGTGGTCACAGCTTGACAACATGGGGGTGTAGATGGGCCATACATGGCTTATTACTTTCATAACATTTTGGGGAGTTGCTAGTGTGACAGGTTTGTTCTTATAGATGTGTGACAATCAGTTGTATTTCTTGTTTGCTTCCTATATGTCAGAGATCATCCCACTGATTTCCCAGGGGGACAGAGTGACAGGCAGCAGATATGGGTCAATTTACTGGACATTCTGGACATATCTGTAGAGTTGTGGGGTATGATTCTGTATGCAGACTACTACCACTCCCAGGATTCAAACCATGGGTGTGTGTGCTAAAAATACAACAGTTCACGTCTCAGTTGCATGTGCGATTCAGATTTTGTTGTCTATCTTTTCACTGTTTTCTGTCTATGTCTCTCTCAGTTGTGCTAATTGACCTCTGGGGATTACACCAGTCATATAATTTTATTTATGTTGCACAGTGTGGGTAACGGTGCTTAATACAACAGTACTATTAAGTGATTGCAAATCTACATTACCATATGATACCAGAGTAAACACATGCAGTCCAGCAGTTAGATCTTTATTGTCAGGCTATTATGATTTTATTTACATACAAACTATATGAGACTCTTCCTGCCATATTCTCTGGTGTATGCAGTGCTTACCTTAAACATTACAGGTTTTATACTGGCAATTAACTTACTAATACTTTTAGATTTATTTCCTTTGACAGTACATGCAAGAGTATTACTAACCTGCCTTATGTCGCAACCTCTCCAGGCGACATCCATGGGCCTCCTGGTTCGCAGCCTGCTCACTTGCCGCTGTGAAGGAGATAAGAGAAATATTTAGCCATTCCTATCCATAGTATACATGAGCTGGCAATTATTAAACAGGTAGTGGAGTGATACTTACACACAGCTGGGACCTTCCCTGCCATCCAAGCCTCTTGGAGCCACTGATCCAAGAGCTCCCCCTTTCTCCACTTCAGGCCGGCATAGTGATGCCTGATCTGATCATCAGTTTGGGGTATGCCAGTGGCACTGGTGAGGTCATGGGTGAGACGGTCCCAGGCTTTTGCTTTATATTTGGAACCCTAGTACTGGCCCTGCAGCAGTCTCTGCTTATGGTCTTTGACAAGGAGTCCTGCCATGACTCTGGACTCCTGAATGTCCCAGTGCTGTGCCGGAAAGTGCACTCCCTCTTCCATTCCTGACATGGTGCCTGCAAGGGGAAGCTACAACCAGTTATGAGATGTATTCCCACCTGTTGGGTTTAAGTAGGGCTGATTTTCCTCACTTTGCCATGATTGGATAATTTTGAAAAAGCTAAGCTATGGGCAAACCTGCTTACCTAAGGTTGGCATTGTTTAAAGGGGTATACCACTGGGAAAATTGAGTTAGCTGGCCTACACATTGCTTACACCTACTAAGCTGTCCTGGGCAATACTTACCGTTGCTTAATATTTACTTTGCATTATATTTGCTTTTTGGCATTGATTTATTATTCATTACATTATATATATGTCTGGTATCCATGATTCATGTGTACGTACACTGTATGGTGTCCTTGTGTTTAACAGGGGACTTCAACCCTCTGTCACACTTACACCTTACATCTGGGCTTACTTCAGTACTCCAGTTCACATATTTCTGTTATGTAGTAGGTTATAGAACATCTGACTGTATGCTGATTCCTTCCACATGTTCAGTTTGATTTTACTGTAGTGAGGATTTGTTTGGTGATACCTCAATCTTATGTACTGCTATGATGGCATGGTGCTTAATGACTGTGACTATAGTATATAGGATCCTTGGTTCAAGATCTGCAAGGCTGTTCATATAGTTGCTGGGCAGGGCAGCGGCTGTTGGATACAGAGTGATTAAGGCTCTTGTAAGCGGGTTTGCATGTGGGTAAGCACTGCCAACCTTTGATTAAATATGCTTACAGAGAGTTAGCTTACATATTGCTTAACCTGTGTGTGCATTGCTTACCCCCATGCAAATGGACTTAAACCCACTTACTGGTGCTTACATATGCTTGCTCCTGCTTACTACTGCTTAATACTGCTTACTGGTGCTTACTCCCCCTTATCGCTTCAGCAATTTAGACAGTAATGTCTAATGGTTCTTTGGAATGTGGGGGATTTGGAAGCTGTATGGAGTTATCATTCATTACACATTTTACCTTCCATTTGTATCCCTGATTCCTGTGTACATATACTGTATGGGGCACGTGTGATTATCTGTGGACTTTGCAACATTATGACACACACCTCACATCTGCATTTAATGCAGTACTCCAGTTCACAAATATATGTTATTTAGTAGGTTATGCAACTAAAAATATTGGTCATAATGTGATTTGACATGGAAAATGGAATGTGCTGCAGTGGGACTCGAAACGGGGATGACTGCTCATAAGGCAAATGCTCTGCCCACTACACTATTGCTATACTGCTACATTTGCATATATCTTGCTTTTTATCCTCTTCTGCCATTTAAGCTGCATTAACTGTAGCTAAGCGATGGGCAAACCCATGCACCTACGGTTAAATTTAATCTGTTTCATAAAAAAAAAAGTATCTATATTTTTTGTGTTAACTATTGCTCTTGTACATGTGTGGGGATGTTGCTGGGGGTATGCATACACCTATGAGTGGTCTCACTCATTCTTTTAGGGCTTTCTGCTGTTTTTTATTGCACGGGCATGTATATTCTGAGAGCTCCGCTCTCAGATATGCCCCCTGCACTCTTACACGCTCTATGTAAGATTAGGAGCTCAGGCAGTGTGCCTTCATTAATATGCATGGCACGCTGCCTTCCTGTTCCTAAACAGCTTCTTCTGTGCAGGACTAAGTTAGTCCTGCATGGAAGAATAGTAAATCTGAGGGCAACTCTTTTGATCTCAAACTTGTCCCAAATAACACCATATGAATGCTGCTGAAAAAACTGAAACCTTCTTCCTTAGCAGCTGACCAACTCCCCAGTGAACACCTCAAATGTTTTGCTGATGCCATAGCTCTGCTTATCTCCATTCTGGTAAATAGGTCTATAGCAGAAAAATAAGTCTGAAAATTATGGAAAATTTCCAATATCACCCCTCTACATAAAGAAGGATCATCAACAGAACTGAATAATTACAGACCCATAGCTATCTTTTCCCCCTGTGTTAAAATTCTGGAAAAATGTATACACGCTCAGTTACTACAATACCTGCTATCTCACAGCCTTATATCTCTCTCCCAACATGGTTTCACACTGAAACACAGCACCACCACAGCCATAATTAATTTCTTTAACACCATCCACCAACTCAGAAATTCAAACCAGCAAGTAGCATCAGTCTTCCTAGACATGTTAAAAGCATTTGGGTCTATATTAGATCACTGAACGCTTAAAAAATGAATGGTGATTAATCGACCCCATGTAAGCGAAAGTGCACTACAGTGCCGAAAATGGCAAAGTAACGAAGCGGCCAAGCAAATTCTTTCCCAGGGGAAAGAATTCGCTTAAAAGCCGCTTCGATATTTTGCCGTTTCAGTCTTTTAAGTTCGACCAAGACACATTTGAAAGAATGTGTCTTCAGTCTTCTAATAGGAACCTAAGTGTTCAACACTGTCTCCCATCAGAAACCGCTTAATACTCTTGCCTCACTAAACCTATCAAAGACTTCCCTCTCCTGGTTCCGAAGCTATCTTTCTGACAGACAACAAGCAACAAAATGAAAATCCGAACTGTCACCACTTCTGCCTGTCTCAGTTGGAGTCCCCCAAGGATCCATACTAGGGTCCCTTTTTTCACCATCTTCTCTAATGATCTAGCCTCATCAACAACACATGCTGAGTAGTTCAGTATGCGGATGATTCAACTTTAATCTGCTCAGCAGATATCTTACCAGACCTCCATATAGTAGCTCAGCAAGCTTTTAATGATATTGAAACATTTCTAAGTAAATCACAACTAATCCTCAACCCCAAAAAGACACAGTTAATGCTATTTACCAGTAGCAAACAATCACCTACCACCTCTCCTTTCACCATTCTCTTAGCAAACAACACAGCCATCCAACCAGTTGAGGATACAAAACTCCTCAGCGTAACTATCGATAACAAACTCAGATTTGACCAACACATAGCCATCACAATTAAGAAAGCTCATGTTAAACTTGGCTCACTGTACAGAAGCAAGTTATTCCTCACTGACAATACCAGAGTAGCCATATCCAGAACCTTCCTCCTCTCTACGCTCCTTTATGCCTTCCTCCTCTTTACCAACTTAAAAAAAAATCAGACTTAACCAAATTGAAAACTTGCTATAACAAAATCGCCCGCTACACAGCCAACCTTCCCCACCAAACCCACCACTGTATTCCTCTACACAAATTAAATTGGCTTGAGCTACCTAACCTTCTCCATCTCTACCAACCTGAATTCACACACAATATCATCTTCCATCCTGATAATTGCTCATCCCTTAAAGAACTTGTTGTTCCCTACTCATGCTCACAAAGTCTAAGATCTGCAGACAGAAATTTCCTCACAGTAAACAGCACTAACAACACTCACAGTGAAGCCCTATTCTCAAATCGAGTAGCCAAATTTTGGAACTCTCTACCCCACACCTTTCAAAACACACCCGAATCTACCAGTTTCAAACAACTACTATTTGAGCATCTGTCCAAAAACTGCTATTATGCCTGCGCCAAACTTGACTGACAAGATATCTGTTAAATAAAATTAATAATTCAATACACAGGAGGTTCAGATTCAAAAGTTTACTAGTGTACACCAGGAGGCAAAAAACCATACAAGTACAGAATTTTGTCTGACATGAAACAGGAAGCACACAATTTTATATAGGTTTAACATTTAAGCTATGCCCACCTTACTGACGTGATATGTCACGGGGCATCTACATCACTTTAGCTTACAAGCCTCTATTCTTTTAATCTGCTGATGCAGTATGTTTTAAAAAACATTTCCTCTAGATACAATACGGCCTTGCTATCCAGCTGGTCAGTCATAATGTCTTTCTGTAAAGTTACTTATTCAAGGTTTCATATCAGTTCGAATACAATAGCAGATTCAGTCTTTAACATACATATTTGTTCACAGTTTCACTTTCTTTACCAGCTGTGTTTTTATCTCACAAGGACAAGTTACTTCATGCAGGAAGAGAAGATTTCATTATTTACAAGGACTAGTTATCTCATCAGGAAGGAGCGGAAGATTTACACATTTAATTTCCTGACCCAGCAGATAATCACTTATGAAAAGCATAAACATTAAGCTTGCTGAGCTGGCAGCTGCCAGGGTCAGGGGTCAAAGCACACAGCAGTTTCAGAAGCTACTTGCATTTACACATGAATTTATCCCTTATGTTATATGATTAATAGAATAAAATGCATTATAAACTACCTTGCTTCTAAACTAGCATTTCACATATATTTAAATACATATTTTTCTAACATTTCCCCCCTATTAATACTTTTTATTCTATTTTTTTTTGAAGTATGCATAGTGTTATTTCATCTCCTAACCTTTTCCACGTAGGATTTTCAGCTAGGTGAGTCATTCAATCTATACTTCAGAAAAAGCGTCACCTGAAATCAATCTTTCAATTTCAATATCTTGGTAGAAAGTTTCAGTAACAGATACATCAACAAAATCTTTGATTAATCTTTTCATGCAGGGAATTCCACAGCAAACACATGCTCCTATTAGGAGTATACAAACACAAATAGCAATTAGAATGTTCATTAGGATGGAACCCCACTCCCCAAACAGATTCTGGAAAGAGTTCGTCAGTGGGTTTGGGCCTGTTTCAGTCATGGCTGATACTTGCTGAATTACCTCTAGGTGATTATTTATCTCGTGATGATTGTCAGGTATATAAGCACAGCATTCTTCTTTGATAAGCGCGCACGTACCACCTCTCACCGCTAGGGTGAAGTCAAGAGCCATCCGATTTTGTAGCACAACAGTTCTCATTGCATTCAGTTCATCAGTCACTAGTTCTAGGGTGGAAAAAGTTGCATTACTCATTACTTCGAGAAGTTTCGACAACTTCCTAAGCTCCCAGATCGATTTGACTGCTCCATAGGCTGGTAATATTCCTGCCCAGGATATAACACTGTCACTCAAGTCCATATGAGTCAATTTGCTTTTGTCTTTTACTGAATTATGGTCTTTCCAACCAGCTTCGATCTTCCCAACTGGATTCACAGGTTTCTTAACTGGACCTTCGGGCTTTCGAGCTGTTTCTCTTACGTTTCGTATCTTACCCAAAGGTAATTCTGCAGTATGTCTTATTGCCGGAACCAAGTAACCCAAAAAACAACTGCCGGACCAATTCTCAGGTAACCATTTATATGCCTTTTTCCCACAAATAAAATAACAGTTTTCTACTTTAGTACTAATACGCATCAGCCCTGCATGAAACATTTTCTGATCTATAACTGACAATTGTTTAAACAAAACTGGATTTCTTTGAATGTCACTCATAGTTGTTTTCAATGAGTTTAAATACGAGTCATAATTAGTATTGCAAAAAGTATTGCCATCACTATTCTTAATAAAACATTGGTAAGATATGGTTATATTATAATTGCTCCAGCCCACCTGGAGAGTGTCATTTTTGTAGAAACATACAACTCCTTTTTGTGTGATAGGTAAAAATAAAGCTATTTTATTCTGTGATCTCACAGTTCCTGTGTCGAAAAGTAAATTCTCCCAAGTCTCATTTATCACCAAAGGGACAGCGGACATTATCAGTCCTCCATATGCTGTTGGTATAGCTGTACAAACCCAGCAATTTGAAATGTTCATAGTCTCTGCATACACACATTTCATGGCTAGGTATGTGTTAAAATTTGGATGCCAGTCTATAGACGTCTCATCACGCCTTTTCACTTTCACTTGCGTAGTTGTTTGTAGGATAAACCACAACAAGAGGAAAATTGTCACAATTACAGTTAATAAATGTACACACAACAAAATGATTATGTAACATCTCTGGGGTTGCTCTAAACTTCTATTCGCTTTATTTTTGGCCATCTCGGTCTGGTTGTATATCAGTCACAAAGTTTTTATCAAGTTGAAAGTTCTTTACCACTTTACAATGTGTCAAATGAACCCAGGACGTCCTCTCAGCCACTCTGACTGCAGTAGGCATTGCCAACAGAACCTGGTACGGTCCCTCCCACTTTGGACTCGCCCAATTCTTCCTTTTTGTCACTTTCAGCCAGACGTATGTCCCAGGAGCCAAGACTGCTGGTCTGTTCCTTTTCTGAAAAAGAGTTAAACTGCAAAACAGATTTATTCATTAACAATTTCTTCATATACTCTGCTAACGAACTGTCAGCCTATTGTTCTGCAGGCATGAGAGCTTTTCACTGAGGCACATAATATGCTCTCCCAAAAATCATTTCAAAGGGAGTCAAACCCTTTACATTTGGAACCGTTCTCATACTCAGCAGTGCTAAAGGCAGACAGTATATCCAATTCTTTTGGGTCTCCTCTACTAGCTTCCTTAACTTGTTCTTTAGGGTACCATAGTACCTTTCCACCAGTCCTGCTGACTGTGGGTGGTAAGCACAATGGTTCTTCAAGGAGATACCAAAAAATCTCCCAAGCTGGTGAATCATTTGATTCACAAAATGTGTGCCATTGTCACTATAAATCCTTTCCGGAATGCCAAATCTAGAGATTACTTCTTTTATCAGGGCTTTTGCCACTGTTGCTGCATCTGGATTTTTGGTTGGAAAAGCTTCTACCCATTTAGAAAACATGTCTACAATAACTAAACAAAACTTCTTCCCTTCACATTTATTCAATTCTATGAAATCCATACAGATAGTATGGAACGGGTATGGTGGTATAGGAAAACTTCCTTGCTTGGTTTTAAATGCTCCTTGTGCATGGTGCTTGTTACAAGTATGACGAGGCTCTGCCCATGGCTCAACAAAGCTGCATATCTAAATAAATTAGACGGCAATATTGGTTTTCTTTCTTTGGAAATGTACAGTCCATTCTCAAGAATTGCACCTCGTTTTACCCATTTTTTTTTCTGCTTTTGTAGTAAGCATCTGCATTGTTTTTAACATGTCTAAATCTAAAATCTCAGAGGGTTGTAATTCCTCATTTAAAAGTAAAGTTTCTGAGTATGAGGCTGCTTGCTTTGCAGCTGCATCAGCTCGTGCATTGCCTTTCGAAATCTTATCCTGCTGTTTTGTATGAGCTACACATTTACAAATAGCTACTTTGGTAGGTAACTGAATAGATTATAATAACTCCAAAATAAATTGCACATGATTAATAGGTTTTCCACTGGATGTTATCATTCCTCTATTTTCCCATTGTTGTGCAAATACATGTACTGTAGAAAAAGCATACTGACTGTCAGTATATATGTTTACACACTTGTTTTTTGCTAAAGTACATGTTCTCGTCAAAGCTATCAATTCAGCTGCTTGTGCAGATAAGTTGTGTGGTAAGGATTGAGCTTCTAAAATTTCAGTGTCTGTAACTACTGCATACCCTACCAGATTCTTCCCTGTAGGACCCCTTCTGCATGAGCCGTCCACATAATATGTCACCTCGGCATTATCCAAGGGCATATCTGTAAGATCTTGTCTAGGTAAAGCTAACTGTTCAATTTCCTGCAGGCAGCTGTGTGGTGTGCCCTCCACAGGAGTTGGAAGTAATGTTGATGGATTCAATGTCGTACATCCTTCAATTGTCATATGAGGTTGGCTCAGCAGTATAGTCATACATGAAAGATGTCTAGCAGGAGAAAGGTATGCCACTTTCTCTTGCAGCAAAATTATTGCAACTGCATAAGGCACTCTCAATGTTAGAGGGAGGAATAACACCACTGAGGCCGAAGCCTGTACTGCCATTGCGGCTGCAACTACTGCTTGTACACAGTGAGGCAAAGATCGCGCCACTGGGTCTAACTGTGATGAATAGTAGGCTATGGGGCGTTGCTTGTCCCCATGTTGTTGCGTCAATACTGACGTCATGTACCCTTGCTTACAATCTACAGTCTGAAAGAACCGTTTGCGATAATTTGGAAGTCCTAAAACTAATGAAGAAGCTATCAACTGCTTCAACCTGCAGAAAGGCGTTTCTGCTTCTGTTGTCCATTGTAAAATGTCTTGTGCTGCCATTGGTGTCTTATATATCAAATCAGTCAGTGGAGCAGATTCCAAAGCATAATTTGGTATCCAGCTCCGACAAAAATTAGTTGTACCTAAGAAAGACATCATTTCTTTCTTGGTTGTTGGTTTGGGTGCTTGCAAAATTGCTGTTTTTCTTTCCTCATCTAGTATTCTACCTTCATTGGATATTACATATCCCAAGTATCTAACTTGTTTTCTCCAAAGTTGTAACTTACTTTTGTTTACTTTGTGTCCTTGTATTGCTAAAAATTTCAATAATGCTACAGTATCCTCCCTGCACTGTTGATGGGTTGGGGCTGCTAGCAAGATGTCATCTACATAAAGTAGAACTTGACTACCTCCCGGTGGGGTAAATCCTGCCAGGTTGCTAGCCATTTCTTGTGCAAAAATTGTTGGGCTCTCACAATATCCCTGTGGTAGTTGAGTATATGTATACCTTTTACCCTGAAATGTAAATGCAAACCAATATTGACTATCAGGATGTATAGGTATTGAAAAGAAAGCATTGCTAATATCTACCACAGAGAAATACTTCTGTTGCGGTTCTAAATCATTTAACAAAGTATGTGGGTCTGGCACCGTGGGTGCTCTAGGTATTACTGCATTGTTTACAGCTTGTAAATCTTGTACCATCCGCCATTCCCGTTTGCTTTTTAACAGGAAATAGGGGTGTATTACATGGTGAATCAGGAGATTCTACCAGTACTCCTTCTTTGAGTAATGCTGCTATTATAGGCTTAATTCCTATTTCTGCATCCTTTCTCAAAGGGTATTGTCTTTTCTGTGGTCTGAAAGCTGACTTTGGGGTTATTGTAACTGGTCCTGCTGTTCGAATAAGTCCCACATCTGACTTGCCTATTGACCAGAGAGTTGTTGGAATTTCACATAAGGTCTTTTCTTCTTCTTCTAATAAGAATGCTAATCAGCTGTCCTCGCTGATTGCAAGTGTACAGCTGGATGTGTCTGTGTCAACCAATTCAGTTTTTGTTTCTGTATCCCTTGTTCTGACAGTTCTAAATCAGTCTGTTTCTCCCATCTTTTTACTTTTTCTCCTAAATCTGCCCATTTAACACTTTTGTTCTTTGTCAAGCTGACATGTGGCAACCGATTTGATCTATATAATGCATGGAATTCTTGAGGTAATGAACAGCTAACTACACTGTTCCCCTCAGTATCCCAGTACAAAGTACGCAAAACCAATCTAGTTGCATGATTTCTAAACAGTTCTTGCTCATACTCTCTATCAGGTCCTGGTGTGGTACAGTAATATAGAGTACAGTGTAACAAATGCTGTTGATCAGTGTCAAGGGAGGGGGCTTTACTGATGGCTACGTTCATCAGTTCCTCAGTTACTGCCCCTGGACCAGTCGTGACTAGGTCCTGGCTGTACCAATAAAAAGTTTCACCCCCCGATCGCACTACAAAGGTATCCATTCGTCTCTTTGCCTCCATACCTTGTACAGTTGGAACTACTGCTATGCCAAATATCTGCATAAGGTCCCTGCCCAATAGGTTTACTGGACACTTTGCAGACACAACTATTTTACTTCTCTGGGTCATACCTGAAACAGGGTCAGTTATTGCTATATCATGGGAAAGTGGTTCCCTGTATAGCTGTCCATTTGCGGCTTTTACTAGTATATAATCAGGTGATTCGGAATGTTCTGGTAACTTGGAGGCGTGTATCAAAGTCCGTGACGCTCCTGAGTCACACAGGAATTTGACTTCTCTTCCCTCTACCAGAAGTGTAACTTCCGGTTTCGTATCCGCTAAGTAGAGCTCTAAGCTCAATAATGCTAAGTCCAAAATTTCACTTTCTTCATCCTCCATATCTACTTGCACTTCCTTTACTCCTTCTATCACATTTACATTTGTTTTCTGTTTATTAAGTTTTCCTGATGATTTCTGACTTTTATTTGATGTATCCTCACTATCATATAGTCAGTCTTCATCTCCCTTATCTTCTGTAATTACCTTTTTGTTTTGCCTACAATCCCTTGCTAGATGCCCTTTTTTCCCGCATTTGAAGCATTCACCTCTCTTTTCCCTCTCTTCAAAATCTTCTGACGTTTATCAGACTGTTTGTTTCCCTGGGCATTCTTCTTGCCCTTTTTACCTGATTGTAATACAAATACTTCAGCTCAGTCTTCAGCAGTGAAGACTTGCGCCTTCTTTTTCTTTTTACTATTAAAATGTCTCTCAGCATGCCTAGCATATTCGAGTAAGGCTTGTAGCCTCCCTGTTCGATGATCTATCATATGCTTCGTAATGAAGATACTAATAGGTGCAATGCAACCTTTCAAAAATGCATTTTTTAATTGTTGTTCATACGGGGAATCATTTGTTTGGTTCTCAGGAACCGACATACCGCTATGATTATTAAAACATTCTAATAATCTAGCATAATATCCATCTATTGTCTCATTTTCCTGTTGTATGCATTGATTAATGCAAGTCCAGTCTGCTCTAGGTTTCCATTTCTCAGAGATTCGGTCTGTCAGACCTTTCACTCTGTTGTCTAACTCTGCGTCACTATGTGGGAGTGGCCTAAGTTCTGCATTACGAGGATTCCAGGTGCCACAAATCATGTGCCAATCTGGACCTATAATTTGTCTTACTACTTTTCTACTTCTTCCCCATTCAAATGGTAACTTAACCTCATGCCTTGTAAATCTTCTAAAAATTTCGTAAAATTAACTTTCGGATGGGGGATTCCCTCAGTAGCCTTCCGGATGTCTTCCGGTGTCCATGGTCTATATACTAAGAGTGTTGGATCCTGCCCTTCCTGTCCTGCCTGAGGATTTGGAACTTCTATAAGTGGGCATATTTCTTCCTCACTCTCATCCTGTAGATTTCTCTCTATTTGGTATGATTCTGTGCCCCTATGTGTTTTACGTGTTTGGGACCTAGTCTCAATAGGATCTCTAACAAATGATTGTGATCTTACTGAAACTTCAGGATAACGCAGAGGTGGACCAGCCTGTCCACTCGCTTCATATCCTGAAAAAGGTAATGGAGGGGGCAAGGGAGGAGGAGGAGGAGCTGTAGCTATTACCAAGTTATTATCCTCTTTGTCTAAAAATAATGTTTTTGAATTTTTAAGCTTCTGTTCTCTACGATTTGCTTCCTCAATCTGCCTGTGTGCTTGAGGAATGCCTAGTTGGCGTTGCTTTTTTGCCTGACCTCCTGCATCAGATTTAAGCTGTTTAAGGAGTTTAACTAGTGAAGGTTTATCTAGTTTACCATCAAATTCATATTTATTAACCCATTTCGTATAATACCTAACGTTATCAGAACGTTGTAATTGCATATATTTTGCGTCTTCGGTTAGGGGCGGATCTCGCAAAGTTTTAGTGCACTGATTACCCATGTCAAAGAAAATGTTACGTAACCCTTTTTTATCACGTGATATCAAATTTTTAGTTCCTGTTTACAGTTTATCTAGAATAACTGTCTACCTTATTCTGTTACCCTGATCTATGACCAAATATACAGTACTTCCTTTTGTCCCTGATCTGCAAAACAAATCTTGACAACAATATACTGTAACCTAGTCCCTGATTTAAAACAGAAAAAAGGCAAATTCTTCCTACCTGAGCCTCCGGTATTGAAAATCGTTCAAATTCCCCTCTTCAGCCACAGATCAGAAAGTGGCCAGCCTCTTTATACACGACAATTCAGTCGGAGGTCTTTTCACTCAAGAAGAACCATTTCGGTAACTTCTCCTGTGCAGTATTCGACCACCAATACGCTCTGATCTGCAGCTTACCAAGGGAATTCCGTCTCGAAAGGACCAAACTGTTAAATAAAATTAATAATTCAATACACAGGAGGTTCAGATTCAAAAGTTTACTAGTATACACCAGGAGGCAAAAAACCATACAAGTACAGAATTTTGTCTGACATGAAACAGGAAGCACACAATTTTATATAGGTTTAACATTTAAGCGATGCCCACCTTACTGACGTGATATGTCATGGGGAATCTACATCACTTTAGCTTACAAGCCTCTATTCTTTTAATCTGCTGATGCAGTATGTTTTAAAAAAACATTTCCTCTAGATACAATACGGCCTTGCTATCCAGCTGGTCAGTCATAATGTCTTTCTGTAAAGTTACTTATTCAAGGTTTCATATCAGTTCGAATACAATAGCAGATTCAGTCTTTAACATACATATTTGTTCACAGTTTCACTTTCTTTACCAGCTGTGTTTTTATCTCACAAGGACAAGTTACTTCATGCAGGAAGAGAAGATTTCATTATTTACAAGGACTAGTTATCTCATCAGGAAGGAGCGGAAGATTTACACATTTAATTTCCTGACCCAGCAGATAATCACTTATGAAAAGCATAAACATTAAGCTTGCTGAGCTGGCAGCTACCAGGGTCAGGGGTCAAAGCACACAGCAGTTTCAGAAGCTACTTGCATTTACACATGAATTTATCCCTTCTGTTATATGATTAATAGAATAAAATGCATTATAAACTACCTTGCTTCTAAACTAGCATTTCACATATATTTAAATACATATTTTTCTAACAATATCTATAACTCTCTCATCACACTGTCCACTCCATACCTCATTTTCTCCAACTCCTCAATGTTATTACTACTCAAAAAAAAAAAAAAAAAAAAAATATATATATATATATATATATATATATATATATATATATATATATATATATATCTACACACACACACATGTTGTGTCTTTCGGCTTTTCCCAGATAGGGGTCGCCACAGCGGAACTCCGGTCCGCTAATGATTGGCAGTAGATTTTTACATGCCGAGTTGCCAGCTCTGGCGCACAACCTTCAATGAAGGTACGCCCATTCACGCATGTCTCCACATAGAAGATGCTTTAGCTGAGAATCGAACAGGACAACGTCTTACTGTGAGGCGACTACGCTTCCGCAGCACCACCACCACATAAATATATATATATATATATATATATATATATATATATATATACATATATATAATGGAAATCTCATTTGTTCATAACTATTATTTAATACATACACAGTACTAATTTTGTTTTTTCACAGTGATGTTTACTGAAATGCTTGTGTTTTTCTTAAATGAACCTGTATCTTTTAGAATCCTGTATTGAATACCTCTTTGTATAGACTAACTAGATGATATGTATTCCGCATATTACTATATGTATACTAGTGTACTATCTAATTATTGTATCTTGCTTACATTTCTGTGGCGCTTTTCTCCCCAGGCCTCCTCTGAAAATGGGTTTCTGGCCCAGTTTTACTTTCCCCTGCAAATAAATAAATAAAATTCTAAATTAATACTAAAACAATCACCTTGGTTATTAGTTAAGGTATAAACATCTATGCTTAAATTAGATATGTGGGTGAAACTGGCTATGATGCAGGTATAAAATATCTACAATATGATACTAAAATTATGAGAGTGGGTTTAAACTGGAAATTCTTCAGACTTTTTTTTCCTGAGGTATAAAAGGAAGATGGATATGATAAAGATGTCTAGAATGAAATGTGGAAATAGAATGAAATGATCAATCTGGAGTAAAAATAATTATATGCTCAGTCTAGAGTGCTGCTAATGATGACATCAAGGTCCAGAACATAACAGGTACCATGACTTGGACTGGTGGGATATTTTTTGGCAAGATTATTCTGCACTGATGATGCCTACTGCAAGCTATAAGTGAGACATTTCAGCACCAAGCATGGTTGTAGTAAAGAAGACTACATTGGATTCACATAGCGCAGTCAGGGTAAGAACAGTAAACTAAACAGAAGAAAAGAAAAGCTGTTATAATCACTCATTGAGATATAGTTATTCAAGAATAAACATTATACATTATTGTATTGCAGAACAGAAGAGAGCTACACCGCTAGGCAACATACATGTTTAGAAAACATCCACTAACAGACTGTTATTATACTTTCACACTTGAGCATGGGTCAGGGCAAAGACTACAGTAAGTTATAACTAGTATGAAGTATTATGGGAACAATAAGGTAAGTATAAATTCTAGATCAATTACATTCATTTCTATTAATTAAATAGTGTCCTGAAAACTGAGTATGAACAATTAAAGCATCTACTTGCTTATGAATAGTAAAATAAAATATGTGCAGATAAATTAACTACTCTGTATAAATAAAGTGCAACTGTCGCTCTGAGTATTTAAATACAAGGTGTTTAAAATTGTAAAATGGGAATTAAATCAGTTTATTCTTTCAAATACTTGAAGCTGTTACCTCAAAATACTTAACACTATGCAACAAAACTAAGAAATGTATTTATTAATAAGTTGCATAGTGTTCCTGTATTATAACATTGTACTAATGGACAAAAAAAGTTTTCATCATAATGTTAAGCCATATCTTTGATAAAGCAAAACCTTAAAATAATGAACTAAGGATGGGTCGGTCAGGTAAACTTCTAGTCTGCACAGCTGATATGCTCAGTTAATTTAGAGAATAAAGCAACTAAAATCAAACACTGATTCAATGCAAAGAAAAAGTTAACACCTAAACAGTTCAGATCCAAATTACTTGCAAATTCTCCTACCATGAGGAAAAAAAAATGCAGATTGCCTCCTTGTCATGTTATGGTATATATATATATGCAGGAATTTAGGTTAGAGTCCTAAACAAAAGGAAAGACAGCTGATTTCATACTGATATCTAAAAAAGCCCAATGTAAACTATTTCCTTTATAAAAAATACATAATTTAAAACTTTTGTAAATGTCATTAATGAAGCAGACATGACAGCAGATTACTTGCTGTATCTTGCTAGTAGATCTGAAAAGAACTAGAAAACACTGAAGGGATGTCACTTTTAAACACCGCTGTTCAAAGTCCGCATTGCCAGAACCGACAGTCATTAAGTTATACTATAAATGATACCGTCACCAAAACATTGGTCCAATGTCATAAGCTGCTCTCTGCAGCTTTGTAGAGTAACAAGTGTTGCTTATAATCATCTGCCAGGCAGGGAGTGAACAGGAGGACCACAAAGTGTTTCATCAGGCATCTCTCCCTTCCTGAGGAGAATTAAGTAGCGAAGATTCTTTTGTTGTTGATCAAAGCATGTGCAGCAAAGTGGAAGTGTTTCTCAGACATGTGACTGTTTGCAGTCTGGTTCAGTGCTGTCAAGATCGTGACCCAGGGCATGTTGTGCTACAAGTAATCAGAAGGTAGGCTGCGAAATTTATAATCTGCCTGTAACTTTTATCATTAAAGGACAGTGAGCTGTCTTGCTGTTAAGCCAGTTCTTATGAGGTAATCATATAGGGCAGGCCTCAGTATGTCAGACTAATTTATTAGATTACATATAATAAACCTATTCCAAATGAATTTTTCAAAACCTTATAGGAACAACAGTACAAAACTAAGGACATTTGTATTCAGGTGGACATGAGCCAATGATAGCACAGTAAGTCTCATTGATTTCAGTTTAATAGAATCAAGGCATGTGTATAAATCTAGCCAACCAACCCTGCATGCTAAAATAGTACATTAGGAAAAATAGAAGTTTGAGTTTTGAATCTCACATTGCAGGGATTATCAGACAGTTTATGAAAACCAAGTAAAACATGTTGCAGTTTTAAGATTTCTTTACAGTTAGGTAGTGGAATTTGTGATACTGTTGGTTTTCCTGATGTATATGCCAGCCAGCTAATTGTTTTGCTTTATTAACATTATTTAATCTAAACAAAACACTGCTCTTTGATACATATTATGAGCAACAACACTGAGATCTAAGTGAATGGTGCTAAAATAGATATCTATGATATCTTATACAACTAGTCCACACTAAAGAATAACACAGTTATTAATTTCCGCACACAAATATTACTGTCAGCAAAGACTAACTACAGAAGGCCAAACTAGGCATTAACCATTCTGTTGGAATAAATATTGTACAGTCCAGCATGATGCTCAGAATTTCATCAAGGGCATGCAAAGAAAAATGCATTTATAATCATAGCCATGAAGTGAGTCAAGTGAGAAGGGAACAGTTATACTAATATGTGAAGACAAAGCACTGGAAATAACTTCAGTCCCACCAGACCTCTGACCTTTTCTCTGGAGAGTCCTAGGATGGTATCCATACTGGCTAGGGGAACTTTGCCCTATGTGATAGGAAACACCTCCTTTGACTATAAAGAAGTCACATAATCATCCACAGATATGTGAATTATTACTTTATTTAGTATACATATTTCCACAAAAAAAAACACATTTACCCTGCCATTAACGTACTAAATCAATGACTATTTAAATGTGCTCAAACAAGACCAGCAATTAATAATTTTTGTATACATATTACCTCCCCTTCTCCCAAATATATATATCTTATGACTGTGTAAACCTGTAATGTTTCTCCTTTTTTAATTTCTCCAAATCGTTTGGGTTTCTAATACCATGACGGGAATGGACACCATTCCTAAGTCAAAGTATGATTAAAGTTCATGAAATTAGTATTGCTTCAATCTCTGATGTCAGCCAGAAGTGCTCTTTGCAGTACTCAAAATGTTCCCAGTAATGACTCCTTCTGCAATTCGTATGGAGTTACATGTATTGGTAACATATCTAAATATGACTGTAGATTCTTTTTCATAAGACTCGTTGCTCTTACTGCCATTGGAACTATCAGAGTATCTTTCTTCTCCGTTGCTCTTGTTTCTTCTTGCAAATCCTTATGACTTTGTGTCTCTCTATATGCAGGACACTGTTGTCACTTAGCGTGGTGATTTCAATGATCAATGCTACTTTTGTCTTCTTTTCTTGGACTACTATATCCAGTTTTCTAGCATCTATCTTTTGAACTGTTGGAAATGGATTATCCCATGTGATGTGAACTTCATTATTTTCTGTGATACTTTGTGGCTCATGTTTCCAGTGTTTTTCAGCCACTTGAATACCATAATGTTTGCACAATCCCCAGTGCAACAGTCCTGCCACATTATTATGTCTTTCAGTATACAATCCTTCTGCCATTAGTATGTCACAACCAGCAACAAAGTGTGCAACTGTTTCCAATTCTGTTTTACAAAACCTACATTTGTCTGTTTCTCTCACATGTTCAATGGACTTTATAAACCAATGTGTACTTAGCCACTACCTTCAGCCACCAATATTGACCTTTCATCTTTTGGTTTGAATTTGAACATGAGGTTCTTCCAGAAGATTTCTATACTTGCAAATATATTTATGCATTTTCCACATTTCTTGCCTTCTCATCTAATCCGTCACCTTATATAGTTTCTATTGTTTTTGGCACATTCAGTTGCTGCCTGATTTCTATCTACTAGTGGTTTAATTTCTATTCCTGCTTGACACCGATATGCTTCTGCTAGACTAAGGAGGGAATTCATCTTGGATTTAGTCTCCTCATGTTTCAAAACTTTCACTATGTTTGGGTCTTGTGACATCAGCAGATATGTGTGCAGTCCCATGACTGCAGATCTATACATGTAATCAGTTTTCAAGGAGGCCCATACTGCCATCAGAACAGGGAATATATAATCTTGGTGAGCACGAAGCATCCTTCTTGTTTTTCTGTCTAATCTATCCAACACATTTTGGTGCCAGTCAATCACTCCAAAGCTGTAAGTTAGGACAGGAAGAACAAATTGGTTTATAGCTTGAATTTTGTTCCTAGATGTCAACACTGTTTTCAGGATTAATTTAACTAATTTATAATACTCCTTACTAAGTTGTATTCGCATTTGTTAATGTTTTACTGCTGATCATTCATTAATTCCCAAATATTTATACACTCCCTCTTGCTCAAGTTCTTTTATATCACATTTTTGTCCCAAAGTGATATATTCTTGATGCTGCAGTTTTCCTGCATTAAAGGTTGCTTTTGCAAATTTATCAAAACCAAATAACATTCTTGTATCATCTGAAAAAGTTTTGACTACTTGCAGTTGTGCTTTCAGTTCCTCATCTGTTGAGGTATACAAATTTAAATCATCGATAAAGAGAAGATATGAGGTCTTTACACTGTTGTTTTCTAAGAGTCAAATTATAGCCATGGCCTAATCTATTAAGTAGATAGCTTAAAAGGTTAAGGACAAGACATAATAACAGCAGTGACAGGGAGTCACCCAGGAATACCCCCTTTGACTTTTTATCCCTGGAATGATAATTTGTCCTTTATCATGCCTTAATTGCAAAGTGGTCTGCCACTGTTTCATGGTCACTGTAATGCAGTTGATCAGTGTAGGGTGTATCTTATACATTTTTAAGCACTCTTGTATCCATGAATACAGGATACTATCAAATGTTTTTTTTATCAATCCATGCCATACTTAGATTCTTCCCCTGTTTACAGTTCTCCATTATGACTTTATTTAGCATCAGATGATCCTTTGTTCCATATGACTTTCTTTTATTACCCTTTTGCGCTATTGACATGATTGAATTTTCTTCTAAATGACTATAAAATCTGTTAGAATAAATTATGGTATACAGTTTATCTGTTCTCGGAAGGCAAGTTATTGGTCTGTAATTTTTTAGGATAACTTGCAGGTTCACTCTTAAATAGGAGCATTTCTTTTGCTGTTGTTAACCAGGTTGGTGTCTGTTCGGGGTGCACATATAAATAGTTCATACTCATGGCTAAGTCTTCATGCTAATACTATTAGCCAGGAGGTAGGTACTGCACCTGGGCCAAGGGTTACCTTTACCTCATCCCATTTCATATCCTGTATCTTTGAACTTCTTTTTCTTTCTTTTACTTCTTCTATCCATTTAGCATCTTTGTTATGTTCCACAGGATCTTCTAAGATATTTCTCCAAGATGTATCTAATTTTTTTTTTTGGGTGGTCTTTCAATTCCCTTTGCCTTGTTTCCCAATTCTCTATAATACTTTTTGGGGTCATCAATAAATTGCCTATTTTGTACTTTTCCTTTATATTTATCTGTGTATCTTCTATGTTTTTCTGCCTGTTCTGAGATTTTTAGTTTATTGTTTGCAATAGTGCAAGTTAGAACTACTGTGCATTGCTTTTAGCATGACTTTCTGAGTATTTTTGTTGATCTGTTCCCTCTTCTATACCCTTCTAACAGTAACACTTCTTGTCTTAATTGCTTTATAGTTTTCTCTATTCAATACTTTCATGATGGTATTCGATTTTTCCCCTTCCTTTACCTTACTACGCTGTGTTCTTGTGGTAGAATGTTATCTGTTATTAAGTTAGCTGCACAGTAATATATCATATTTACTTCTGTTATATTGCATGGATCTCTATGAACAGTGAAGACGACAGCCAAAGCAAATCAGATAGATGCCAGCACAACCGTAACAGTAACACTTAAAACACTTTATAACAGTAACACTTAAAACAATTTATTGACCTCTTCTTCTTCTTTCGGCTTTTTCCCAGTTAGGGGTTGCCACAGCAGATCACATGTCTGCTCATGATTGGCAGTGGAATTTTACAGTGTCGAGTTGCCAGCCAGGCGCCCAACTTTCCAAGGAAGGCACACACACGCACTCATGCCTAGGGCCATTTAGAGTGTCCAATCCACCTACAGCATGTCTTTGGGACATGGGAGGAAACCGGAGCACCTGGAAGAAACCCCATGCGACCACAAGGAGGACATGCAGACGCCACACAGAAGGCACCCCAGCCGAGGGTCGAACCAGAAAACCTCTTGCTGTGAGGCAACAATGCTAATCGCTGCACCACCGTGGCTGCCCTAAAACACTTTATTGACTAAAAAAAATTTTAAAAAGATTAAGCAATTTTGTCAGCTTGTAACAAAGACTTCTTCAGAATCCTAAATCAATTGCTTAACAAAACCATTTAAATTTTTTTTAAACAGTTTTATTAAGCAATTTGTTTAGGATTCTGAAGTGTTTTAAGTGTTACGGTTACATTTGTGCTGGTGTCTATCAGATTTGCTTCAGCTGTAGTCCTTGTTTGGTTCCTGCTTTATCTCTATGGATTTTCCTTATTATTGTGTCCATCTGTTTTATCAAACTTCTGATTTTTGGGTTTTATTGACCTTTTGCAGTCTATTTATTTCATTGATCTTAATATGTCTGTCTATGTCTATTAAATCAAGCAACTCTTCTCTTGGCTCATTTTCTTCTAAACTAAGGGCACATTCTTTGTTCTCCATTTCCTGCAGGCATTCTATAGAGAGTTCTATAGCACCATCCTGTGGCACATTTTCTTCAATTTCATCCTGCGTCAGTCATTACTCTGTCATATGGGAACTCACTGATCTATCACTCCTCAACATTGACTGCATCAGAGTTGTCACAGTTTCCTGTTCCTTCCCTTGCAGTCCAGCTTGAAATTAACGTTTATACTGGTTTCCTGTGGAAGGCTCCAAAATATCTTCATATGGCCACTGCTTAGTTGTTTCCCATTCCACTAGTTTCTCCTTAATTTGGATGTCTATTGCTCTATCCTGCTGTGGTGCTTTCTGTGTTAGATTTTCAACACTGAATCCTTCACTTTGCAGGTACTCCATAACCTCAGTTCCTGTTTCTTTAACTTCTCTATTACTAATCTTTTTTTATTTTCCTATTTGTCTTCTTATTTTTTGTATTGTAAAGTTTCCCATGCCCAGATTCCTTTGCCTATAGTTCTCTTCAAATATCTTTGGTGATGCTCTTTTTGTATTGGGTTCATTTTGCTTTCTCCTTTGCATAAATGTTATACCATATTAAATCTCTTCTTCTTTCCCATGTCCATATTTGTTCTTCAGATGTCTCCTGATCTTCCTGTTTCTTCTTACTTGGGACTCGTTCCATCATGCTGTGTTGTAACCTGTGTTAGACCTTCTACACCAAATCCTTCACTTTGCAGGCATTCCATAACTTCAGCTTCTATTTTTTTTAACTTCTACTTTACTAATCTTCTTTTCTACATTTCCCCTTTGTGATATTTTGTATTGTGAAATTTCCCATATCTGGAGGCCTTTGCCTAAATTTCTCTTCGAATATATTTGGGGCTGCCTTTTTATATTGATTAATTTGGCTTTCGACTTTGCATAAATATTGCACCATATGAGATCTCTCTTTCTTTCCAATGTCCCATAGTTCTTTTTTATACTTTTCAAAAATCTCTAGGTTTTGTTGTTTATATTTTAGCACTTTCTAGATACTTCTTTTTCCAAATAGATCAAAGTTTCTTGGTATATATAATGTTTTCACAAAACTGTTGTATTAATGAAAACTAATTTTTATTTGAGGCTTCTGACAGTTTTTTCTTGTGGAAGTATTTTTTTCCTCTAATTTCTCACTTAATCTTTTTCTGTATTGTGTGTCTGGAAATTTTGGGTTTTTGTATAATAGTAACAATACATAATTTATTTCTTACCCTCAATAGTTCATTCTATTGTCTTTATGGCTCTCCTTTGGCCTATTAGTTTTTGTGATTTTTGTGGACTGCTACTTCCTTCTACAACAGGGGCCCATCCTCTCCCTGGGCCTGGCCTAGCCCTGTTATAGGAATGTTTCCCTATTTTGAGTATTCTGCATTATTTTTTCCAGTCCTGGCACCAGTGCACCTACCAGGATTTGGCATTTTTATCCTGGGTCTTGTGTACCCAGCTATCTTTTTTTTAATTTTTGACCTAATTCTGTCCATGATATATGCTATATAAAATACATTCTATATATCAGTGTCATCTTGGTGAGATTTTGTGGGGAAAAAAACAGGTCCACTTTGTGAAGGCACTCACCAAGACATGAGGATGAATTCAGTTTCAGCAAAACTACTCTCCTTTGCTTGCTGACTTCTCATCTCTCCATTTGGACCCTATCCCAATATTCTAGAAGTAATGGTAACACTAATATATTTCAACTGATTACTTTCACATACCTCCACTGCCCCTCACTGAGAAGTAATATTGATTGAAATTGTTCATAGGTGAATAGCAGGCTAACTGCCCTGAAGGGACATTTTGAGCCTAGCCAACAACTCAAGGTTATAATCAAATTGTGTAACTTGTACTTCTGAAGAGAATACCTTAACATTATGCCAAACCCTAACAAATACAGTGGATATAAAAAGTTTACACCCACCCCCATTTTTTGTGATATAAAAAAATGAGACCACAATAAACCATTTCAAAACTTTTCCCACAGTTAATGTGACCTATAATCTGTACAATTCAATGGAAAAACAAACATATCTGTTAGGGGAAAAATATAAAAAAATAAAAAAAATGTACAGTAAGCTGATTGCATAAGTGTGCACACCCTTAAGCTAATACTTTGTTGAAGCACCTTTTGATTTAATTACAGCATTCAGTCTTTTTAGGTAGGAGTCTATCGGCATGGCACATCATGACTTGGCAATATCTGCCCACTCTTCCTTGGAAAAGTGCTCCAAATCTGCCAGACTGCAAGAGCATCTCTTGTGCACAGCCCTCTTTAGGTCAGCCCACAGATTTTCTATTGGATTTAAGTCTGCGCTCTGGCTGGGCCATTCCAAAACTTTAATTTTCTTCTGGTGAAGCCATTCTTTTGTTGATTTGGATGTGTGCTTGGGGTCATTGTCATGTTGAAAGGGGAACTCCTTCTTCATCTTCATCTTTCTGGCAGATGCCTGAAGGTTTTGGGCCAAAACTGACTGGTATTTTAACTGCTCATAATTTCCTCCACCTTGACTAAATCTCCAGTTCCAGCTGAAGAAAAGCAATCCCAACGCATAATACTGTCACTGCCATGCATGGGGATGGTGTTCTTTTGGTGATGTAAACTGTTGTTTTTGTGCCTAACATACCTTTTGGAATTGTGGCCAAAAAGTTCAACCTTGGTCTCATCAGACCATAACACATTTCCCCACATGCTTTCAGGAAACGTGATATATTGTTTTGAAAATTTTAGCCAGGCTTGTATGTTTTTCTGTGTAAGAAAAGGCTTCTGTCTTACAACCCTACTCTATAGCCCAGACATATAGAGAATATGGGAGATTGTTGTGACATGTAGTACACAACCAGTTCTTGCCAGAATTTCCTGCAGCTCCTTCAGTGTTGCTATAGGTCTCTTGGCAGCCTCCCACCCAAGCCTACACTCCTCCCAAAAAATAGCACTTTATGGCTGTTGCAGACCTTTTGTGTTTGATTGTGATCAAAGTTAAAAGAATAATGGTCACATTAATGTATTTCACTGTGTTGCTATTTAACATGTACAATCTTCTTCACAAGTCATATAAATCTTCATTTATCAGTCACCAAGCAAATGGAATGTCTGTAGCTTCTACACACTACCTGCATCATCAAAAACAGACATTTTCCGAGTGTCTAGACCTCTATTGTTTTATACTGATCAAAGTGAAAGTATTAATGACTTCAATAATGGATTTCAGTATGATGGTCTCAGAGAACCGAAACATTCTCCATAAACCCCATTAAGTAAATACTAAGTCTCTTGTCTTTAGTAGTCTATATCCTGCCCATTGTACATAACCTGTTTGTAACTATGTAAGCTATTAATGATTGACTATGAAATGAGTTAGAAATATTGGCTACAGTAATTTATTTCAACTTGTTGCTCTCAGGCACTTGTAATTCCTTTGCTTAGCAAGGCATATCAGTGATCATTTAATACTGATTAACTAAACATAATATCCCTTGCATTGACAGAAAACCTGTCTCCACACTCTTTAACAATATCCAATTTTAACTGTGTTGTCACCTGAAGTTTGACTTTGATCATGGTGATGTATTTCAACTTCCTACCTATACACTGGCATTGTCTTTCATGAAACCCATATCAGTAAATATTTAACAGTGATAAAGCAACTGCTTTTAAGTATACACTGTCTGCCTCTCTACTTTCTGCACACAAAATAACTATTTTCTAACTGTTCCTTTGTGAACAAAATGAACAAATTAATGTCCACAATAAATAATTTCATAGTAGTACTCTGTGTACTTGCACTGCACTTTCCTGGCAAGCCACATCAGCAATCATTAAACAGTGATTATACAATATCCTTTGCATTCTAACTCATTTTATCTTCTCACTTCTACCTCAAAATATCCACATTCAAACTTACCTCATGAAGATGCTAAAAATAGCTACAGTAATGTATTTTTACATATTCTTTTCAAAGTGTTACATTGTCCCTAACTGATAGAACATAACAGATCATCGATAATGTAATTTCTCTTTCCTTTGAAATATACTATGCTTCTCTACCTTCACCACAGAAGTAAATAAATATTGGTTACCTCTTAATATTTGGCAATGATCTGTTTGGTCTACTGCCATGAAGAGCTTTTAGTGTTTTTTTATTTAGTAGAGAAGCTTTGATAGTCATAATATATATTTAAAAAGCATAGGGCCCTACCTCCCACATAAGAAATATGTAGGCAGTTTGTTTCCCAGAAAGCTGCACAGTGTACTATCTGGTCTCTTTCAAGGAGCATCATTTTATATTTATTTACCATCTGCCCCTTGATGTTGATAACACACATTAATCATACAATGGCCATTTGTCTGGGAAGTATGAGCTGTTAACATTAATGACAGATTTATCAGCTGTCCTACCAGTATCTTTAACAACTGCAGGAGAAACATGTACAGGAAGATTAGGACATCTGCATCCATGCAGCTGGACTGGATTAAGAGTTGGTTCCAGTCAAGCTTCTGTATTTTACTGGCATACTTCATGTCTTGGATTTTATTTGGTAGGCCAATTTCATTTAAAGTTGACAAAATTTGTGAACTGGAAAGTAGTAGTTTTCTTTAGGGTCTAACATTTTTTTAAACTATAACCTTAAAACATCAGCAACAAAACAAAGCAATCCTAAAAGGTAATGACTAACATTCTCTCTCTATATATAGGATTATGACTGAGTCTCCAATTATACCTGATGTATTAAGTGATTGACACACGGCTACCAAGAAATTCACATTGAGAGCAGAGCTCCCAAAGTGAATCCAGACATCCGTGTAGAGCACACAAAATAAAAGTTTATGATGGGTGACTCAATATTATGCTTTGTAGTGCATAGATTTTTATTTGCTCCATGTATTAGTGGGTATGGAGACTAAAAGAAAGTCATTGTCAAAGAGGCAGCAACACAACTCTTAGCTTCTTTCCTTAAGAATTATAGACAACATTAAGGCTAATGGGAGACATAGGTTCATAGGTTCATAGGTTCATACTAGGCTATCTGCCCGAGGGCATTTACAAGCCTAGCCCATAGTTTTGTGGCTTACACCACCCCTTTAGTATGGGGAACTATACCCATTATTTTGCTGTGCCTCTGTCGAGCAGTGACACTGAGGTAATCCCTGGGGTATATCTGCGATCTCCCAAAGGACCACAAAGGACCACAATTATGGATAGTTTATAAACATTGCTCTAATTCACCTAAGAAGTTAATAGAACAGCAGCTTTGGTTATCAAATGCATATTCTGGACAATAAGATGTATGAAGCTCTATTAGCTGGCATTATTGATTGACAATACACTCTCTTATCAGAAAATAAATAAACAAATAAATGAGGGACATAGCAAAAATATGAAACAAACTCAGGAAGATTTCACAAGCCTGGAGAGCAGACAACAACATAGCTGTTTTATTAACTGACACTGTTACTAAATTAAGTATGCTGTACTAGGTACAATACCAAGGAACCAAAACTTTACATCACTGTCCGGTAGTAAGTCACAATGTGAAACAGGTCTAATACTATAGTTCAATGACTTTAGACCATACATATTTAATATAAGAACATAACCAGATTCAGTGAAAAGAGTTTGCATTATTTATTTTGCAAATGCTGGATTACTTCACTTTGGTAATCTAGAATGGAGTTTGTTGCCAACAGTTTATTAATTATACAAAGGTGAAATTTGCAGAGCTGTGGAGCCTAGTGTCATTTATTAGTTGTGAGCAGGATTGCCATTAATATGCACTTACCTCTGTTAAAATAAACCCTTCCCATTTTTGTCTGTGGTTAGCATAGACTAAGTCAGATATCTCCATTTCATATAAAAAAAATGGGGTTTCAGCTTTTGGCTGGAGTTAAGTTGTGTGTTATAATCATTCTGTTTAAGGAGAAAAGAAAAGTTACATGGCTAAGGAAAAAAAAAATTATGTGGCCAGTAATGTTCCTGTGCATGGATACTGAGGTCCCTATACTTGATCTATGCTTGAAGTACTCCTTCAAGCAGTATTGACCATCTGACTGTTGTTTAGTCAATGAAGTAAAGGTTATCCTATGAATGATGGAGCAGTACCATGCATATTTGCTAAGTATAATTCCCCATTCACCAATTTGCCCACCAAATGGGTTGCTTTTCTGGTATAATCATAAGTTTGTTCTAGTGGTGTGAAAACAGTGTGGGCAAGGGTGTATTATATTTAGCTTTTTGTCAGCAAGCATTGAACCAGTGTTCTATTCTATCTGGATACATTACTTTGTATGAAGGTGCAGATGGGGAAGAAGAGGCTGTCAAACCTTTCATAATTGTTTATATCAGAATCAAAATTGGCTCTGTGTCTGATATGGCTCTTAAATAATTTCAACCTGTTGCAGCAATTATGTATGCCTGTTGCAGCAATTATGTATACCTGTTGCAGCAATTATGTATGCATGTAGATCAGGAAGTTCAAATCCTCCTTTTTTGGTATTGTATTGGAAATTATGCAAAACTAACTATGGAGATTTTACCTCAGCACAGGAAATTAATAATGATTTTGTGACAGAGTATAGAGAAACCGTCAAGAGTTGAGTGAGTTAGGTATCTTAGTATATGAAAGGTTTCATGCAAATAAACATGTTATCTGATTAGATCTTGTTTAGAACAGTTCAGGTTAATTTATTAAACTGATGCAGTTTCTCTTTAACTTCTTGCAGTGCATGTTTGGTATTTAGGTAGATTGTTATTTTTATTTCCAGACAATGTAAATTATTAGCATTTTAAAGAGCCTACTCTGCTTGTAGATTTTGCAGGGACTTATCACATAGCAGGGAAATTACTGTTTTTATTTAAGTTTATCTTTTTCCTAGGGAGACTTGCATGAACTTGTAGGAAGACATGTGTTGGAGCTTCTTGGGTGAATAGGATCTTAGAGCTAGACGGCACAACTATCTAAAAATCATGATGTTAGTGTCATGTCCAAGCCATGTGGCTGTATTTTGTGCTGTTTAAATTAATGAAGAAGATGATCCATCACATATACTACCAAAACAAATAAATGTGCTGAACATGGACAAGCTTTCCCTGACCCACACATTAAGGTGTTATTGAAATATGGAATGATTGAATAATACTTGGTTTGTTAGCTAAACCTATAGTATTTGTCACTATTCAAGAAATTGTGATGGGAAACCCAATTTTGTAGGGAAACACACATGAAGTACATCTTATCAAACCAATTGTCTTATTAAATGTGCTAATATGATTGGTGCTGCTGCTGGCAGTTTAACTTTCTGACAGCTAGTCTGAATGTGTAATCATATCCTGATCAAGCCAAGGCTTCTCACTTGTCCCATAGTAAAGTTCAGACTTTCTCTTGTCCCTTAAGTTCAGATGATTAGAGTTAGCAAGATGGTGATGACTTTTCCCAACATATTTGCAAAGAGTTTCTCCTCACCCTAGAGAATTTAGCTATTTATGCCATTACCAAGACACGGTTTAAAGCCACAGAAACTACTCCAGCAGTGCAAGACTTCAGTGCCTCCCCACACATTTAGACCATCAGCCACACAGACAGAGACTAAATGTGGAGGAATCTTGATTTACATTAGCAACAAGTATACCTCTAAGTTGGGTAAACAGGATGCTACCCTGGAGTTCATCCAGGTGCAAATCACCATAGATAAAGTCCTTTACCACATTCTAGCAAGCTATAGGTCACCATCTGTGCCCCCAGAATCCCATAACTCATACCTAGACAATTGCTGTATTTATGAGAGACTTCAACTATGTCTCTAAAGACTGGGAAACATACATTACCTCCAATAGGCAAACACAATGTTTTCTGGAAATTATTAGTACAAATGTCCTTGACCAGATAGTGAATACTCCAGCCAGAGGTTCAAACATACTGGACATAGTACTCTCCACTATGGAACAGTGCTGCAGTGCTGCCCCCTCTATTCCATGTCTTCTCTTGTGAAGTCAGATCACAAAGCTGTCTCCTTATAAATAAAAATCACATTGGAAAACTCAGCAAAACCTGTAATATTTAGGAACTATTCTAAAGCAAACTACCTCCTATTGACAGTTTGTCAAAATTCAGTAGCCCTCCAAACCATTAGTTCACAGCAACCTGTGTGGAATTGTTCACAGAACCCCTGTATAACCATGTAAATAGCTGCATAGAGGTTGCTGTACCTACCAGAATTAAGCCCAAAACAGACACCCAAAACAAACTACATTGGTGGAATCCTAACCTTAATATGGTATATAAGAAAAGGAAAAAAAGCCATGACCAAAATCGAAAGAGTAATTCTCATAATGACAAGAACTCACGAATTAAACTAAAAAAGGAAGCTATGAGTACAAATTAAATGCATTGATGCCAGTTATGAGGTCAATATGGACCCTCAGGCTAATGGCAACCACAAGGCCTTCAAGGTAATACACAGAATTATGTCCAGAATCTTAAAGGTAATACACAGCAGTGTGCTGAACTAGTGGTAAATAGTACCACATTCACTGACCAGAGTGACATTAGCAAATTTGCTGTCTGAGTAATTCAGTTGTAAGTTCACTCCCCACTCCTCCCCTGCTTCTCCCATAAAATCTCTACTAGCATAACCCCCCTCCCAATTATTATCAGGGGGCATGGCAGCAATCCCTAAGGCAAAAACACAGACTTAGTGGGCCCAGACAATATCCTGGGTTGCCTCCTAAATTGCTTTACACATGACCTATCAGGACCACTTGAGTCACTTTTCAACTACAACTTCAAAACAGGCTATGAACCACATGAATGGAGGACTGCAATGGTTTTCCCTCTTCACATGGGTGGACAATCAACCAACTCTTGAAACTACTGGCCCATTAGTCTAATTATTCTAATATGCAAAGCCATGGTTTTACAAAGGAAGGTCATGTCTACTTGACCTGGCAATTTTCTTTGAGAGGGTCATCAAGCAATGGATTAGGGGAAAACGGCATACTGTCTGCCTAGATTTATCCCTGATGAACATTTTGCACATCAAAAAAAAAAATCCTGGTGGTTGAAGTATTAAAAATGTTGAATTTTATTAAACCCTGAAGAGGAGTTGGGCTGGTTAGAGTACAGTTGGCAAGTGAGATTAAATGCTTGCTACCCCCCTGGTTTGAATAACTGTGAAGATTTTGTAATGTATTAAAAATGCAAAGGGGTAAAACATTAATTGTTTGTCATGTCACTTTTGATTCTTTAAATATGGTTGATACACTGAATACTTCATCTCTGAAGAAGTCTTGATAGAGACAAAAACACTTACTGGAATTGTCTGTTATTTTATTAAAGTGATTTTCTTCTTAAGTTTTTTTTCATTTTTTATTTTTTTATTTTGGGAAAATAAGGAATTTACACATAGCCAAAAACAAGTGATCAATGGTTTCAGTAAAACAGACTGCGATATAAAACATTTTCCAATCTGAGTTTGAAATTATAAATAAAGTAATACAGAAAGTTGCTTTAACCGTTTTGTTTTAAATGACAGCATTATAAGTAATTAGGCACGCAACTCCATTCTGAAGAGTTGGACTGTTAAGAAGAGAATGAAAGTAAAAGTGTTTCTAATATCAATGAGTAGAGAGCTCAAGATGGGAGCAAGTTAACTGAGGTTATTTTTAAAGTGAATTCAAAAATGTTCTTACTCAAAAAGATGCCTTTTACCAATGATTTTGTTAAGGTCTGTCAATATAAATGCTGCAAAGGCAATGGACTGCTCCATTGTTTATTGTCTAAGTCCAACCATAGAAAATGAATATGTGCATATTAAATTTGTCGAAGGTCTTTGCTTTAAAGTCTGCTGTCTGTGTTGTTGGTGTCTCATATATGTTATAGACAATCCCCTACAATGGCATCTGATTGCGCTTATTTCAGTGAGGTAGGGACATAAAGGTGTGAGAAAAGGTATTGCGTGGAAAGTTTTATCAGATGAAATGGATATTGTAAACATGATGTTCAAAGAATGATACTATCTATGAAATATGATGTTCAGTATATACTGTAACATTGCATGTTAGACATTTGCAACATTTCAATGTAATACTTTGTATGCCATTGGCCAGGAATTTAAGTACAATGGGCCCAAAATTAAGTCTAGCCAGTTTGTTCGAAAACAAATAAATAAAAATGCTGTATATCATCTGGAACTAAATGCAGAACTGGAAACAGTAATATCAAGTACAACCTTGTCGGTACTCAATAAAAAGAAGCAAGACATCTGCATCACGATAAGCTCCTTTGCTAATGCACTATGAATCCTGTTAGCTCAGGCTACTGTCTTCTCAAATTGTACTTTTAAATGCTAATGATTCTCGCACACTTATCTTGCTCATTTGTTTTCTTTGTATTTTAACATTAATATATGCATAAAACTGTATAAACAACATGTACGAGTATAGAAAACAACTCAGGCCAGAGTGGCAGCATAAACAGATTAGTTTTATGATAAAGTTAAAGTGCATTCTGAATGACTCTGGAAAAATCAAAAACTATTAGTACCAGTCAATGATCAATAAGAATTAGACAAAAGCTTCAGTGCATGTTTTCCTCACTCTGGTTACAAAATACATGACAAAGCAATTACCTTAGTCTGGTATTCCAGCCTTTTAAAATGAATATCAGCACACAGTATTGCACCAAACATTTTCAGTGGTTAATCTGTTTAATTACATCAGGACTGGATTCTCTCTGATCTCCACACTTCAGATTGTGAGATTAATGCACTTAGAAAACATAAGAAGTTTGAACTGGATTCAGCAGTTTATAGAGGTGGATATGCTTATCCAGAACCAACCAATGGAAATAAAATAAACCCCTTTGTTTCTAGGCAACCTCCAATTCCAGCTGAAGAGGAAGTTACAAGTGCTTCTGGATGTATTCCAGTGGGCCAGGATGAACCGGAGGTTTGTGAAGTGTGGAGATTGGAGAAAATCCAGTCCCAAAGTGTGGGGTAATATCTGTAATGCTTCTAGTGAAGGGGATTTTTATCAACAACAAGGAGCCAGAGCAAAGACTTTCCACAACAGCAAAAGGAATAGAGCCAGCCGGAAGTGTTAATCGGCAAATTTAATATTTGCAAACTGAACAAATTTAATGAAAATGAAGTTGTGAGAAAGGTACTGAATTCCAATAGTGATTTCACTATTTACAAGTTTTCATCAAAGGATTTTTGTGAAACTCATGCTAATTTGGTTTCTAAAAAGTTTAATTTTGTGCCAGCAAAAAGGGCAAGACCTGCACAAACTATTTTAGACCTTAAAATGTATATTAGAAAGCTTAATTTAAGCATTTGCTTTGGTGGAAACAATCTTGCTGGTGGAAATGTAAATATTAGTAATAGTCTTAAGAGGTCTAGTACATTTAATCCACCGCTAAATAGTGCTTTGTCTGTTTTTGAACAAATGTGTGATATGGATATACAAAGAGTTATTCATGAACCATTTAATAGTAATTTTTTTAATTTAAGTTATGATGAATAGGGACTGTTAAAAAGCATTACTGGAGATAAAGAAATAAAAGTAATGAAACCTGATAAGGAAGGGTGGGATGGTCATTATGGATACCGTTGATTATATTAACAAAATGAATACTCTGCTATTAACTAGTGTTTATGAGGAAATATCAAGGAATGAATTCATATTGCTTACAGTAAAATGGATGTTGAGCTAAATTATATGCTATTCCAGGGGCAGATTAATAAGGAAGCATATGATTTTCTACATAATAAATGGCCAGTTATAGCAGGTATTTTCAGAGTACCTAAAATCCATAAAAATTAGTGTAACCCACTCCTTAAACCCATTGTCGATGATCATAGAAGTAATACTTATTATATGGCCAAATTTATCGACCATGGGTTAAAACAGGCTGTTGTAACAGTACCACAAATTTGTAGGGACTCGTGGGACTGTTAAAGACACTTTCAGGGGTAACATTTAATAAAGACAGTGTTGTGGTTACTATAGATGTTTGTGAGCTTTATTCTGTTATCCCCCACGAGACTCACACAGATGGTTAGAAGAAATGTTAGTGCTAACTAAATTATACCCACAGGATCAGGTTAATGTGTTGGTTAGTCTGATGGAAGTTGTTTTTTCTAATATTTTTTTATTTTTTGAAGGCCAGATTTTTAGGCAAGTAACCGGAGTGGCAATGGGTGCACTGTGTGCCCCTAGTTTTGCCAGCCTAGTTATGGCCTACTAGGAATTGAATTTTGTGTTTAATACCCCCCTTAGGGATAGTATAGGCTCCTGCACTCATTTTCTGGATGATATTTTTATTGTTTGGAATGATAATGTGACCAAATTGGAAACTTTTTTTGATTATAATAATGGAACAACTACTTTTTAAGATTTGTACACACTTTTCATAAAGGTAGTATTGTGTTTTTAGATGTGACTGTCTCTAAGGATTATGAAATGACTGTTTCCCTTCTAACATTTATCGTAAACCCACCTTCTCAAATAGTTACTTGCATTTTGATAGTCATCATCCTAAATATCTGAAAAAAATCTGTCGTTAAAGGCCAACTAGTTAGGTTGGCTCGGATGATTTCTAGTGATGATTTATTTATTTCTGAATGTGATAAATTGATTAATAT
The DNA here is from genome assembly GCF_019279795.1 of Protopterus annectens. Taxonomy (NCBI): domain Eukaryota; kingdom Metazoa; phylum Chordata; order Ceratodontiformes; family Protopteridae; genus Protopterus; species Protopterus annectens. The sequence continues at coordinate 540,178,674 of NC_056735.1, forward strand.
GTTTGTGTTGCGAGGGTATCCTTTGGATTTTTAAATCCAATAAGAGAGGAGGTGATAAATAAAAGAAGCAGGAAGGTCTACAGTCCCATTTTATATCGGGTAAATTATCAAAATGATGAAACAATGGGGGATGCTGTTGTTAACTTACCTGTTGGCCCATGTAAAAAAGATTTTTCTAGATCCTGTATTTTAACATTTACAGTGGATTATTTTAATATCAAACATATTATTAGCGAAAATTGATCTATTATCACATCTAATGTACAATTACACCAATTATTAGGTGATCATCCAGAGGTGGTATTTAGAAAAAAAAATTGTTTTAAAGATTTATTGGAAAGGGGACTTTGTCCCACTAGTAAAGGTGGAAGTAATGGACTCTTTTGGGGTATGTTTAAATGCAGCCGTTGTAACATTTGCAAATGTATTTTGGTGGATAAATCCATTACTATCAAGAACAAAAAAATTATAATAAAGGGAAGGTTTAATTGTGAGACAAATTGGGCCATTTATTTAGCCAAGTGCCAGTTGTGCCCTGCCTTTTATAGAAGTAAAACTATTAGGAAAGTCATGGACAGGATTTATGAGCATGAGAGAGACATCAAGAAGGGCAGGGACATTAATGCATTGTTTAGACATGTTAAAGACTTCCCAGCACATGTTTTTAAATATATTATTATTGAACAAGTTAAAAGGATGACAGGAGTAGAATAATTGAAGACCATTTGTTAGCTAGGGAGCTTATTTGGCAAATGGGGATAAACGTGTAGGTGTTTCCAGAGCTTAATGAGGCTAGTTCCATAGCACCTTTTCTTAAGTTAAAAAGTTTGAAATGTTAACTTAATTATTATGTATGTGAGATATTTAAAGTATTTAATTATTCATGAGTCATGTGATTTTAGCAGGTGTATTTAACTGGATTGATTGTATCCTTTAGTAGTTCTGATGAAGTCTCTATTGGAATGAAAACACGTAACTACTTTATATTACTTGATTTTAATAAAGTGCAGTGGTGTTTACAGGTTGTCCTTCTGGTTCATAGTTGAATTCTAACACAGATGGGTTATTATTCAGCATCTGTATAAACCCTTTAAACTCTCTAAGTTTGCCCTTTCAAATAAAAATAATATCATCTGTGTAATGTTGATAGCTAGCAACATACCTCAAATAATCTCTCTGGAATGCATACAAACATTTTCAAAATGAGACATGAAAATGATAGTATATGATGGGGCTAAATTTGCCCCCATAGCTGTACCTTCCCTTTGTAAATACTATATGTTTTCATTATTAATGTTAGTATTAATGTTGGTATACAGGGACTTAATATATATTTTTTATTGGGCTACAGTTGATATTAAGTCCCTGTATACTACCATTAAGATTAGGTAGGGCTTAGATGCAGTAGAGAAATTGTTGGGAGAAGGACCGCGTACATCCTTCTTGTTAAAATTATTGGAGTTTGCATTGACACATAATTATTTCACTTTCACTTCTTCTTTTGGCTTTTCCCGGTTAGGGGTCACCATTCTCAATGACAAAGAATTTAAATTGGTGATCTGAAAACCCCAAAATATGTTTGGCTAGGGCATAAGTTTCTTTCTTCTTTTTGATAGCACTAACATGTCCACATATTCTTTCCTTTAACTCGTGTTCATTTTTTCCAGTATAAAAACCCGAACAATGTTGACATAATCCAGCATACACTATCCCAGCAGTTTCACAGTTATAAATTCCTTTCATATTAAACTTTATGTTATTAATTTTAAATATTTTTACAGCCAATATGTAGGACCAAAAAGAACAGTGGCTACATTTACTCATTCTTGCATTGTTACTATTGTTATTGCTTCCATTCACATAATTTCCCCTTTCCAAAATACTTTTTAAGTTACATCACCTTTTATATATCACATTCAGTCTGTCACCCAATTTTTGCCCCACCAACCTATTGTTTTTTTAGAATAACCCAGTTTTTCATTAAAATATTCTTAATAGTAAAACTGTCAGTGCTATAAGTAGCTATCAATAAATCCCTGGCAGTTGTATGTCCCCTATTTATTAGCTGATATTCACTAATATTATTATCCATGTGGTGAAGGCTAACAATTTCATTTTCATTACTATTTATCTTTACTATTGGTAACTTATCAGTTTGCAACAGTGGAGAACAGAATCCTGCTTCCATTTTGTTTATAACCTCATACATTAGCTGGTTAATTAATGAGGTAGGGTAGTGTGTTGGCAAAATGATGTTTTTTATAACCATGCACTCATCTAGAAAATTTTCAAAATCTGAAACCATATGGGCTACTCTCATAAACAGGCCTTTAACTATGGCCCACTTTTGACTATGTGGTTGGGTACTTGTGTAATGTAGGTAGGTATTTGAAAAAATGTTTTTACGATAATTTTTTGATGAAAAATTCTTATTCTCCATATCCTTATGAAGATTAATGTCAAGGTATGCTAATTCTGAATCACTATATACATATGTGTATTTTAAAAATTCTATACTGTGGTAGTATATTCAAGAAACTCATTTAAATTTGCAATATTACTGTCCCTGATGATAAAAATATCATCTAGGAAATGTGTATAAAGTTTACAATGTTTCACGTAGTTTGTTACTAATAAGTGTTTTTTCTCCCTTTGTACCATTATGATATCAGCTAGGAATTCCCCAAAAGGTGAACCCATAGCAACACCATTTTTCTGTAAGTAATATTTCTTTTCAAAGGTAATAAAATTATTTAAAAAAAAATCTCCAATAAATTTTCATTTATATTGATCTTGTATTTGGTATCTCCTTTTCATATAAGTATTAAGTAACCCATAACAATGCAGTTTCATGGGGTATCACGGTGTACAAATCTCAAACCTCAATAGTGATAATATGTTTTCATCATATTCTAGATTGTTTATCTTAACCAGGAAGTCTCAAGAGTCCAAACAAATCTGGGCCGCAGAGAAACAAGTTGTTTTTATCTTTCATAAATAAGGGTGGCTTTTGGGTGAGTAATGGACCCTTGGCCATCAACTATTGGTCTCATTGAAGAGTCATGCAAATCTTTGTCTATTTTGGTGATACCAAAGAATTTCAGGACAACAGGGTATGATATATTTAAAAAATTTAATTCATTCTGTTCAATCTGGCGAACTATAAACATATCACTTAATTGTTCATAATTTTCTTATATGCAATATTCATTTAATTTAGAGATGATGTTGTATAGGTCCCATTTGTAAGTAATTTTAACATTCTACAAGAATAATCTTCCCTAGTCATAATCATCAGACTACCCCCATCTGGTTTCATGACTCTTAAATCAAGGTTACTTAAATCATTAAGAAGTTTTTACTTCATCTGCAGTTACATTTTTATATATCATTATTACATCTAATACCTTGATGGAATAAGACATTTCTAAGGTCTGTCTCACACATTTTCTCAAAAAGTGCAATTGTGAGGGTGTCTTGGTGGATTAAATGTACTTGAAACTCTCAGTGTATTACTACATTCAGTCATGTTATCAAATAGTATTCGAAAATTCAATGTCCTAGCAAATTGTTTCATGTCCATTATTGTCCTAGCTATGTTTGCACATTTTGTTGGAATGATAGTCAAACCTCTTGCAAATAATTTGCTATGCCTATTTTCTATAAGGCACATGGAATAATTATATATTTTAAAATCACCCTTTACATTTGTAATAATTTCATAGGTGTTACCAGTTCTGTGTGTGGTGGCTTCATTCTCTTTTATTACAGTCTCTAATTCCTCTGCTGTTGATTTTACCAATGTGATTGGCTCCTTGTGGCTGGTTGATTTTCCTAGTCTCTCTTTCCATTGGTTGTAATTGTCGTTCAACATAGCTCTTATCCATTTGGACCTCCATGGTAGTTCTTGCTGTTGTGTCTGTTGTCGTTCTAAAGGGACCAATGTAACTGTTGGTCCAGTAGGATTTACCTCTCAACTGGCTTGTTGAAAAATCCCTATACGAGGTTGGTTTCTGATGAATTTACTGCCCCAATTTTGTGAAAGTGGGGGCTGGAGGTATGATGTAGAATTGGAGTACTGACTTCTGCCCCTTTCTCATTTTTTCTAAAATTTTCTATGTGTTATTGACTGTATTTTATTATCAGTACTCGAAAAGACACAACCATATTTGACTTGTTCAAAGCACAGGTCATGGGTGATTAAATTATCCAAAGCTGTTATTTCAGTAACTAATCCATCAATAAGTTTGCAATTGTATTTAATGAAAGTCTCCATGTATTTGAACGCATAACGATCAAACATTTTTATTAGTTTTTGATGGGGAGTGGAATCTTTAATAAGCCCAGTAGGGAACTACCAGACCCTTAGGCCCTTTAGGATACACTATTCTTTAATGCATTCTGAAAATTAGGCATTCTCTAACTGTAACTTTTGTTTACTTTGGACAGTTTATAATCAAGTTCATCCAATTCTGGTGCAAGGTTATTATTATTACTATTTGCTGTATGCCCCTTAATATTAGTTCTCCTTCTAACCACACCGACAAATTAGAAACATGTCTTAGATAAGGTACATTGTTGCTCACACTATTTTGATTAATGTTTGTATTAGCAAGCAGAGCAAACGTTTCTATTAAAGCCTGGTTTAAAGGAGATGTATTTCTTCATTTGCTTCTCCTTGAAACATTAGAATCATGTACACCTGAAAGTTTTTCATGTGATTGGGAGTAACTGCTGGACAAAAGCCATTAAATTTCAATTATGTCTGGTTCAGAATAAATTGTTTGCAAGCCCATCAGTCTTCTTGCAGACATAGTGTGAAAACTCAAATCACAAAGCAAAAAAATCCAATGAATAAAATTGAAACACTACCCGTCTGCACAGATTCCGGCTATGGCTCGTAACTCCACTAATGTTATTGTAATGACACCAACCAATAGTATATTAGCAAATTTTGTACTTTTGTTTTATTCACTTATACAACTTCATCAAAATAAATACAATTTAAAACAATGAACTTAAATAAAATAAAGTTAAAAACAAAGTCAGTTTTGGACTTGGATTATGATCTATCATTGGGTGTCTTTTCTACACCAATCAAGATAAGAAAACCAATGATAGATTGTAAATCAAATTATGGTATGGTTTATAAAATGTTGATTGGATAAACAATGATTGATCCAAATCTGACTTCTTGATGTTTCTGCATTCAAATGATTGGTGCTACTAGTGGAATTAGTGATTGGTTTTTAAGGGATTTCCTGCTACTTTTTAAAAAATGATGACTGGATTAAATGAAAGGCTTGCCAGCGATGTGTATTTAACTTCCTTTTATTTAAGTTTAGTGTTTTAAATTGTATTTATTCTGATGTGAAGTTTTATAACTGAATAAAACAAAAGTGCTAAATTTATTAATATACAATTGGTTAGTGTAATTTGCAATAACATTAGTTGAGTTACAAGCCACAGTCGGAGTCTCCGCATAAAGGTAGTGTTTCAATTTTATGCATTTTTCCTTTGTGCAGTTGTTAGTATTAAAATCTTGAAAATTCAAGATATCGGCATAGACATCTAGATTGGTGTAAGATGAGATTCTTAGAGCCCAATGTGGTTGTTCAATGGTATTGGCTTTAGTAGTCAGAACATTGTCTAGTAGGCCTGCAAACATAGAATGCAATGTCTGTACAAGGGTAGAGTGCTCATAACTCTCTGGGATACCTTGTGTGATAATATTGCTGCATCTGCTATGCCCTTCAAGGTCTAAAAGTTTATCATTAATCAGGTAAATGTCTTTGTTGGCAGATTGCTGGTTCTGCTCAATTTTTTAACGTTGTCTTTGTAAGCAGATATTCTCCCTTCAGAAGCATCCATCCTGTTAGCTATACTGGTTATGGTTGAGTAACACCTGCCATTTATCTGATAGGTGCCAAATTGCTTGTTGCAATGGCAGGAGTGCTATTTTTAGATCTTCCTATATAAATGATTGATCCAGCTTTGATTTAGTGGTGGAAGAGTTCTTCTCATCTTTATTCATTGATTTGGGACTCTTACTGGAGTTATCTTTTTCAGGTGTGAGGACAGCTGAAAGCTTAGTTTTCGTAGTTTACAGGTTCATGTTTTCAGACTCACTAGCCATAGTACATAGAGAACTGAATGATTTGTTATAAATTTAAGTGCACAAACTTTAATTCCTTGTTTTTACTTTTGATTGATGTTGGTCTGAAGAGCTAATTCCCAGCATGTTTCTACCTTCCTGATGCAACTCCTCAAAGATCAAACAAGACTGGTAAATCACTCATTCAACATGAACTTTTTTTTGGGTGAGGTTTTAAGGTTTGAAAAGATTATAGGACAACCTTCTCATGTTGTTCAATATTTAGATTTGACAGATGTGAATAATTTGATATGAGTGGTGCAATAAGGCTACTCACTCCAAAATGGCCATCTTGTACCTCCATTTTTACTTCTGGCCTTTAAGATATGTGCGCCTTCTTTGATCTTCAGTAATTATTCTATCATCATTTACTTTATGCTCTAAATCACAAGATCCACCTTCTAATCATATTACTTTCATAGAAAGGATGCAGGGGGGTGTGCTTCATAGGAAGAGCACAAGATCATTATTTGCTTATCTTTTTAACACATTTTGCATAAACACTGATCAAGTTTTTGTTTCAGTTAAAGCTAGCATCCTGGTTGTTTCACTGGATAAGAAACCAATTTCTGCTTGAATAGTTGGTTCTACAAGATTCTGAAGTGATTCAAAGAGAATCCTTCAAAATTTGTTGATTGACAAGATGTTTTTTTTTTCTTACTTGCTGCATATATCATTGCACCTGTAATCAAAATATTGGCTGAAAAAACATCAGAAGAAAATTATCTTAAATTATGCTGCTAGTAAAAAATCTCTCCCTCTCTTTCTTTGTGTGTGTGTGTGTGTGTGTGTGTGTGTGTATATATATATATATATATATATATATATATATATATATATATATATATAATTATTTTTTGCACTGAGTAAATCATCTTTCTTCCTGTAAAAGTATCAACTGCTTCAGTTTCCTGCTTTAGAGGAATGTCAGCTGTCTCCACAAGTGAGTAAAATAAGTTTTTTTAATAAGTGATTAACTATAAAATATTTGAAAACATAGCAAGTTTGATATACCATCATAACTTAGCATTACATGGCATGTTTTATTATAGTAACCACTAGGATGAAATATACCATTCTATCCAACCATAACTTTGAAGGCAGGAGCAATGAGTATGAATGTATGAATATATGACTGTCTGAGATGGTTACCTTGATAAAAAATTACTTATATGTCCTTGTCGGCAGATTTGATTTCTTCCCCATCTCCCCATCATATTTTCGGGTTCCATTCACATAGTCAAACTTTTAGAAGTTCGAACCACATATGGTTGAGACCATACGTTTGAATTTGTAAAACTTCGAGCGTTTGAATGGAAATCTCCATAAGCAGAGGTTTCCATTCACTTCAATGTGGTGTGATTTCGGAATTTTTATATTTAAGTAGCGGGGGTGTGGGGGGAACAGCCCCTTATGGGGGGTGCAGGGGGCTTGCCCCCTGCTTACAACAAGTTATTGTTTTTACATTGTGTTTTCTTTTTTTTTGTATAGTCGAAGTCCTGTAACTTCGAACTGAATGGTTTGATCATTAGGTGTTCAGAGTTATGGAACTTCAGCTATCTAATACAGACCCCATATTTTCATTTCTGTTCATTGTTCTGTGTTGTGATGCTGGGTTAGGGAAAGCAACCTGGTGTATGGTGGGTCCTAGCCTCTGCAGGCCTGCTTTTGCACACTTTAATAGTAACTACAGATAGACAAATTTAAAAGGCTGATTTATATGAATGAGGACTGAGACATTTAAAGCCTTTCCTTACCCCTGTTTGACCATGGCAGTAGTTTTATGTATTAGAATTTTGTCTAGATCAAGGAGATGTAATACAATGAAAAGTGGCTGTGTCACCCAATCAGCAAAGCTACAGACAATGAAGTTTCTATCATGTGATTGTAATTAGAGTACTTTACACACTGTGCTTCATCCTTTAGTGATCTGCAACATGGCATTTTCCCCTCTATCTGGACCTTTGCACTGTAATGTTGTTATGCTAACCTAAACACTTTTTATTGATCATTTACCATTAAGGAAAACTTGCCATTTTCTTAGGCTTTCTTGACAGCATTGATATGTCTTATATAAGCTATTTTTCCAATCTACTGCCCATAAATTTGACTGATGTTTGTACCAAAAAGATTAGTGCTCATTATAACTTCTTTCTTAACTTAGGTAGTCCACTGTTATAAACTGAATGGAATGGCCCCATGTGCAAAAATGGAAAAAAGGGTTGTGGATGGATGGATGTGAAAATAAAATAAACAATTTAAAAACATGTAATCTATATATGTTCATATATCTTCCATTCAGAATATTTATTTATATTAAAAGTCAAAAAAAAAAAAAAGTCAAAGTAAACTTTATTGTCATTCAGAAATCACACAAGTGCAAAAACTGAATGAAATTCCATGTCTCTTGACTAAATGTGCATCAACATATAGATTATTTTCACAGATATTTCATAGGATAATAGGAGGTTACTAGGCTATTGGCCCTGAGGCCCTTATAAGCCGCCAAGAGTTTAGCCCATGTTTAGACAAGTCAGCACCTGATGCCCCTGTCCAGCATGGACACAGGTGGTATCCCAGGAGTATATTCTCTGTTTCCCATCCAGAATCCAGGTTGCACTTAAAAAGGGGTAAAGAGGTACTCTGCTTGACGTGGAGAGGGAGTCTATTCCATAGATGGGGGAGTTTCTGAGACAAAAATCTGTCCCGCCAACAAGTCCTGCTGATGTCATAGACTAGGTTGAGGCCATTTGTTCGAGTTACTCCAGTGGAGCTTGACTTGCGGATATGCAGCAGTCCCATCAAGGTGGGGTCCATTATAGCCTTGTATGTAAGACAGAGGTCACCTCTGAGGAGCCTGTATGAAAATGAGTAGAGGGATAGGGCTTTTACCTATTTGTGTATGGTAGATGTTTAAGGCCCTGGATTCTCCTGGTGAGGAACCAATGTGGTCTCTCCAGCTGCTGCATGTGCTTTGCAAGGGGCATGTCAAAAGGTGCATTGTACTTAATAATGGGCCTTATAGGGGAAGATACAGGGATGTTATGACCTCCTTGTTCCTGGATGAGAAACCCTTACTTATGAATTGGACCATATAGAAGGCTTTCCCTGCAATGGAAGCAACATGGTGGTCAAAAGTCAGGTTGCTATCAACCAGTGTGCCCAAATCCCTCATGACCGATTGCGTGCTTAGGACGTTGTTATTAATGTGATAATTTGTGGGGACATCACTCTCCCCAAAGGTGATGATGATGCATTTTTTGGTATTCAGCTTGAGGCCATGTTTCTGGCACCAGTCATTTGTCTGAGTGAGACCCTCTTGGAGGATTTCTACATCACTAGGGGAACTGATGACAGCACCCAGCTTGCAGTCATCTACAATCATGGTCAGCCATAGTCCTCTGGTTTTGGCCTGCACCTCAGAAAAGTATATATCAAATAACAGAGGCCCCAAGACTGAACCCTGGGGTATGCTGCTTTTTATGGGTCTACTGCTTGAGGTGACTTCCCCTGTTTTGACTAGGTGGGTTCTATCAGTGAGCCAGCTTGTTACCCATCTGATAACATACAGATTGATGCCTAGTTGAGAGAGTTTATCTATTATGCCCAAGTGGGGAATACTGTCAAAGGCATGACCAGGTCAGGGTAGGTGGTGTGCAGCATCTTGCCCTCATCCATGGCTTTGGTGTCTTTCTCAAAGAAGTCTATCAAATTTGGTAGACTTGACCTCTCCTTGACAAAGCCAAATTGTGTGGGATCAAGTGTTTGGAGTTTGCCAATGTCTTTGTTAATGAGGTCCATGATAATATGTTCCATGGCCTTGCAGATCAGGCTATTTAGTTTGATGGGTCTATAATTTCCCAGATCAGTGAGCGCTCTACCTTTGTGGAAAGGGATGACAGTGGCTGTCTTCTACTCAGCTGGGATGAAGCCGGTACTCAGGGTTTGGTTGAATAGGGTGCATAATGGTGCTGCAAGTTCCTGCCTGAGTTCACGTAGGATGCAGCCTGGTATGTTATTGGGTCCCATGGAGGCTGTATTTTTTGCCTTTGAGAGAGCAGTGATGACCTGTTGCCTAGATATAAGGGGAAGGGGGCAGGTACTGGGGATGTCCTAATTTACTTATGGGGGACAGACAGATGAAGTGTTCACTGAATCTGTCAGCCAGCAAGTTTGTTATATTTATGGCATTTGTATATGTGGAGTCCTTTACCACCAGTTCTGAACAGATCTGGTTGCTTCCTTTGAGGTTGCAGACATATTTGAAGAAGGCCTTATGAATGTTTCTAGAAGATGTGGCCAATTTGGACTAGAAGTTTGCTTTGGAAGATTTCAGTAGTGCTCTTATTTGCTTGTTCAGGCTAAGGAGGCATTGCTTCCAATTTAGCACCTGCTCCTTCTTGGTCTTGGAAAGCATTGTTTTCCTTTTGTTATAGAGTTTATTTATTACAGATGTCCACCAGGCAGGTTTACTCTTCCTTGTGGAGGATGATTTAGTCCTGCTGGGTATTTCTGATTCCATGCATCTATATGAATGCTTGTATAGTGCTTTGTTGTAGTTTTGGATATTGCTGCCAGTTCCTACAGATGTGGTGGGGGCTGTGAAGCTGTTTATACCATCCCTCAGGAGGCTGTAATCAGCTTCTGAGAAGTTTTTTATGTCTGATCATAGCTAGAGGTGGGTTGGGGGAGATGGTGACTTTGCAAGTGACTGCTTTATGGTCAGATCGTACCAGAGAGGATGATATTACAGCGATGCTGCAGTGGTTACTCATGTTGATTAATACCAAGTCCAAGATATTATCACCTCTTGTCTGAGTATCGACTAGCTGTTCCAAACCATTTGCACAGACAAAATTGAGGAATCTCTGGACATTTGTGTTCTGGCATGAGTAGTTCTTCCAATCTATGTTTGGGAACTTAAAGTCATCCAGGATCAGGGTAAAGGGTAGAATCTTGATAGAGCTGAAGGCGGATTGGGCATCTTCAGTAAGATTTGGGGGCTGGTAGCTAGCTATGATTTTAATAGGGGTCTTGTCAATAGTTAACTGTACCTGGAGTGTCTCCTGTGTGTCATGCTGTTTGACCAGGCTGGAGGTGTGTATGTCTTTAATGTATATTGAAACTGCACCTCCTTTGGCTTTACTGCTCACAATTTGGGGTCTGAATGCATGATAGTATGAGTTACCAGGTAAGGCTGGGGTGCTTTCTGCAGCTTTGAACCAGGTTTCTGTGGCTGCATAGATGTCAGCATTTTCCAGGGTTATGAATGCTTGCAATGAGTGCAGTTTCATGTTTAGACTTCTAACATTTAGCAGCATGACCTTTAATTTGCGTTTTGTTGAAATTTTTATGTTGGCTTTATCTACCTCAGGACTTTTCCTAAAAAGATACTATAGGGGAGGCAAGAGCCTTTGCCAGAAGCCCTGAAGCCCAGGAGACAGATGCAGGCCATCTCTGGCAAAACATCGGGGTCTGTCAATTATATCTTCCCAGGCTGTCAGGTACTGGATCCCCCTGAAATGACACCAGACATTAAGTCAATTGTTAAAGTCAATCATTTTCTGTTTGCATTGAGGCATCATTCTGGGTGTCAGCAGAATGCTGATTAAGGCTAGGGACATACCTGCCTGGGATACATAATCAGCGAGCTCAATCACGTCTCTCTTCACATAGTCCAGAGAGGTATGTCTCAAGTCATTCATGCCAACATGGACTATGGCAGAGTCATAACAGTAACTGCTGTTGAGAGATTTGAATGCGTATGTGATATGGTGGATTCTGGCACCTGACAGACAACTAACCGTGACGTCCTCTTTATTCAAAATGGTGAGAGGCGCATCTGTGTGTCTCACAATGGAGTCTCCTATGATTAATATATTGGGTCTATGGTGAAGCCTTAGTGGCTGTGGGACACAGGTGTGTGGACTATGTGTGGTATGTTGTGTGGAGGGCTGTGGAGATTGCATGTGTTTTTGCCACGGAGGTCTAGTTTGTTTTGGTATGTTTATATGGACGACCTCCTCATATGTGGGTGTGTGTTGTGTAGATGTGGGTGGTGTTTGAGGTGTAGTGATTGTGTTGACAACCTTTTTGGTGCCAGATGTACTGGCTGGGGGGGGGCATTGACTCTAGGTCCCTAAGGTAATTGCATCTCATATAAATGTTGTTCCTAGGTGGTAGTAGTAGATGGTTGTCCATGTACATGAGGCAGTTGCTATACTGTCTCAGGATGCCCTTATCAACCAGACTGGCAGGCGAAACTGTAGGAAATTGTCCATCCATATTTCTCAGAATCTGAAGGAGAAAGGCCAGGAAGAGCTAAGGGGTGGGCCTAAAGCTCAAGTGCTTAAACCAAAACTAAGAGCTTAGAATAACACTTAATTTAGTCAGGCTATAACCAAGCAGTAATAAATGCAACAGAAAAGATGCAGTTGAACACTTTAGAGAAAATGGAGCAAGTAGCAGGAAAAAGGAAGATAAAGTAACAGAGTAGTAGGAAGAAATACAAATACAGAAAAATATAACAAGCTGAATAAAGTGTTACATAAGATAATTCAAGGTTAAGGGACTAAGGGGTTTGGCCTTCCCAAATGATCTTGGTATTAGGTAGAATGAGCTAATGAAATGGGACTAGGAGGAGTGTCAAAGATCAAATTTTCAGTAGGGGTGGGGAACTGCAAAAGCTATCAACTTTAAGAACACAACAGCAGTTGGGTAGAAGGGGGAACAAAAAATTTTCAGCACAGATCAGAAAACAAAATATGGTCATCAAATATATAAATAATTCAGTCAAGCAAAAATAAAGAAAATCCAGAACACAGAACAGTTAAAGTGTGAAAAAATATACTTATCAGCTCTATATTTCCAGATTGTTTGAAAAGCACTCTCAGTCAGGAACAATAAGATTCTAGCAATGATATGCAGGAATTCACACAAAGGTAATAATTTTTATACCAGCAAGACAAAAGCCAAGCCTTGAGACAATAAGATAACACGAAAGCTGTTAGACCAGATTTTCCACCCTAGAATAAATTCACTACAAACTCTCTGAGAAATAACAATTTCAGCACAGATCAGAGAACAAAATTCAGTCTGCAAATATATAAGTAATTCAGTCAAGCAAAAATAATGACAGTGCAGAACACTGAACAGTTAAAGTGTGAAAAAATATACTTATCAGTTCTATATTTACAGATTGTTTGAAAAGCACTCTCGGTCAGAAACAAGGAAAGTCTTGCAATGATATGCAGGAATTCACACAAAGGCAATATTTTTATACCAGCAAGACAAAATGGTGAGGGGAGAATGTTCCTTGCAATTTTTCCTGTAGTCCACAATTATTTCTTTTGTCTTTTTCACATTTAGAGCTAAGTTGTTATTACCACACCAGGTAATCAGTTGTTCCACCTCAACTCTATACACTGTTTCATCATCATTACTGATGAGGCCCACCACCATTGTGTCATCAGCAAACTTGATGATATGATTTGTATTGTACCTGGCTGTACAATCATGTGTTAACAGGGTGAACAGCAAGGGAGTTAGTACACATCCTTGTGGGACTCCAGTGTTAAGATTGATGCTATCTGAGGACTTATTTCCTGTGTACACTTTCTGAGGTCTGTCATTGATAAAATCAAGAATCCAGTTACAAAGCAGAGTGTTGATGCTTAGTTGGAGTAGCTTCATTACCAGATGAAGCGGGATGACCATGTTAAAAGCAGTGCTGAAGTCAGTGAATAGTACCCTCGTGTAGGTGTTTTTATTCTCTAGGTGTCTCAGAGGTAGACTGAGTGCTAGAGAGATGGTATCTGCTGTAGAGTGGTTTGCTTGGTAAACAGACTGCAGAAGGCCAAGATCAGCAGGCAGCCCAGATGTTATGGCGTCCTTGACCAGCCTTTCAAAACAATTCATCACTGTGGAGGTGAAGGCTATAGGGCTGAAGTCATTTTGGCAAGATGATGGAGACTTCTTTGGTAATGGAATGATTACTGTATCCTTAAAGCATTTCAGAACTATTTGCTGACTCAGAGAGTTATTGAAGATATCTGTGAAGACATTTGTTAGTTGGACTGCGCAGTCCCTGAGTACATGCCCTAGGATGTTGTCAGGCCCAGCAGCTTTTCTCAGGTTAACTCTGCAGAGTGCCCTCTGAACATCAGCTGGATTGAGGGTGAGCATCTTCTCATTATGGAAGATGGGCAATTTCTTTGCTGTTGTTCTGTTCCCTTCCGCGAATCTGCTATAGTAAACATTCAGCTTATTTAGGAATTCCTTGTTGTCCTCACATTGTGAAGCTAGGGTCTGTAGTCAGTTATGGACTGGATACCCTGCCATAGGCACCTAGGGTCTTTTTGGTCAGAGAAGTAGCTCTGGATCTTTCTGCCATAGGTGCATTTTGCTTCCCTCACTCGCTTGTTAAGATTTGCTCTGGCTGTTCTGAGGGCTTCCCTGTCTCCAGACCTGAAGGCTGCATTCTTTGCTTTCAGTTGTTCGTACACCTCTCTTGTCAACCAGGGTTTCTGATTGGCTGGTGTGATGATGGTTTTGGTGACTGTCACATCAGCCACATATTTTGAGATGTAACCCATCACCACCTCAGTGTACTCCTCCAGGTTGATACACATTTTCTCAGTAGACACCTCATTGAATATGCTCCAGTCTGTGCTGTTGAAACAGTCCTGCAGTGCTGAGACTGCACCTTTTGGCCATACTCTTACTTGTTTAACTGTTGGTCACCTTAAAGTTAGCAATGGTTTATATGCTAGTAGTACCAATATGGAGATGTGGTCAGAGTTTCCCAGGTATGGGTGAGGCACTGCCTTAAATGCCAGCTTAACATTGCTGTATACCTTGTCCAATGTGCTCTCATCCCTTGTTGCAAAGTCCGCATATTGGAAATAGTGAGCCAGAACTGTTTTCAAGTTGGCCTGACTAAAGTCACCTGCCACTATATGAACACAGTCTGGATTCCTGTTTTGCAGTTCATTTACAGCCTGGTATAATGTGGTCATTGCCTCATTTGGATTAGCACTAGGAGGACCATAGACAGCTGTGATGCAGATGCTGTTAAATTCCCTGGGTAAATAAAAGGGTCTGCATTTCAGTGACAAAAACTCTAGATTATCTGAGCAGTGCAAGGATACTATCTCATAAATGGTATACCAGTTGTTATTGATGTATATGCATTCCCTTCCCCCTCTGAACTTACCACTGAGAGAATGTAGTCTGTCTGCTCTAAAAAAAGTGATAACCTCTCCTCATGGACTGCACTGTCATTAATGTTAGAGTTTAGCCAAGTTTCAGTAAATATAAGCACACAGTATTTCCTCACCTTGTTGTGAGTAGATAATTCCAGCCTTATCTAGTCCATGTTGCTTTCCAATGATCGAACGTTTGCCAACAAAATGGAGGAGTGCAGGTCTGTAGGGATTTGCTTTTAGCCTTGCAGTGATTCCAGCCTTAGATCCTCTTTTGCATGTTCTTCCACACCTCTTACCATAATCCAGTAAAGTTTATTCTGTACATACAAGGCATTCTGTTCCATGTTTGAGTAAGATTCCCAGTTCTTGTAACTGGTGATTGTACTTCTGGTACTTTTTACTTCAATAAAATACGACCTTCTAGAATCTGAACTTCGACTACGTTGATTTTTTGCCACCATGGTGAGCAAAGCTCCTTAGCCGAGCCACATTTATGTTGTTTTGCCATTTTTTTCTGTGTGTTTCATCTTTGATTTCCAGCTGCCACACTAGCGGTTCCTCTCACCAGGTGACCTGACCAGCCAGAACTACGACCTGTATACGAAGCCTTTCTAAAGGCTTTACTCAGCCTTCAACCACAAACGCTCAAGTATGCACAGCCTTTCTCAAGGCTTTAGCGGTAGCCCAGCTTCTTCACCGACATCCCACCGTACCTTTATTAAGGCAGCCTACGTGGTCATCCATTTATTCTTGGCTTCCCTAGGGTATTTTATTCGTGGACAGGTCTTGTAACTCAAGACGTGCTGCAGGCTTCAACAGGCCCCACAGACAGCAGCTCATCAAACCTGTTACACAGCAAGCCTGAGGATCGAATATCCAGAATAGTCTCTCTATTATAGATTAGCTTACTGTTAACTCCAGAATGTTAATTTCCAGAATAGTCTCTGTACTATAAATCAGCTTATTGTTAACAATTACTTAGTTAACAAAGTTAACTATTAACAATATTGGCCAATGTTTTTAAATATACCACAGCCCATAGGTTCATAGGTTCATAGGTTCATAGGTAGATACTAGGCTATCGGCCCAATGGCCTACATAAGTCTAGCCAACAAGATTCCCTGGCTTACGCCACCCAAGAAAGTTATTTTCCTGTGTCACTGTTGAGCAGAGACACAGAAGTGATCCCCGGAGTGTATTTCCTATTTCCCATCCACTCATCAAGATTTTTATTGAAGAGTGCTAATGAAGAACTTTGCTTGATACAGATGGGTAGCCTGTTTCAGAGTATGGGAAGTCTCTAGGACAGGAATCTATCCCTCCAACATGTTCTGTTTATTGTGGTGACAAGGTTTAGGTCCCTAGAGCATGTAGCTCAGAGGGATTGGGATTTCTTTAGGTGTAGCATGTCCAACAGCTCTGGGTTTGAAATAACTTTATATGTTAGGCAGAGATCCCCTCAAAGTAGGCGATATGCTATTGAGTAAAGCTGGAGTTTTTTGAGGCGGTCAGTGTAGGGCATTTGTTTGAGGCCAGTAATCCTCTTTGTGAGGTACTTCTGTGGCCTTTCCAGCTGCTGCAGATGTCTTGTGAGGTACATTCCAAAAGGGGCGGTGTACTGTATAATGGGTCTAATGAGTGTCGAGTAGAGAGGAACAATGACCTCTTTTTCCTGGATGAGAACCCTTTTATGATGAGGTGTGCCACGTAGAAGGACTTCCTGACTACTGTGGCGATGTGACTATCAAAAGAGAGACTACTGTCCACCTGGATCTCAAGGTCTCTTATCACACATTCGGTGTTAAGTAGATTGCTGCCTATGTGGTAGTTCATGGGTACAGAGTTTTTACCAAAGGAGATGACATTGCACTTTTTGGCATTGAGCTTGAGGCCATGGCTCTGACACCAAGCATCTGTCTCAGCGAGGCCCTTCTGTAGGATGTCCATATCATTTGGGGACATGACTATGGCTCCTAGTTTGCAGTCATCTGTGAACTTCATTAGCCAGAGGCCTTCTGTGTTAGCCTGTACTTCAGAGAAGTAGATACCAAACAGGAGAGGTCCCAGGATGGAAACCTGTGGTACTCCACTTGTCACTGCTTTAAGGTCAGATTTGGAGTCTGCAACTTTTACAATGTGGGTTCTGTCAGTGAGCCAGTTGGCAACCAATCTTGTGACATAGGGATTTATACCTAGTTTAGTGAATTTAGCTATAATTAGCTAAAATAAAGGTAGGAAACAGGCTTACAGTTTTTTTTTTTTTTTTACAGAAAAGTAGCAAAAACAGTAGTAAAAACAATTCACGTGCAGTGCAAGCTAGCACAATTGAGTATGTAGCAATATTAGACCAAACACAGTTTAAAAAATGCAATTAAAGTAAAAAGGACTGAAAGCAAGTGCAGAAAGAGGTTATTAGGTAGAATGTGGTAAAGAGATGGGACTGGGGAAGTGTCCCAGATCAAATCTACAGTGGGGCGGGCAACTGCAAAAGCCACCAAATTTAAACTACAAGCCAAAAACAGCGAGGGTGGGTGGGACAAAACAGTTTCAACAGAGATCTAAGCAAAAACTAACAGTACAAACTCTAAAACCAAAAAATAATATACTAGGAGGCTGAAATAATATACTAGGAGGCTGAATTATAAGATAGATTACCCCAAAACACATTGTAACACTTAAGCAAATTATACTAGGAGTGGGCTATTTGAAAACTGCAGTATACTCATTACACAAATATTGTGGAATGTCTTTACTAGCCACAGTGCACGCGCGCGCACACACACGCACACACAAACACACACACTCACACACACACACACACACACACACACACACACACACACACACACACACACACACACAACGATACCTACACACGGGCATACCTCTCTCTCTCTCTATATATATATATATATATATATATATATATATATATATATATATATATATAAACATTGTATGTGTGTGTGTGTGTGTGTGTATATATATATATATATATATATGTTTATAGATTACATATGTATACATATACACAGACACACATTTTGTAGATGTAGATAGATACAGATATATAGATGCATGCAGTTTCTACATGTCAAAAAGCACAATTGCATCATTAGTGAAATGCATTCTGACTTTTAACTGGCCAGGATCGCTAAAAAGTAGTAAGTGTTCTTTAAATGGACATTTACTGAGTTCTGAACAACTATAAGACACATCAAGGAAATCTTCAAGCAATATACCTTCCCCTGGGGTACTAATGCATTTATCAATGAGCAGAACACTATTAATAGCATATTATTGATTTCATGAGTGGATCTATCCATTATAATGAAGAGTACTCATTAGCCATTCTGTAAACTATAGCATATCTTGAATTCTAATTGAATCACATGGGCATTCTCCATTTACGTAATGCACTGCTATTTATATTTGCTTATGTGCTTTTCAGACTAATATGATATGCAGCCTTTAAAATAAGAAAAGAAAAAACAAAGCAAATAATTAGTTTTGCGATATGACTTGAAGTGAAACAGGATGATATTTGTAATGTATACTTGAGCCTCTTTGATTTCTGTAGGGTTTTATATCTGTCCTTTAAAAATAGGTTTCAAATATTACATCATGCTAAATATCTATCCGATTTGATATTAATACCTTAATTGTAATAAAATGTGTGCTTAGCCATAATATGAATATAATGTTATATAATAATTAATGTTATATATTAAAGTATATAGGTCAAGGGCAATCAGGAACTTGAATGCTACAAAACTAGAAATAAAGATAAGGATAAAGGAATTAATTCATTAGAAAAACTGATAGGTTAAATTGCATTGAAATGTGAAATATTTAATAAAACATAATTGTGATGATATACATGATGACTTCATATAATGGAATAAAAATGTAGTCAGATCTCTCTGCATATGGAAAGATAGATATATGGATGTATAGATAGATAGATAGATAGATAGATAGATAGATATGTGTATCACGCATTTCTTTTTTAATGAAGAAAATAGCTTTAAAGTAATCCATCTGACTTGCTTTTTAGGTTAGCTCATAATTTGTTTTGCTTCTTCTTTATTAGTAAGAGGCAAAACTCATTTCTTTGTAAGAATGTTATAATCCTGTGTGTATTTGTTCCAGCTGAGAGATTTACAATTTATTTTTTTAAGATACTTGCCACATTTACTTAAAATGATGAGAATGTGACAGATATTTCCCAGAGATAAATAAACTTAATATATTTCTGACTGCATAAGATTTGCCAGAAAGCAGACTTCTTTTGAAATATGCACCTTCAGCAACAGACAATTTAAATACTACCTCAAGCTAAAATATATTGGCTATTATCATGGTTCCTTTCAGTTCAGCAAGCACAAATGGAAGGTTGAAGCAGCACAACTATGTTATGCATTTATTTATGCAAGTATTAGTGTTTCACTGCATTTTAGGTTTTTTGGGATGAATGTTACTATATGATTTTAATTTTGCTTTTTTTTTTCAGAAAATAAATTTGTTCATAAAAGTGTAGCATAAAACAAATTCTATTGATGCTGATTTTCATTTACATCACATTTAAAATTACTGATTTTTTTAAGACTAGACCTCACATACTCCTTATTCATAAAGATGAGTTAACTACAACAACAAATGTGTATCTTGAATGCAAGGAGTGAATTAATTCTGCCAAAACACGTTCAAAACTATCCCAAGCTCCTTATTAAGCAAGTCTGAAAAATCCACTTTTTTAAGATTTTAGTCTCCTGTATAACTGTGGGTGATCAGTCTGTTTATGATTACATACATACTGATGTAATATACAAAGGTTTCTTATATCCAATATACTTTAAGATTTCAGTATCAAGGTTTTACATGACAAACTTTGAGAAGAAGAACATAATTATGCATTTTATCCATA
>NC_056735.1:540203960-540411460 GCF_019279795.1 Protopterus annectens
CATGATGTTATTTAGGTAAACCACACCATTTCAGGTTGTTTAAAGTCAGTGATGAAGCAAATGACCAATACAGCTTTAAAATGACATAGATGTGGTGAATGACTTAACCGAAGAATTAAAGAACTCAGCAAATGAAAATGAAAATAAGGTGGAGAATTTAGGTGTGAGTAAGGAAGGGGCTAGTACTGAAAAAGATAGGCAGCCACATGTGATTGTAACAAGTTAGTAGAACCGGTCTCATAAAAGAGAAATAATAAGATTTGCAAACAGGGAAAAGAAGCATATCATACAACTGAGTTCTTAGTAAAGGCTGGTCAGGCTGAAGAAAGCATGGAGAGCTACTATAGCTTGAAATCTTTAGAACAGGCTGACATTGCCAATACAAGAGAGGGTATTGTTATGCCATGTGTAAAGACTCTGCAGACAGAGCAATAAGCTGGTTAGACACAGTGTTCAGACTAATATATGCATTATGATTTACTCCTGACAAAAGGTGCATCATTTCAGCTAGCAAAACAGGATGTTATACAGAGCTGCAAAGATGATCTTTTGAAGAAAGTGAAAATACTGGCCCAAAATGGGTCATCACCAGGTTAAGTGTGTTTGTTTAAAGAAATTCCAAAACAGAAAGAACACAAAGTATAACTAATGGGTATATATTTAAAGGACTTTGCAAGAAAGAACTTCCAGAAGATTAACCTTCAATTGCATCAAGTCTCTTCATCTCCTTTATTCACAATTTATCTAAATTACAGAAAGTTCTTTCTATGGATATTAAGCCAACATTTTGTAAGATATTGAATTTTTTCATGATGTTTGTTCTCTTCCAAAAGACAAGATGAATGAAATAAATGTGAAAATGTAAGAAGTATGCTAATTGCCTGGTAGATGGATCATTCTACTCATATAACAAAATAAAAAAACATCATTTTTGGCAGGAGGGAAAATCCCATAGTTTGACTGTGTTGCATTCTCCTAGCTAAAATAGAACAATAATATAACTGCTTGGTTGTTGACCATTTAGATGATATTCTATGGAGAAATAGACAAAGCACTGCTACTTCATTTATTTCCTAACAGAAGGCTACCATTCAAGTTGCTTGTGAAACGCATGAACATGTCTGCTATGTGTCTTTGCTGCCACTGATACAGCTATGCTGGTGTGGCAAGACAGCTGCATAAAACAAATCTTCATCTCATTTTCATGGAATATCCAAGGTCATACAGCAGGACATACCCCTTGTCAGAGAAAAAATGAAGTTACATAAGTCAAAAACAGAATATTTCTTCAGGATAGCCAGGCAAAGTAGATTGGATACTAATTCTGATGCTTTGATCTGTCAACCAGTACAGAACACACCACTAACGAGGATATTTATGAAACAAACCTGATC
The DNA here is from genome assembly GCF_019279795.1 of Protopterus annectens. Lineage (NCBI taxonomy): Eukaryota > Metazoa > Chordata > Ceratodontiformes > Protopteridae > Protopterus > Protopterus annectens. The sequence goes on from NC_056735.1 coordinate 540,205,355, forward strand.
ATTCATAAAATCCATTCTGCAAAGGTAGGTTTAAAATTTCAGTCATTGGTAGGTAAGAGGTATTGATTCCTGAAGCTTGTTGTCTTCTGTCCTGCTTCTTAAGGAAATGTAAAAAAAAATCATGACACTCAAGAGGGGCATCTAATTGTTTTGATGGAGACAGAAGGAACATTATCGTCCTTTTGCTAGCAGTCAGAATAAATTAGAAAGATGGTATATGGCAACCTTGAATGAGAATTTTTTGCAATGTCAGATAGCCTTGACAATGTGCTAACTATACTCTACTCTGAGCTCATAACAGATTATCCTAGAGATGAAACCCTTCATATCTATATGTGACATATATAATTAGTCCATGGTTGATGCAAATAACTCTACAAAGTCAATCAATGAGAAAATGCTTCACCTGGAGATCAGTAGAATAAAGGAATTTATCCAGGCTCAAAATTTCACAGAATATTGTAAGTTAAAAAAAGCGCTGGTGGATTTCATTACTAAGAGGGGAGTACACACATTTGGACTTCTAAAGGCACTTTTAGAAGTTACGTGGTATACTGCACATGGAATGACTGTATAAAATGTTAATCAATGGATTTAATTAAAAATGAGAGGGAGAAAAGTTGTTACAAATTAAACTATTTCTTTTTTTTTTTTTTTTTTTTTGTGGGGGGTAACTTTTTCAGCAGTACCTGGTTTAACAGCAATTTTGCAACATCTGCTTTGTAGCAATGATTGTTCTTGAAACAGTGTTGTTCTGACTGTGAGCCTTGATTGCTTTACATGTGCAGAGTGAGTATTTACAAACATACATACATGCATTCATATATACATACATAGACACATAAATAAATATAATGTGTTATGAAAACTCTCATTATGCAAGTTTAACAATCAATATACATTATAGCCCCTCGGTGATTACTTAACAATCCATATACAGTATTTGCCCATCGAAGGCTGATTATCCAAATCTGGGGTAAAAACAGAAAATTCAGTTTTGTGTTTAGAAAATGTATATGTCCCTCTAAAATGATGTCTCTACAAATATATAAATAATTTTAACTGAATCCCTCTATCCCTAAAATATTTTAATATGCAGTATTCAGTCTGAGAAAGTTGTGCAAAAGTTTGTTTCAGGCAATAAGTAAGTCATAACATTTCAAGATGTTCAGAAAAGAATTTTGCAGTGTAGATAGAATATGCTTTTCTGCATCTTTGGACATAATACTTTTAATTAGTATATTTTTCCTACATTTATATGGTAAGCCTCTGATCTATCCATTTAGCAAGCACCTGGAAGTTTTACACAAATCATGTGTTTCACTGCGCATTTCTCCTAGGGACTACCATATTTCAGTTCTAGTTGCACTATAAGTTGTCAGCTAACTTGTTGCAAATGGGTTGATCCTACTATCTCATCCAATGCTTGTTTTGGAGAATTAAAGCTTGAGCCACTGCTTTTTAATTGTAACTAAACATTGCTGTAAATGTATTCACATAAATTTAAACCTGGAAGTAAGAACTTGTAAGGGAAATTCACAGAATTTGACATGTTAGTCTAGGTCACTTATTCAACAAAACATGAATTTCCACTGTCAGTCTTTTATTTAAAAGTGATCTGTATTTAAAATATGTTTAAATCTCCTTATATAAAGACACACAAAAAATGCACTTACATAAACCAAAAAACTAAAATGGAATGACTTTGTAGACCAAGAACTAGAGCAACAATCACCAGTAGCAATTTCTGGTAATGAAAATAAAATGTCATTATTTTAGTAATTGTAAAATTATGTCTTTATCTGTGATGAACAATTTGACACATACCAACTACAGATTCCAATTCTGTTACAATGCTATACCTAGTGAGTACTAGGTACTTAGGAAGTTATGTCTCACAGTTCTGGGGTGGAGTTCCTGGGAAATGAATGAAGAGCAAATGAGTCAGAGACAAACAGTATGTACCCAGGAATTCATAAAAGTTCCTAGCACAAGCTACATGGCTCATGCTAGAAAAGCCTTCTACTGTGACATGCTCACTTGTGATTCAGAAACCTTCTAATCATGAAGAGTTATGACCTCATTATCATCTAATCTGCATGTTTCATGAATTGCAGTTGAAAACAAATGGTGACACCCAGGGAGACTGCAGCTTTGTTGGCTCGTCAGGGAGAAATGCTTATCCCTGCTTCTTTGGAACACAAAAAAAAAATCACTTTTCATATGTTTTTTTATGTGAATACAGCTACTTATACCAGAAGGAAATTACTGGAAATTAAATGCATGACTAGAACAAGGAATCTCTGTTGTCCGTGGAGTACTCAGGACCTACTTCACTTGCAGAAATCCTGAATCTCTGCTTTTTAAACAGGAATGCCATCAGAGCTGTGAAAGTTCACAAGGATGTTTTTCGAATGTTTGAGAGCAGATACAAAAGAAAAAGATGTGAAAGAACTAGAAAGAGAGGATGCAGAGGTGGAGCTGCTGCTAAACTGAAGAGAACACCCCCCCCCCCACAGGCCTGCATTACCTTGAGTATTACTTGCAAATGTCTGCTCACTGGACAATAAGATGGACCATCTGAGAACAGATCTGACAAAAATAAGGTGAGGGACACTTGTCTGTTCATTTTCTCTGAAATGTGGCTGCATAGTAACATTAGTGACAATGCTGTGAACCTAGATGGGCTTTAGAGCAGATAGATGTAAAGCACAGAGTGGTAAAGCTAAAGGTGGTGGTGTATGCATCTATGTTAATAATAGATGGCGCAAGGACTGTAAGCTGGTTCATACTGCTCCCAAGATGTGGAAATACTGACACTAAAATGCAGACCTTTCTATGTACTGAGGGAAATCAGTGGGATATATGTTGCCCCCCCCCCCCAGTGCTAACACCACTGAAGTACAAAATAAACTCCATAATATTATCTGTGAGCTACAAAGCAGAAACATAGAATGTGCACATTTGACAGTGGATGATTTCAACAGAGCTGAACTTAAGGAGGTGCTACCCCATTTTTATCAGTATGTGGATTCCCCACCAGAGGGGAGGATACCTTAGACAAAGCTTACAACAATATTAAAGGAGCCTTTAAAGCTTTGAAGCACCCTAACATAGGCAGCTCAAATCACACTGCCAACTTGCTTCTGCCTGGCTATAAAATGGCTTTGATCACAGAAAAAACAACTACACAGATCAAAGTCTGGAAGGAGGGTTCCATGGAATACCTTCAGGACTTTTTCAATACCATCTGCTGGGAGAACATCAAAGAAGTGGCTACGCACAACCTCCAGTTAGACGTAGACACCTATACCAAATCAGTTTTTGTCCACATAAATAAATGCATGGAGGATGTAACCACCACAAAAGCCTTCACTATAAGAGCTAATCAAAAGCCCTGGCTCACTAGGAATGTCTACGAGCTACTGAGGAAAAGAAACAAAGCCTTCAAGACAAATGACAAAGAAAGGTTAAAGGTGGCCAGGTCAAATCTGAAAAAAGGGCATCAAAGAGGCAAAAAGGGAGTATGGGAGGAAAATTCAGATAAGCTTCCAAGACATGAGGGACACAAGAAGCCTATGACAGGGGATACAGCAGCTCATGGACTATAAGACCAAAACACCTCAATGTGATGACAACTTGGAATTCCTAAATGAGCTGAACTCTTTCTTTGGCAGATTTGAGGAGAAGAGCACCACTGTATCTTCTAAAACAAACACTGACAAAGAGGAGATAGTGCTCTTAACTTCTGAGGAAGTGAGACTTCAGCTTAAGAAGGTCAGTCCTATGAAGGCTGCTGGACCAGATAACATACATGGCAAGGTGTTGAAGGGATTGCTGAGCAGTTATATCTGGTAGTGACAGACATTTTCAACTTATCCTTTGCTATGAAGAAAGTTCCCTTACTTTTCAAGGAAATGAGTATTGCCCCACTTCAGAGGAAACCAAACCCTACCTGCCTCAATGACTTCAGACCAGTCACCTTAACCTTAAACATCATGAAGTGCTTTGACAGGATAGTGAAGAAACATCTATCTGCAGGTCTGACTAAGTCCTTTGATCCTCTCCAGTTTCCATACTAGGCAAATAGATTGACTGCAGATGCGATATCAGTCACACTACACCTTGCACTAAAACACCTAGAAGGGAGAAACAACTATATAAGGCTACTGCACATTGACTTCAGTTCTGCGTTCAACACTGTGATACTAATTCAACTGGTTGGATAGGCTCATGAAACGTGGAAGAAAAAAGCACCTATGTAACTGGACTCTTGACTTTCTGATTGGTAGACCTCAATGGATATGCACTGGAAACAACACCTCTCAACGCAGAGTAATGAATACTGGTGTTCCTCAAGGTTGTGTGCTGATCCCCTTGCTCTTCACCATCATCACCCATAACTGTACTGCAAAACATAAATCAAACCATATTATAAAATTTTCTGATGATGCCACAGTCGTGGGTCTCATTAGTGGTGGGGATGAATATAACTACAGGGATGAGGTGAACACTTTGATTGCCTGGTGTGACAGGAACAATCTGGACCTGAATGTTAATAAGACCAAAGAAATGATTATGGACTTCAGGAAAAAAGCAACAGTTCACCAACCACTCACTATCAAAGGGGAGGTAGTAGAGAAAGTCAAAACAATCAAGTTCTTGGGCCTTCAAATCTCAGATGACCTATCCTGGACTGCTAATACCAACCATATTTTCAAGAAGGCTCAACAGAGGCTTCACTTCAATAGAAAGCTCAAAAAAACCAGGCTCCCACTGTCTGCTCTTACCACTTTCTAAAGGGGAGCTATTGAGATCATCCTCACTAGCAACTTCATAGCATGGATCGGCAACTACACAGTTGCTGAGAAGAAGAAATTACAGAGGCTGGTGAGGGTGGCTGAGAATATCTTGAGCACAATCCTCCCTTCCATTCAGGAGCTTTTCTTTACAAGATGAAGAAAGAGAACTTATAAAATACTAGCTAATTCAACCCATCCAGCTAACAACTGGTTCACACAACTTGTGTCTCAAAGGAGGTACTGCAGATAATGCTGTAGGTCTACCAGATTCAGGAAGAGTTTGTATCCTACAGCTGTGAGACTTATTAACTCAGACACTGACCATAATACTTGATACATTGAAGCTTCTTTTTTTCATTTAATCCTGCTGCTCTGAACAATTACCTCTAGTATTACTATTAATGCAATATGATGGCTATATTGAGTCACGTCTAAGGTTAACAAAGTGCAATATTGTAACTAAACAGATGCTATTCACTAGTCTCTATTTATTCTCTATCTTAACAGTGAATGGGTTTGGTGGTGGGTATTATTTATAATTGGATAATGGGTATTGAGTGTTTATATGTAATGTGAACTACCTCCTGCATGTCATACATGTTGTTATTTTCTTATGTTATTCTCTGCTACAGCTGTATCTCTGTTATTTGCACTGCATTTCTGTCGAGAGCTGACATTTGTAATTTCATTTAGGTTGCACTTGTATGGTCCTAAAGAACAATGAAGTTTCTTTGAGTCTTTGATCTTTGAATCTGTGATGGTTATAACCTGCTGCTAATGTAGGCAGTGGCATTTTCCCCAGTCACTCTCTCACATGCATACGTGTACAACAAATCAAGTACACATACACACACACACACACACACACACACACACACACACACACACACACACACACACACCACAGTCCCTGTCCCTACCCTATCTACCTTCCCATTTTTGCCCCCACCCCTATTATATTGTAGTGCCATTATGGCAGATACCTCCTAGGCCATGGTGATCTAGTGTACACATACACACACACACACACACACACACACACACACACACACACACACACACACACACACACACACACACACACACACCACAGTCCCTGTCCCTACCCTATCTACCTTCCCATTTTTGCCCCCACCCCTATTATATTGTAGTGCCATTATGGCAGATACCTCCTAGGCCATGGTGATCTAGTGTATTCCCCCAACCATCTGATATCCCTTATGATATCTGTGCTTTAGGGCACTTTATGGAATATTCCTTAGTGGTGTAGTGCTTCCCCCACTTCCTGATCCCTGTAGTAATACTGGTTCTATCATGGGACTTAAATCATTCCTGGTGTTTGGTGGTTCCACTGCCACCTGGCTTCATAATAAAGTTCATGCCATAACAGCATTTAAAGCATTCCCTTGTATCCAGTGGTTTCCCCTGACTCACAATCCCCAGAGTAATGTTGGAGTCATCATGGCACTTATAGCATTCTCTGATGTCTGGTTGTCCCCCACACTCTGACCCTTATATTAATGCTGGTGCCATCATGGCAAGTAAAGTAAGCCAGGTGGCCTAGTGTATCCCTCCACCACCCATTATCTGTAGTAGCATTGGTGCTGGTATGGCACTTTACTGATATATCCATGGTGTCTAGTGTATCCCACCACCACCCAGTCTCTGTAGTGGCATTGGTGCTGGTATGGCACATTACAGATGCACCCATGGTGTCTAGTGTATCCCCTGCCCCAGCCTAGTCCCCCTTATAATGTTAGTACCATTATGGTACTCTAAAATTAAGAAATTGTGTCTAGTGGCTCTCCTCACCATGTTCTGGTTTGTCGGTTGAACACAGACTTTTGGTTGTATTCATCAGCGCAACATGGTGGGGATGGCCATGCTGAACTACATTGTTGAGAGCTTTCTTGAAATTCATGGCAATGAAGATGCCTTCCTGTTGGCAGTTCCATGAAGAGAGCACATGACTAATTATCATATGCCCCCCACACCAAAATGCCTTTTTAGCATCCAGGATGGTTATGAGGCCAGCCCTTCACAATGAAACACGCCTTCATGTTCTAGAACCATGCAGCACCACACTGTGTACACCTCTGTATATGTCTTGCAGTACTTTGATGAATCCGGTTGTTGTCATATAACCCACCATTTTGATATGTAAATGTACATTTATTTTCCCATAAATGTGTTTGTTTTAATATAGATTAAAGCGAAAAAAATAGACTGCTTGTATCATAATTTAAGGAGTGGCACCAGCAACAAGTAAAATACCTGTTCACGTTTATTGTATAATTATGTTTATTAAATTAATTAGATGAATAGAAACAAAATATATATTACATTGTCAGGCAGACAGACAGGAAAAATTAAAATGTTAGTGGAGTATTGATTTAATGTGCATTTTTATTTTTTCTTAAGTCTGTTTGTACATATAGATAGTGTTATTTGGAAGCTGCAATTAAGTAATATAGATATACATTTACGAGTAAAATAAAACATAACGTGACAGGTCACTCAAAATTCAAATTTATGCTCAAAATATAAAACTGCAACAAATTAACCACCAGCATATTGTTGTCATCCCTCAGAGATACTTCTTCAGACTGATGGAAAAAACAAAAACTTATCCATTTATATTCATTATAATGACACCAATAATTAAAACAAAAAGAAAAAAAACAATTAAATAATTAATGCCTTGATCTCTTTTTCTTTATAACAACCTTAAAATAAACATGATCATTAATTCCTGGGAATAAAGTCACATTTTATAACACTTGCCAGTGGTATTGCCTGGAATTTAACTCATCTTCTAAATTAAACATCCTCAAGCTTGTTTGAATACCTCTTAACGCATAAAAAATAAACTTCTTTAAACTTGTAACAGCTTACAGAACATTTAAATAATTGTCTTTGTTAATGTTCCTATTATTAATCAAATAATTATGTTCATACACCTGTCTACTAAGGGCATTTTTGTTTGTTCAATTTAAAAAGCCTTACAAGAAAGACATGACGCAATATAAATCAGATTGACAAATTTGCAATTAAAATGACTATGGGCTTTCAAGATTGTTGTGTGTTTTGACAAAAAAAAATGTGGTAGATTTAGTTATAAATCTGCAATGGTTGTATGTGTTACAGACAAAAATTACCTCTTGTTTTGATTTATGATTTCTCATTTTTTTACTCAACGTGTCTTTAAAATAATTTTTTTTGTTATTGATAGATCTGGGGGCATCATCCACAATCTCAGAGACATTTAAGTTAGCTACCAGAGTGTCCCAATACTTTGAGACTATATCTCTGATCTTCCCATTATTACGATTGCAAGCCAATGCAACATTTTTGTTTGTTGTAATCAGTAGGTTATTGATTTTTACGTTTATTTATTTATTTTTTTTTACTGACATTTGATTACCAGGAAAGCCCAACTGGATTCAGCGGAGGCCTGTTGAGAAAAGCTGCAAAGTATTACAAAGCATTTTATGAACAATAATTTTTTAGTCTTTAAAAATAACACAAAAATTCAGTTTAAATAATTGTACCAAATTAACATAATATGAAAACATTGGTTAAGAAAGATAAAAGTTATATGATGATGTAACAGAGAAATTTAATCCAGTTTATAGAGGAATTAAAGGCAAGTTAGTATAATACAAATAGGGATTTCAATACAAAGTGACAGAAAAGCAGGCTTATGGTATATTTAGACAGAAAGCCATGGGATAGAAATTGACAGAAGTAAGGATGTGAGTGAAGAAGGGAGAGTAAGGAGACATAAGGTATGAAGAAGTAATTGTTCACATTTAGGGATATAGTTTATCCTGATTTTCAGCAAAAACAGAACCGGCGTTTGGCTATGAAGTCTTTCAGAATGATTTTGAAACATGGAAGGAAGAGAGGGCATTGCCCTGATGAATAGAAAAAAGGAGTTCCAGGCCTTAGCAACATGGTATGAGTACAGACAATGCCCAGCAGATTTTATAGGTTTGTGGACATACAGGAGTTTTTGGTCATTTGATCACAATGTCTGACTGGGGACAAAGCTGTGTAGAATGTTTTTTAGTGCTAGACAAGAAAATGGATTCTGGATAATTTTATAAGTGTTAAGATGCTGTGAATCTGTATGATTGATTGATTGATGTTTTTGACTGGGCTTATTGGTTACTGGACTGATGAGGGGAAATACAGATTAAATGTTTTATCACTTTCAAAAAGTAAGAGTAACACAGATTGTTTACACAATATAATTTGTCAATTTGTCATTTCTGAAGCCCAAGATGTCATGTCAATTTATTAAGCAGAAGAATCCATTCAAAAGGTGTACTCTTTGACAAATGCACACACATATGTGTGTGCATACACACACGCGCACACACACACACACACACACACACACACACACACACACACACACACACACACACACGGTAAATCACTGCCGATGAGGATTTTGTGCATATTCTGCAGGTTAATTCTTTTGTTTTGGGAGATTTTTTCCTTCTTCATGTTTTTGTTCAGGGGCATGAGAGGGCTAAAGCATATAAGGGGGTGCAGGGGCTCAAACTCCATCAAAAAATGCTTACAGATTGAGTTTTTGTCATTTTATCATTTGGGACGTGTGTTCAACAATGCAGATGTTCATCAGGAGGATCACCACTGCAACAGCATTAGTTTTATGGGGTTGATTGTGCTATGGATATCATGTCCTTAGGAGTATCTAACTCATATAGTTAAGACTACTGCAGCAGTGATTATTTGATCTTCTACTGTTATGGTACATTTACTTACTCAGCTGTACTTTCCTCATTATCTTGAGGCTTGTGATGCAATGTTTCTTTGTAGAACAAAAAAGTAATAAATATCCCACAATTCAAAATCCAGTACTTATGTGTTATCGCAACCAGATTTCGTGATACAATGTACTTTACTGATGTTTAGTAAGTCAGCAAAAAAAAAATGTATTACTGAAGGGTAAAGTATTCCAAAGTGTGCTGGGATACTGGTAGTGCTTTTTTAGGGAATTATCACGTACAGTTTCAGGATTTGTGGCTAGCCTGCTGTAAAAATGCCAGCGAGTTGAGTTCAGTGATGAGAGCAGTTCCGCTTGTTCATATATTGGCCTGAAAGCACTGTGTGACTTAGCGTACAATGTAAGGTGCTTTTGGATTTCATTTTTCTGCTTTACTTTGTTATTTTTGGAGTTAGTATTTAAATTTCCAAACCTTTTCAGTAAGGATCTACTGCCAAAAGCTGTTGCTTGTTGCCTTTGCTTTCATGCATTTTCATTCGGATGAATGTGAATGTGCGTCACAGCAGTAGTATTGATATCTGAAAGTTCTGAAGGTGTCTATCCTGATAAAAACATGCAGTAAGGCAACTGTGTAACGTATGACATGTACCTAAAAGTTTAAAGGGAATGTAGCTCTATCATTCCCTGCCTATCCAATTAAAAATGTAAAAACCTATCTGCCTTTGAAAAACCTGTTAACTACAGCTTTGACAATTCTTTTGATGGCACAAGAAAAGGAAAGCACATAAAGTAGTATGGGACAAGCTTAGCTGACAAGAGCTGCTGGTGGTAACACAGGAAACCTACTTTATAGGCTTATTTTGTCAGTGGTTTTAATCGTAAACATAGTTAAACCTTATAAACATTACATAAAGCATGTTGTTGAAGTTTATAAGACTTTATTTGTGTTTTTTCACGTAAACCGAAGCAACCAGCATTACCGTGAAAATCTGGTTGCAATAACACGTAAGTACCGAAAATCCTTTAGAATAATAAAAAAAAAAAAATATATATATATATATATATATATATATATACTAATATACTATAAATGGCTATTAGTCTCATTTTATGAATAAAAGATATAATAAGAACTAAAGGACCTGACAGTTCAATACATAGGAGTGAGGCCATAAGCTACATTCTGGAATACTGGGTTTGATTGCTGAAACTTCACACGCTGGCTGAGTTTGGCTTAGCAAATAATTTAACTAAGCTGCATATATAAGATTTTCTCCTCCTTTTATTATCTTGCATGTCATAACTCAAAATCTTAATGTAAACCTTAACTTGGTCATTATGAAACTAAAATGTATTCCCACTTTTTTTTGTCTGTGTGTCTGAAAAGACTGAAAGCATCTTTTTGCATTACATATTTTATATTACTCTTACACTGAGAATTGAGAAAACTACAAATGTCCATTTTGATTACTAAACATCAAATAGTTATTAATCAGAAGTACCAGTCTACGATAATGCAAAACTGTCCCCTAGCCCTTTCGCTCAATAGCGTACTCCACACAATAAAGCTGAAAGCACAACTGCAAGTTGTCAAAACTTTTTCAGATGATATAAGAATGTAATTTGGTCTTGATAAGAAGGAAAACTGCAGCACCAAGAAAACATCAGTTTGAGACAAGAATGTGATATAAAAGAACTTGATGAGGGAGTCTATAAATATCTGGGAATTGAAGGGCCACATGAGAAGGCAAGAAATGTGGAAAATGCATAAATATAGTTGCAAGTATAGAAAACTTATGGAAGAATCCCATGTTGATCAGGATCGAATGCAGGAATGGTTAAGGAGAGGCAAATTCAAACCAAGAGATAAAAGGTTAATATTGGTGGCCCAAGATAGTGGGCTGCATACATATTGTTTTACAAGTTCATTGAAGATGTGGAAGAAACAGACAAATGTAGGTTTTGTAAAACAGAATTGGAAACAGTTGCACACCACATTGCTAGTTGTGACATACTAATGGCAGAAGGACTGTATACTGAAAGGCATAATAATGTGGCAAGACTGTTGCACTGGGGATTGTACAAATATTATGGTACTGAAGTGGCTGAAAAACACTGGAAACATGAGCCACAAAGCATCATAGAAAATTATGAAGTCTACATCACATGAGATCACCCATTACTAACAGTTCGAAAGATAGATGTTAGAAAACTGGATAAAGTGGTCCATGAAAAGAAGAAAGTAGCATTGATCACTGAAATCGCCACACCCAGTGACTACAGTGTCTTGCATATGGAGAGACACAAAGTCATAAAATATCAGGATCTGCAGGCAGAAATGAGAGCAATATAGAAGAAAGATACTGAGACAGTTCCAATTGTAGTAGGAGCAATGGGTCTTATAAAAATGAATCTACAATCTTATTTAGATATGTTACTAATACATGTAACCCCATACGAATTGTAGAAGGAGTCATTAGTGGGTACATTGCAGGTGCTGTGAAGAGCACTTTTGGCTGATATCAAAGATTGAAACAATATGAATTTCATGAACTTTAATCATACTTTGACTTAGGAATGGGGTCCATTCCTGTCATGGTATTAGAAACCCAAAAGACTTGAAAAAATTAAAACAAATAAAGCCAGTATCCATTTCATTAATAACATCATCACAAACTGTAACTTGCCACGAAATGCTGAACTGTATTCCAACTTCTTTTATTATGAGAACAAATCCAGTGCCTGTTATCACCACCACCAGGACAGCTTTAGAGCCAAGTCCTAACACCTGACACACATGGCCAGTAAAAGTGTGCTGCATAGTGCACTTCTTACTCTTTCTGCCAACAGAATGGTTAACTAGCCCAGGAAAGCAGGAAGAAAATGAAAGGAGGGATTGTTGCCCTATGACCTCCCTGGCTCCCTCACAAAATCAGGGAGGAAGTGTTGAGCACTGCTGCTCTACCAGAGTGACACTAGACTCAAGCAACACAAGGGTTATATACTCACTCCAGCAAGTGTCACACCCACTACTGCTGCTCAAAGGATTTGAGAGATAGAAATAGAGTCTGGAAGCAGTGCCACCAAAACCAGAAACCACAGGCCTTCCAATATACAAAATCTATGACAGCAAGTCAAAACCTAGTAAAAAAAAAATAGAAATGCCTATTTTATATTCCAAGATGACCAAAAAGTAGATATATGTTGACTGACTGAAAAATTTATTAAGTGCTAAACCAGTACAATCAAGGCAGTGAAACAACTTTTGCTGAACCTTGAAGGTAACTTTTTTTACAAGGAGCAATACCTCCTTCACCTCCCATGTGCAGGAATGCCCCCTCCACTCTCAAACTTAAATATACCTTCTATGAGGTCAAACAACAGAAAAACTCTTACTGTCAGTGAAAGTGGTTTCATTCCTTTTCCTTCAGTCATTCAGCAATCAGTAAAAGTGGTGTCAGTTGAATGACAGGCACCTACCAAAAATAAACTCAAAGACCTTCTGGGCAATATGTAACTATCAGCTAAACCCTGGCAAATCACTACAACCAAACCCTGTGCCCAATATCAACGCAGCTACTTCCCTCCTTCAAAATAACCCAGTAACCCCCTTAATTAATTCCACTCCAATCTCGTTGACACTACTGCTTTCTAATTATAAATTGTCTCACTTCAACCATGAAATAAATACTCCTTACGTTTAAGACAACCACCTTAGCAGCCAGCAATCTTCTGAAAGAATTCATTACATTAGCCAAAGATGTCCCAACTGTCCCTTTTGTTCCCGGATAGTTTCTGTCCCCAAGCCCATTTACCTAATAACACACTCTGTCAAGTCAGTGTGACCAGTTTTATGAATAACATCATCACTGCTTGTAATTTGCCACCAAATACTGAACCATGTTTCAACTTCTTTCATCAACAATACCACTCAAATTACTGTAATCACAGCCGCAACCAGGACAGCTCAGAGCTGGGTTGTGTGTCCTACAAGTCCCTGACTGTCTCACACCTGACCAGTTATAATGAGGAAACTAGTATAGTGTTCAATCACAATGTCAACATAATGGTCAAACTAGCTCGGGAAAGCAGGGGGAAATAAAAGTGGTGAAAGCCTCCTCACAACCACCCACCAGGCTTATATCACAATATGTCCCCCTTTATTTGAGGCCATTCTGAATTACAATGAAAAAAATGTATCAAAAAGCCACTGATCTATACTAAATAACCAAAGAAACACCATTGCAGGTGACCATGCCTAGTGGCTTAACATCATTTTATACAGTGCTGCTGCAAGTCAGAACCTCAGCCCTTTGCCCAAACAAGTGAGAGCAGCAACATTTCCCTGACATTCAATTTCTGTTCACAGTCAGGTAACTAAGAAGTAACCTTACACAATACTGCTGCATGTCTGATTTCCAATCCTTTGTCCAGAAAAGTGAAAACAGCAACTTTTTTGAAACTTCTGGTCACAAGCAGGTGGTAAAGAAATAATTATATATGGTGCTGCCATAAGCCTGAATCCTAGCCCTTAGCCCAAGCAGGTGAAAACAGCAATGTTTGCCTTTCATTTAATTTCTGATCACATACAGACATACAAAGTGTTATATAATTTTAGTAGTTTAATACTGCCGTCATTGAGTAGGTCTTATGTCAAGAAATTTGCCTTACTATATTATATCAAAAATTATTTCTATAGCTGTTTGAACTCCCATGCTCATCATACACCATAACTTAACTGCAATAGAAACTGTTGCATTAAAAATGAGAGCATTTAGTGGAAATTTCTTTATTTTTGTAACACTTGCCAGTCTATCTGAACTGCCAGAAAAAGTCTTGTATTTAGCTTCTCATGCGGTGCAACAAACTGATTGTCTCTGCTTATGTATATGCTTCTGTCTGCTTCAATTCACAGCTCTTCAGCTCAACTACTTTAAGTAATACACATCTGCCCATAAAGCACCCATATCAACTACCTCTGCTATATAAAAGACAAATAACCTCACCTACACCCAATGACCACATTGCATGTACTTTTGTTAAATATATGACTTCCATATGCTGTTCAATGTATATAAAACATATACAATCCACTGAAGCTATTTTGTTTCTCTTAAACATCCATTTATCACCTTTCATACTACCATCAATCCCACTCTATATTTCACTTAAGCTTTAGTGTTTCTGACATTTAAAATGATTCAGCTTTCTCAACAATTACTTTTCTGCTGCTCATACTGGCACAATACATCACATACCACATAAACATACCTACCTCACCTCATACGCCTAACCTGCATCTGTCACATGCACCCAGAGCAGACAGTCTGTATATCACATGAGCTATTTTCCACCTCCTCAGTACAACTGTTTAACAACAGGTATCTCTTACATAATCCAGAGAGACAATATCCAAGCTTATATCCTACATATAGCAAATCCAGTCCTCCTTACCTTTGCATAGATTTGCTACTGTGCAAATTTAAAATATATGGAGACATTCAACCAAATTGTGGCCCATCTATATCTCATAGATCTTACACCCACAACTCAAGATCTACTGATTATACCATAATACCTCACCCGCAAACAACTCCACTTTAAAGCTCTAATCCTTAAATATACAAAGTGTGTTGCAAAACAACTGAACTCAGTTCCTGGATGGCACAAAATGCTCCAGGCATTCTTGTTAATAGTGAAACCTGGCTTAAAAAAAAAAAACTTTAAACACACTGACATTATTCCACTGGGCTATAACATATACTGACTAGATCATACAGCGAAAGCAAGAAAGGGGTGGCTAACATGTAAACACATTCAGCAATACACCTATGATATTCCCTAATGTAATGATGTAGAAATAATTATTGCTACACTTCATTTAAACCAAATTAAATGCATTGATCTCACAGAAATAGATATACATATACATATACATATATATATAATCATAATCATATGCATATACATATTGTTACATCCCTCCCAAAAACAACCCCACCATATTAGAAGACATCCTGTCCTGGGAATGAAAAAAATGACAAGCTAGAAACTTAATTTAGTCAAATGCCCTGTGCCCTGCAACTGTAGATGTGTGTGTGTGTACATGCATTTAATGTGATAGTGCATAAGAGGGATGAAACTGACTCAATTAAGGTTATATATATATATATATATATATATATATATATATATATATATATATGTGTGTGTGTGTGTGTGTTTATATATATATATATATATATATATATATATATATATACACACACACACACACACACACACACACACATATATAGGTCTGTCAGATGTTAGACTTTTCAGAAACTCAAAAAATATTGAAGAGAACATATGATCGAGTTTCCAAAAACTCAAACTTCCAAAAAACAAAAAAAAACAAAACAAAAATCAAGTTGTTTTTACATTTTTGCAGTTGGAGCAAGCCCCTCTGCACCACCTCAGCCCCTGCAAATTATATATACCAACTCTGAGATCACACTAGAGTGAGGAAAAGAGTAAATTTCCCAATCCTCACCGTAGAGTGATGTCCAATCAATAGCTGCAAGCTTCAAGTTTTCAAAAACTTGATTGTATGGTCTCAACCATATTGAGTTTGAGTTTTTGAAAACTTGAACAGCTATAGGGACCTATATATATATATATATATATAGAGAGAGAGAGCAAAAAAAATATTCTATGACTGCATGTTTATTGAGACTTTTACAGAAAAATGAAAATATATGTTTGATTGCATAATTAGCCAAGTAAATAATACTGTCTACCTATCAATATTTGCAATTTACAGTACAAATGTCAGTGACAGTTTTCTTCAACATCTAAGGTTTAACTGATGCCATGCAGTGGTTTATTAGTCACTTGTTTTTTCACTAAATATTTTTTTTTATTATTTCAAATAAGATGTCTTAAACATTACATGAAATAAAGATAAATAACATATTTACAATTCTAAAACATTACTGACTTCAAACCATTATATAACTATTTACATTGGTGTCTATGCAAATAACATTGAAATTCTATATTATATAAAGTTAGAAACATAAGATGATATATCTTCTTCGATATTTTCAAGTATTTCCAGTACTTTCATCCAAGAGTAATAGTAAGAAGTAGATCTTTTAGTTCTGTTCTTCACTGTTAATATTTCCATGTGAGCAACTGTTGTTGTTAAAGTCTCAAATTCCTTGAACGTAGGAAGCCTCATTTTTCCAGTGTATAGTTATGATTTTATGTGAAATAGCCAATAGTGACCATAGAATTTTAGTGTCTTTTTTGGTACACAGTTTGGAATAGGAGAGTTGAATAAAATTAAAGACTTTGTTAATTGAAAATTATCATTATAAACAGTCTGAAAAAATAATTAATGGATTTCCAGTACATATTGAGACATATACATTCATAAAAACATGCTGCCAATCTGCTTTTATCTTGGTATGGCATCTCCAATATTGATCTTCAATAGAATACATTTTGGCTAACCTATGTGGTGTATAGAAACTTCTATGTAGATATCTCCAAGTGAATAATTGCCAGTATTTTGATAATGTAGAAAATTTGGAAGATTTTAGAATATTACTTTTTCTTCTTCAACTGGAGGATGGTTGTTTATTAAAGTATAATAATCCCAGTATGATTTTTCATGATAGTTTTTGTTTTTTAACAATTTTATAGATATTAGACAAATAACCTGTACCCTGATAAGGCTGTTTTGTGATAAGAATAAGGTATTCAATGAGTTTTGGAGCTTCATGTCTAACTGAAGGTTGCATTTGTTCTATTTTATTTATAAGAAAATGCCTTAGATTTTGTAAAAACAGCCAATTGTCTTTATTTATATTATAATTATAAATTATCTGTTCCTTTGTTAGAATTTTCCCTTTCTCTATAAGTTGATGCCAAAAGAGTAATGTTTCTTCTTTAAGTATATTTATTTTAGATATTTGGAATGTATCTAGAATATTTGGTGTAAAAGCTATAGGGAAAATAAGAAAAATCCAAGAAATAATATTTGGTATTTTGTTTATATATGTTGTGAACACTGAAAGTGTAGAGCTTACATAGTTTGATGGCAATTTATTAATATTATTTCTTTTCCCTAAAAAATAATCACTTAACATCCATATAAGGGGTGATGGTATTACTGTTAAGTTGTCTTGTATGTGATTATAATTGATTTCTATGTAAATCTGCTCATGGGCTTGTTTCCATATAGGTGTGTATGAATTATTTAACCATAGTGTTATGTTTTTAATAACAGATGAGGTAATATATAAATCAATATCCGGTAAATTAATTCCACCATCATCCCAATCTGGCAAATGTTTATTTAAGGCTATACGGGGTTTATTTGGAAACCATAGAAAATTTAAAATTAGTTTATTGTATCTTTGAATAATATATTTGGGAGGTGGCAATGAAAAATTTTGTATTAAGTATAATATTTTGGGAAATATGTTTATTTTAATAAGATATAATCTGTCTGCTGTTGAAAAGATATATTTATTCCAGTAACCAATTGTTTGTTCTATTTTGTCTAGTATTTTATTATAGTTAAATATTAGAGAATCTGTTAATTCATTGAGTAGATTTATTCCCAGATATAATAATTTACTTTCTGTTTCTATATATTTGGAAAATCTTTTGTTTATATTATTTTTTTTTTTACAATTACAGGGCATAATTTTAGTTTTGTTTTCATTAAATTTTAAGCCTGAAATATTTTGAAATTTATTCATGGAGTTAAATAGAGCATTCAAAGACTCATTTGCATCTGAGAGAGTTAATAGTATGTCATCAGCAAAGAGTTGGATTTTAAGGTTTAACATTTTATTAATACAAATGCCCTTTATGTTATTGTTTGATCTGATTTGATTTGCAAAGGGTTCTATGAGTAATGCAAATAACAATGGTGATAAAGGGCAACCTTGTTTAGTTCCCTATTTTATTGTTATAGGGCCTGATCTATATGATCCCAGTTTAACATATGCAGTAGATTTTTCATATAGTATTTGGATAAGATTATTAAAATTAGAAGGAAAGTTATATTCTTTTAAAACTAGTGAAAGAAAGTTCCAGTTAACCGAATCAAAAGCTTTATTAATATCTAATGAGATTACATTTAAATTTAGGACTTTATGTTTGCTATAATCTATTAATGTTAGTATTCTTTTAATATTATCTGAAGTATTTCTTCCTTTAATAAAACCTGTTTGATCTTTGTGAATTAAGAAAGGAAGAAAGTGTTTGATCCTATCTGCATATATAGCCATAAACATCTTGTAGTCTATATTGAGTAATGATATTGGCCTATATGAGGAACACTGTTTTTCATCTTTATCTGGTTTGATAATTGGGGATATCAATGAATATTTCCAAGAGGGCGGTATATATTCAAATCTTTATTGGCTATATCATATACTTTTAATAATAAAGATATGGCTTGATTGGGTATTAATTTATACATTTCTGGTAGCATATTGTCTGGGCCAGGTGCTTTATTTGTCTTGAGCTTTTTAATTTGTGATTTTAATTCTGTCATATTGATTGGTTTGTTTATAATGTCTATTTGTTCTTGTGTTAATTTAATATGAATATTGTTTTCTAAGTATATTTTTATATCCTTTGTAGGTGTATCTTGAGTATTTATGGAATTATCAATGTTAAATTGGAGTCTGAATGCTTCTAAAATATCATTTAGTTCCGTAACTCTTTTGTTAGTATTGGGAATAAATATTTCTTTTATTTGCTTAGATTTAATTATTTTTTTGTTCTATTAGTTAAGTATCTCAGGTGTGCTGAATTAGTAGAGTATGAGTTTATTTTTATCTTTTCTAAGTTAATCATAATCTTATGGTGTAGCAATTCTGTATACTTCTTATTGATTTGTGTAAGTTCTTGAACTTGAGTAGCATTACCCTTTTGTATTTCCAGTTTCAATTTATCTGCTTTGTTTTGTAAGTCTAGCATATCTTTATTCCATAACTTCCTTTTATTTATGTACCAGGATAATATCTTCCCATATGTAACTGCTTTTAATGAATCCCAGACATATATTTCTGAAATATCTTCTGTGTAATTTATTTCTAGAAAGTTTTTGATTGTTTCTTCATAAAATTCTTTGAAATCTCTCAATTTTGTGATATAGGAAGGTATCCTAGTAATGGGATTTGAATAAAATGGTGTAAGCTCTATCTCAAAGACTATGGCATTATGATCAGATAAAGGACAATTTATGATTTTGACTTTGTCAATTTTTGTTATTAGGTCATTGGCAACATATATTCTACCAATTCTAGAGTTAGTTTTATATCTATGAGAATAAAATGTGAAGATTAGTGAGTCTGGTTCTGCAAATTCATTTATATCTTTTAAATACAATGTATCTATAAATTTTGATAGTGCTTTAGAGATGGGTTGTTTTCTTCTTTTGGATTTAGAATCTGTATCTTTTCCATTCATTATACAGTTGAAGTCTCCTGCCAATATCAGGCTACCCTTAGTTAAATGAATTATCTCTTCAAAATGCTGTTTAACTGTTTTTAATCCTAGTCCTGGGATCCAATATAGATTTACTAATGTATAGATTCTCTTATTTAACTCTATTGAAACTAGACAAAACATACCTGATGTATCTTGATGAGTAGTAATTATTTTAGGTGTTATAGTTGAGTTGCAGTAGTATAGCTACTCCTCTTTTTTGTTTTGTATTGAGAGTTTATTAGTACTGTGTAATTATTAATATTTAAGTTGTTTATATCTCTATCTAATAAGTGTGTCTCTTGTAAAAGACTATTTGTGGTTTATGTAAGTTTATGTACTTGAATAGGCTTCTCCTTTTATTACTATTATTTAGACCATTAACATTTATGGATAAACATTTCATTTCCTAGTTTTGAGTTTGTTTTATGTGTGAGTTTATGTAAATATTGTTTATTCTTAGTTCCATCTTGGATACAGTATTCAAAAAGTTTTTCTTGTATGATTTTTGCATGTTTCTGAGTGACACCAAAGTGATAGAATAATAAAAAAAAAAAAAACAAAGAACTTCCAAACTTGTAATTCTTAACCTTAAAACCATTCCCTATTGCTATGAGGTAATATACCTCTTCGTTTGGTTAGTGAATCTAACCAAACAAACTTTCTACCCTCACAAATAATATTTGGATCAGTTTCTCTTATCCTCTTAGTTTTAAATAAAGATAATTGAATAATATATTAAGATAATCTAATCAGCTAAAATATATACATATATTCTTTACTCATCTTATTGTAATTCAATAATACTTACTTCTAAGCAGGTTTCAAAAAGGTACAAATATGTAGATTAAGGTAGTATAATTTCAAAATAATTTAGGGTATTAATAAACATCATGTTAAAATCTATAACTGTATATTTCATACATCTGTTGAAAACTATTTATTGACATTACTGTATAATACAGTACCATTGTTGTGCAATTGTTTTAGACTACTCAAGTCCGAAACCAGTGTTTAAATTAATATTTGCAAAGTCATATTGGAATAAAAACATGAATAGTTCTGAAACCACATCATATTTCATGTTTAACATAAACTGAAATGCGATACAATGTATAAGTATATTAATATTTCTTTAGTAGACATTAAATATGTTCCTCTGATTGCATTTTTCAGCTTTTCAATGACAATTCCCATGGCTGGAGACAACAAGATCACAATTTAGACAGCTCCCTTATCCAAGAGACCACTCATAATGTTGTTACCTGATTGAGTGTCTTGTTGCCAACACTTCCATCAACCCTCAGAGGGACCCTGCACAATGAAAACTGACACAGTACAGAGGTAAAACTGCAGCGCACTTGACCACACCCTCAAAGCAAACATCTATGTATATCACACATCAACTCCCACAGCTCAGACTGACACCCAACCAGTGCATCTATCTGCTGACAACAAGTGCTGGAGATACAATCCTGACCTACTCAACACCAGTAATTCAATCCTATGACTGAACAAAAGTATACTGGAGAACACATCAAAACAATGGAAGCTGCCAAGATTCAAACCACCATGTACGAAAATATTACAGGCCAAAATTAAATTCCCAACCCATTTTGCAGCAAAGAGACAAAAAGTATTCAAACCATGGGGTAACACCTTTACCACGTCAAAAAGGTGTCCAAGAAGCTTGTTTTTCCTCCAACATCGGAGGACAGCCACGATGATCCATGCACTGCAAGAGTACCATTTTATCCTGGCAATTGCTTCACGACTGTATATAGAAACATTTAATCCAAATCATTAACTGGCACCACAACAATATTTCTCAGAAAAGTTGTTTTACAGCCAATGACCAGACAGAACGCATCATTGAGAGGATACATTTATCAAATGTCAAGTGCCCCAGCCATAATACAAGTGTCTCCACAAATCAATCCCCAACGAATCTACTGCCCACCAAACTTGCAGACCAATACTGGCATCCTTTCATGCAGTCACATTGAAACACAAAAATACAGGTCCGCTGATCAGGAACAACCAGGCTCTCAACTGCCAGACAACACACCCGTCTGCAGAAAGGTCCAAGAATCATAGTTGCATTGTCAAGCATCCTTGTCCACACTAACAGTAACATGATATACCCGCATACACTAGTATTGTGTCATTCTTGATAATGTAAAAAGCCAGGCAATATTATAAGAAGGGTGAAGCCACAGCCAGGCAACATAACAAGAAGAGCACAGCCGCAGTCACCATTCAGATGAGCAAAGGGGAACAGCATGAGCCATCTAAGGATGGATAGCCCGTTGAGTACCTGCCACAATGCATGCCCATAATGCATGGCAACCCAGTAACAAATTAGGGTGTCGGCTAAGCCTCTCCCCCTTCCACTCAAATCAGATCCAACACAATATGTGTGTAGAACACAGATGCTTCGACAAAGCCCAAAGCCACATGGGATATAAACATTGTATAATTGACACACCGGGTCAAATCCACTGCTGTTATGTTACTCATTATAGTTGCCTATACAATCATTGCTTCCACTTTCTCCATCTAGTATACCATACCGCCATCTAAATGTTTGATTTGCCAAATGCACATCCAACCTTCTTGTTGCATCCCACCTGCCCACCCGAGGGCATACCTTGGCAGCAGGACATCAGTAGTATTCTGCAGGAGCACCAGCGTGGGAAATGGCAACCCTCCCCAAAACAAACCTGTCAGTTGTTTGACATTTACTAGTTTCTTTAGGGAATTTGTAAAACAGCAGTGATTTTATTTGCTGATGATTAATTTCTGCTTTTTAAACTCTGCTGTATAAAACATAGTAAGGGATAGCTAAAATGTCTGGAAATCTAAACTGATAGAAAGACAAGCAGATATATGTCCTTATCTATCAAGGTGCTAGAAGACATCAGTAGCCATAAACTGAAAGTGCTTCAAAAATAAATATCTGTGTATATTTATATGAACCTTTTATATTATTTATGTTTCCTTAGAAGGAATTTAGGTTTCTGTATCTTTAAATGTGAACCTAGCTTATTTTCTGACTAGACGTCAATTAGAAAGAGTCAGGGGATGGCGTACACAAGTAAATGTGACAAGCAATAAGTAACTCAAGTTTCTAGTGATGTTTGTGGCTGTTAAATTGTCTCGAGAACCAAGCGGGAAAAGGTATGTGTTTTTTCTTTTTTCTTTTCCCTCCTCTTATTTGGTGACAAACTCATGTAGTGGCATGCAAGCACTCTAGTTTACGGAGTAGTGTTCACAACTGTCAAACTTTGCATTTTAAACATGCTATGCCTTATTTCTCTACAAAAGAAAAGACAACAGGATATCTAAGCTAGTCACAAGCATCTTTCAACTCTGGATGTCTGGAGCCACAACACACCTGACTTATAGCCTCAAAATATCACTTAAAACATATTTTTTCACTGGGCTATATCAGTATGTGCATATGGGTCAAAGGCAGAACATCTTTTAAGATTATTTAAAGTAGTCTTATGATACATCCTAACTGAAATACTTCATTTCAAAAGCAACACATTTCTGCCCAGCATTGGCGTTTATCCAAACAGGGACACTTTTAACTTATAAAAAGTAATACTATCAGGGATGTAACTAATAATAAGTTATATAGCAGCCATTACTATACCTATTAAGCAATATAACCATATACTGATTAAAGTATTATAAGTTAATGAAGATTTAATAAAAAGAAGAGAAAAATAAAAACAACAAAACACAAAGAGAGAAAATAAATAAATAAATAAATAAACTATTTGGGAACATTAGTATGCATTGATTACTCTGATTAAGAATATGAAAATAATAGATGGATAATAATGAAAAATAGAGTAATGTTTAAATTATGCTTAGTATATTGATGTGATTTGAAATAAATGCATTTACATTTATGCTAATTTTGACATTTAAAATATAATTGAAAACAGTACCTGTTTTGGTGTAACTTGAAGACAGTAAGAACTTTTCTTTTGTTGTTAGTATTATTATTTAGATTTTTACAGAATATAACATATGTAAGATTATTTATCCTTTAGTTTTTTTTTTCTTTTGCTCAACAGTTTTCCAATTATTTACTTCAGCATTTCTCTTGATTGTACTTATTGTCCAGTCCATAGATTCTTCATGTGTTAGGATGTTGTTGTTGGTAAGGTATTTTATTGCTGAATCTACTGTTTCAAAGTTTTTTATTCCATTTGGTAGAAAAACTTTCAGTCTTGCTGGAAATAAAAGATGGACTTTCAGTTGCTTTTTCTTCAAGGATTTTTTTATTGGTAGAAATTCTTTTCTTTTTGAAACCACCTTTGTAGAATAATCATTGTCAAATCTTATTAATGAATCATTGTATTTGATGGGAGAATTTGCCCAAGCATTTCTTAATATAAGATCTTTATCTTGTGTAGAAAAAAGTCTCACAATTATAGATCTCGGCTTGTTCTTACCCGGAGAAGAAGCATTTCCAGAAGCTGCTAGTGATCTATGCGCCCGTTCTATACCATATGAAAGAGCTTCAGGTATTTTTGTTATATCTGGTATCCAGGTGGTAAGAAAGTTTATCATATTGTCCCCTTCAGATTTTTCTGGCAGACCATATATTCTAATATTATTTCTTCTTGTTCGGTTTTCCATATCATCAAGTTTTTCTAGTAAATATGTATTCTGTTGAAGTAAGAATTCAGTTTGTTGTTCTTCTACTTGAACTCTAGTGTCAATGTCACTTAATGACTGTTCAATAAGTGATATCTGTCCTTTCTGCTGTGTAAACATTTCTTGAAGCTGTTCCAGTTGTTGTGAGCACTTTTCTTTAAAAGTATCTATTTTATTGTCCATCTTGTCGATTTTTATTGTAAGTTCCTGTATATTTGTAATGAGAGACTGCAGGTCTTTTTTGAGAGAAGAGTCTTGTGCTGTATTCCTTAGATGACTCATGCTGTAAAGCTGATATTGGTGCTGATTTTCCAGTAATTAGTTTGACAGGAATTATTCAAGTTCTGACAATAAAATTTTTCTTATAGATGCTCAGAGTTATTAGAAATAAGTTAGTAATAAAAATTTCTTCAAATTAAATATTATTTTGTAAAATTCCTGTCAGGAATTGTATTGAGGTAAGAGAGCTGAAATGAAGTGCAGCTATCAGTTCAGCATCCTAGCCACGCCCCCTCCAGTCACTTGTTTTTTGAAGTGTTATGTTCATATGAAAATAGTGATTATTTTTATAATTACAAATCAGATAACTAGCAGTATCTCCAGTATAATGTGATACAGGTGGATACTAACAATGAAGTTTCCTGTATCCAACCATGGTACACCATACCCTTCAATAGCTTTCAATTAGGAAAATCTGAAATTAAATAAGAAAATATGAATAATAGGTGGCCAGCTGTGATTAATTTCAATACTGTAGAAAATCTTAGATTAATAATCTTAATGTCATTTTGTTAATTATTCCCTTCTTTTTCTAATACTGCTTATTATTAGTTGGTGAATCCCTTAGTTAAAGAAGCCATAACCACAAAAGATTTGGATGTTGCCAAAAGGAGCTATGGGTGTTATTTATTTATTTATTTATTTATTTCCAGTTTGATAACCGGGGTGGTCCACTGGGCTCAAGGAGCCCATTTTCAGTGGAGGCCCGGGGAGAAAAGCTCCAAAATTACAAAGATACAATAAAAATGCAATAACAATATGATAAAAAGTACAATAAAATGCAGTTATGAATAATCCTAGTATTATATAATATTTTAAACAAAACTGTAAGATGATACAGTGAGATGTAGCAAAAAGATGTAGTGCAATAAGTGGAGTATAGGAGACTTGAGGATAGTTCATATAGAACATGCTTGGTAATGAAAATGGGTAGTGTAAAGTATGCAGAGTAGAAGGAATAAATACGTACAAGTGGAGGAAGGAGAGAGAGGCAGTTGAGTAGTGAAGCAAGAGGCAATTGTTTATTAGAAAGAAGAACATATGTGAGAAAAAAGCAATAGGGGTAATACAAGGGGGATGGAGGGTAAAGTTAGTAGAAGAGTGTTGGACACAATTTGTAGAATGTTAGAGTCATTAGTTAGTCAAATATAATATAGGTTTAGATGGAAGAAGTATATAGGGGGAGAGAAGTACAGAAAGAAGGGTATGTATAGTATTTACACTATATACATTAAAGGTGTATAAGTTATGTAAGAAATATCAAGGGGAAGCTGTTGGGTAGAATAGCAAGGTGAAGAAGTTATTAATGAAGAACAAGTAGAAATAAGTTTAAATAGGATTGGGGGGCAGAGAGCAATTACATTTCCAATTTTGGGAGAGATGAGAATGGAGCTGGGATTTAAAGAGTTCAAGGTTATTGGAGATTCTTAGTGAGGGGGGAAGAGAGTTCAATTTTTTTGCTAGGGAATAGGATAGCAGACACTGGCCAGTGGGACGTTTTGGTTTGTGAATAGCAAGTTGATTTTGTTGTGCAGATCTTAGGGGTCTGTGGGGAGTATAAGAAGGAAGGATTGTATGCTAGAGCAGGGCATGCAGTACGTTTAAAGATTAATTTGTGGGCTGTAGTGAGTTGGAGGTAATAGAGGTAGTTGGGAAGCTCTAGACATTTTAGCATGTGTATGGAAGAGCAATGGTGGGAGTAGTGTTTAGATTTAGTAGCAAATTTGGAGATTTTGTTGTAGCAGATTCCTAGTTTTGAGGAGATGGAGGACGCAAGGTTGGTTAGAAGAGGGGCACCATATAATAGTGATGGTAGTAAGTAGGTAGTGGCAAGAGTTTGCCTGATAGAGGGAGAAACGAAGTGATAGTTTCTGTATAGTAAACCTAGTTTTTGATGGATTTTTTTTATATTTAATTGGACATGAGTATCGAATTTTTGGTGTTCGTCGATAGTAACACCGAGAAGTTTAGTGAAGGGGACAACTTCTGTTAGGGAGTTGGCATTACTGGTAATATTGAAAGATTGTTTGTTAAGGTGCAGGTTTTTAGAGGGAGAGAAAAGTAGGATTTTGGATTTATTAGCATTAAGGGAGAGGTGGTTTTGAAACATCCAGTTCTCAGAGGCTGTAAAGGCAGATTGGGTAATTGCTTGGAGAGCAGGAAGATTAGGAGCAGAGCAGATTAAAGTAGAGTCATCTGCATACTGTACTATTTTAGTGTTGGGAATGGCTGCATGGAAATCATTAATGAATATATTGAAGAGCATTGGACCGAGTATTGAACCCTGGGGAACCCCGGTTGGGGTAGGAAGGAAGATTGAGGTACTAGTTTTCCATTTCACAGCCTGGGATCTGTCAGAAAGATAACTCTTAAACCAGGTAAGTGAATGCTGATCGAGACTGAGGTTAGACAGGTAAGTTAGAAGGTGGGAGTGAGAGACAGTGTCGAAAGCCTTGGAAAGATCTAGAAGGACAGTGGATACAATTTCTCCTGAGTCCCGAGCATGGTTTACTATGTCTAAAAATGAGAGGAGAGTGGTTATTGTACTATGGCTGGGGCGGAAGCCATGTTGAGTAGGGGTAAGGAGGTGGTTACTGATAAGGAAGGGCATAAGTTGGTGGTGGATGCATTTTTCTAGAATTTTTGATATTGGGGAGAGAATGGCTATTGGACGGAAATTAGAGATGTTATTGTTTTTGCCTCCTTTGTGAAGATGTAGGATATAGGCAGCATGCCACAATTTAGGGACATAAGATTCATGAATGGATCGGTTAATGAGAATGCTAATGGGGATGGCAATGGCATCTGCAGCAAGCTTTAGAAAGTGTGAGGGGGATATTGTCAGGGGCATTGGAGCAAGGCTTGAGTTTAGTGAGAAGCTTTTTGATGTGAGAGGTAGAGATGGGTTTTAGATGGAAAATAGGGGGAGGGGTGGGAGAGGGAGATTGAGTGGGGGAAGGGAATGTAGGGTTGAGTTGAGGGGAGGAGATATTATTGGGGAAGATCTTAGTGAGTTCAGCTATGGAGATGGTAAAGGAGTTGAATAGGGTGGCAATTTCTATGTCTGTTAAATTATTATCAGGACAGGGATTGTTTTTTGTACCTGGTTGCAGAAGAGAGTTTATGGAGTTCCAGAATTGTTTTGGGTTTTTTGAATGGGTAGACTGTAGTTTAATATAGTAGGAGTTTTTGTCTTTTGTAATAAGCTTTTTGGTTAGGTTACAGAGTTGCTTGTATTTGAGGAGAGTGTCAGGGAGTTTTTTTCTGATTGTAAAGTTTCCAAGTCTTGTCTCTTTGTTGCATAAGTGATTTAGTATCTTTAGTTAGCCATGGGGCAGAGTAAGGTTTTATACGCTTAGTGTTAATGGGAAGTATACAAAAAAGTTGCTATAGTCTTGAATAAGGTAGAAGCTTCTTATGAACAGAAATGATTTTAAGAAGGGACATATTTTTTCATGGCTGAAACTGCTTAAATCTGTCACTTCACATCTGAGATCTAGAGTAGTGCTTAATGATGTACTAAAAAACAAGAGGTACCCCAAGTCCATTGGTTATCATCTCAGCATTGCCTGTAGCTAATATAGGGCCAGATTCAAGAAAGGGCAATGTTCTTGTCAGAATAGTGTAGCAGCTTCCGCATGGAATATGGCCACTGAACGATCCAATAAAACAAGGCTGGGGGTGTGCACGAGCCTGCCAACACTATTCTGACATGGACACTACTGAATAATGCTAATTACCTCATTTGCTGGTGAAAACCATGCAAATGAGGTGAATTACTGATTCAGTATGCAGGCAGGCATCCCTGTCAGAGCAGTGTCCATTGCAGAAATGTATTTGGTTACTAACTGTGTACATTTCTGCAAAAATCAAAATGAGGGCATGACAGCTAGGCAAAGAATGTATCATAGTCAGCCAATCACACAGGCAGCATCTGTAGGACACCAGTGTAAACTATGCAAAGTCTGTTTTTCCCCACAAACTCTGCACCATTAGTGTACACACTCAGGGGAATTTTAACTGACAGAATGTTAGGGGCTGCTGTTGCTTTGATACATCAGTATGTGCTAGAGGCTGAGGGCAGTGAGGAGAATAATGCTGACAATCATCCCAGACTGAGCAGAAGGAGAAGAGTGTTCAGACCCAGGGTAACCTACCAGGGGCTACATGATCTGGAGATACTAGAGTGCTACAGGGTGGACAAGGACTTTCTTCAACAACTCTGCAAATTGTGCTGGCCTCAACTTGGACCTAGAGCCAACAGAGGGGAACCGATCCCAGTTGAAACCAAGGTATATGTAGCCTTAAGAATACTAGCTACAGGTATCTTCCAAAGACCTACTGGGGACATCATGGGGGTCTCACACGCATCTGCATTCAGGGTACTCCACCAGTTACTGGAGGTTATGCTAACACATGCCGGTGAGCACATATATTTCCCCAGCACCCATGAGGAGAGGACCAGCAATATGTGTCTCTTTCACCATGCAGCAGACTACCCAGAGGTACTAGGTGCCATAGAATGCATGCGCATCCACATTAAGGCACCACCTGGTGAAGAGGGCAATATCTATGTCAACTGCAAGGGGTATCACTCCATCAACTGTCAGGTCATGTGCAATGCCCAGGGCAGTATCATGAATGTGTGTGCTGGCAGCCCTGGTAGTTATCATGACTCCCATATCTGGCAAGCCTCACAGCTGTACCAGGCATTTGCCAGGGGGGATATCCTGTATGGCCATCTGGTGGGGGATGCTGGCTATGCACTGGAGCCATGGATCATAAACACCCATCAGAAATGCGCGCACACACACACACACACACACACACACACACACACACACACACACACACACACATACACACACATACACACTGAAGAATGCCATAATGAGGCACATGCACAAACCAGGAACATTATTGAGTGTGTGTTTGCGATGCTCAAGTCATGTTTCCGCTGCCTCAACATATCTGGTGGAGCCCTGCAATACTCTGCAGCCAGATGTGCACACATGTTCATAGTATGTGCCATGCTACACAATATGATCCTGTGGCAACAGCTGTGGCAGGAACATCACAGAGAAGGCCCACACAGCCTCCCACCATTGCCAAGGCCCTCACAGACACAGGAGGACTCGGAGGAGGAACCCCCTGAGCCTGCTCCTGTAGGCAGACAGAGGTGTGCCCAGTATGCCCAGGCCTTGGCAAAGAGGCAACACACAGCACACGCACACTGACACTGAAGGGACCCAGGGACTGACACTTCTCTCTAATTCACACATACAGTAAAATGGATGCCACACACAACACACTATCTGTATCTTAGCATTTATAGGCTGTGTACTGTGTGCATCCAACAGAGCCAGTCATCAAGCCCCTTCCTCACAACTGCTGCAGGCACAAGGTAAGTCACTCTTCTTAACAATAAATGAATAGAGTAATATGTTGTGGTAGCATAGCTATGGTATCGTTGCATGCGTGCAAGGGAATGGGTGGCCTACCAGGATAGCAGCAGACAACTGACAGCTATTTGGGACAACAGGAAATGTCTGTCCAATACTGGCTTCCCCAGATAATGCAGGAGCCCTATAGGTGACAGTTCTCAGTGCAGTATATGTGGGGGGGCTAACAAACTGGGGGATCATAGGTCACATGCATGGATGTCAATGTGGGGGTCCCATACTCATCCCTCAGTCTCACCCAGCAAGTCAGCTGTAGAAAACCATAAAGAAATGTCTGGCAAAGGCCCACAAATGAGGACAATTATGAAATATGCCCATTCAGACCTACACAGTGATATCACACCAGTTCTTGCAGTTGCAGTAAGCCTCCGAAGGCTGAGAGATCTGTAACCCAAATGTCTGCCATTACAATCTAACCTGTGGTCTCTAGTGATATGCCTGTAGTCTCCAAGACAGGCATCATACTATGCCAAATGGAACCAAAATGTAAAGGGAACTTCAGCACAGTCTGAGCAAATGTGGACAGCTGACAGGTGTGCCCACCCCCCCACACGCACACACACACACACACACACACACACACACACACACACACACACACACACACACACACACACACACACACCCATGTTCCCATAGAAATGCAGTAACAGTAATGTTTTTAGGGTATAAGCAGCAGAGCACACATTCCCATGGCTGTCCCAATCAACTTGATAACTAGTTGCATGTCCACAATATGCAGGGTCAATGCACTATGTATATGTGTGGTCAATACTGTCAGTATGTGGCCTGCACTTACTCCTGGCTGTCGTGTCTTAGTGGCCTAGGTACAGTACTGTGGTTGACAGAGTCCATGTTCCCAGAACTGCAGTGCCAACTATTCAGTGTGTCAAATACAGCTATGGTAGGAGTTATATACAGTGCCCAGATGTCAGTATCTGTTACTGCAGGAAAGGTGGACAGGGGGCATATCTGTAACTACAGGCCAGGAACAGGGGGCCACACATATGGACAGTACACAGCTCAGAGTAACCTACAAAGTGCCTTGCATACCCTTCAACTGTACAGACATTTTGCATTTTGTCCAGAGGTTTGCACCATATTTATGGTCTCTTTAACATGAAATTGTGGTTGTCTGGCAAATCATTGGCAAATCACAAAAGACTAAAGTCAGAAAATAATGACAGACTGTAGTTTCAGACTGCATGCCCTTTAGGAAAATGCATGCTAAGGCCAAACCTGTTATTGTATCACCTTTCTAAATTTGTAAGGCCAATACTTAACAATGGTCCCTATATATAGGCCTTTCTCCCCATATTACATATGGCTTTGTCCAGATGTCTGGCTCTAAATAGTCGGGAGGTATGCTGCCTAGTAGGACAGCAGGTACTTGAAGATTAGTGTACTGCCAGGTCAAAAAAGGCTGCAAACTTACTGTATCAGCACTGACAACATGTCTCTGGCCAACATCCATACCCCTGGAATGACAGGTCATCACAGAAGGAACACAAGATGACCTGCATATCTGTTCTGCTTGTCCTAACATTGCATTTGCCTGCCAAATATTTGTAAAACAAGAAAGTGTCTTGTCAAAACATCAGTGGCAGACAGTGTGGAAGCAGATGTCATACTCATAAGAGAAAGCAAGTAAATTCCAAACTGGTCTCTCAATGTTTATGTTTGACAGAACAGTAGTAATACCATGTCCCCATGTGTATGCCTTTATCTAACTGTCATATATGGTCCTTTCCAGATGTCAGTCTCTGATAGCATGACAGCTAGGCCAACATGTAGCCCCATAATAACATATAGCAACAGAAACTGTCTGAGGACCACAGCAAATGTAATGGTGCAATGATGGACAACCTGCTAAATAGGTACACTGAGGTGTGAAGTCCACAACCTTGTGTGTGATGTTACGGCATTTATACCGCTCACAACAGAAATACAAATACATGACAGCAGCAGCTGTGGGTAAAGCCTGTGACTGGACTACAGAAGGACAAAGAGACACATAAGGGAAAGAGGAACCACTGGCCAGACAAATGGAGAATGTGGACACCAGAACAAATTGTGCAGTAACATAGGTGCCATGCAGTATATGGAGTCAGTAAACATCACCTGCAAATGCACAACACACAACCATGTAAGTGGAGGTCCACAACAAAAGAAAAACCCAAACAAAGAACACTTCAGACATAAAAATGCATGAGAACTCCACAAACGTACACACCACAGACCATGCAGACTCCACACATCAGGTTCTTGCAAACACTAAGGCCTTACCCCAAACCCCAAACACCTGCCCAACACAGGTAGGTTAACAGCATTGTCCCTCTACCTTATTCCATACAGACTCTGCTGAGGTGACCCTGTCTGGCATACTAAGCAATCCAGTCCCTGCCTTGATGGGACTGTCACACATCTGGAAGTCAAGGCCCACTTGATCAACCCATAGGCACAGCATCAACCTGGTCTGTGATATCAGTACGGCTTGTTGGCGTGAGAGATACATGTCCCACAGACTCCAACATCTGTGGAATATACTCCCTGTCCACATCAAGTCAAGTGCCTAAATACCCTAGTGATGTGCTCCCTGTATAAGTACATGGGAAAACAAAATACAGTCCTGTGATTCCACCTGTGTCCCTGCTGGACAGGGGCTCTGTGTGCTGACATTGCCTAACATGGGCTACACTTCCATCTGCATGGGTTATAAGGGCTTCAGGGCTAATACTCTACTAATTACATATAAACTTATTAACCTATACACAACTGTCTGTCAGTGGTTCTCCACATTATTCTGTACTGCTCTGCCACTGACATACCTGGAGGTCACATAGTGCTATGTGGAATATACTACACATATAATGGATATTTCTGCACAGTAGAATGCACTCTGTACCCACACCCATACCTCTCAACCTCTGACAGCAAGACGTCTGGACAAGGTCATAAATAAAAGTGGCACAAAGGCCCAATGATAGGCACATGTTGTAAATATTGCTCTTACAAACTGAGAATGTTGGTAGAATAACGAGTTTTGATTTAGCAGGAATTGTCTGAAGGTTATGAAGTCTGAAATACTAATGTCTGTCATTATTTTGTAACATCAGTCTTTAATTATTTGCAATCAACTTGCCATAAAAGCACAAATCTATGCAGACAGGATAAAACCTCTAGTCAAACCTCTGGACAATCCTCCAAAAACTATACAGTTTAGAGGTATGGACTAGGATATGACTTTTCAGGTAAGATGAATACCATACAAGCAGGAGATCCCCAGCCAGTATATCACCAAGTTGCTGGACTGTTTACACAGCTTCATTAGTCAACCAGCTTTAGCCACATCTCTCAACTGGCCTTTTTGGGCAATAATGTCTATAGTTGGGCTCATAATATTGGTCTCTGCATCATACACCTTGTATTCCTCAGGTAAAGCACTGTGATGATCTGAGGATGTCTGTCACTAGGTAATGACACAATACATTCCAGTGTCAGATTTCAGCTATATCAGAAAATGTCTGCAAAAACAACCCCTGTACACCTAGCATCTTCCTGTTTAATGTTGACAGGTATGGCTGTAGAACACAAAACCCAGACAGGAGTACAACTATCACTGGATTGGAGTCCCACTCTTACTATAGAAGGTCTTACTGGTCATGCTCCTACACTTAGAGAATCACAGCCCATGTTGGAACCCATATCGGACTTTATAACTGTATTGTGCATATATGTCTTTGCATACAGACAGCTATGTACACCTTAATGTCTCTACACACACCCATCAGACAGGATTACCCTCAGCTAGCTGTAGGTGGCCCACATGTGATATATCTGCATCTGTTGTGTGTGTGATACACAGACATACATATGGGCAACATAGACATGGGGAAGGGAAAGACAGTGATAGACTGAGAGAGACACACAGGGAGACACACACAGAGAGTGAGTCATACACAGGGATACCCTGAATGACATAGAGTGTTGTCCTGCTGCAGACAATGGCATATCAGTCATAACAAGTGCACGTACCAGCATGAAGGTGAGCTCCATTGTGTAATTGTACTGAGGTGGGGGTTATAACACCACATCACCTGCCTTTGTGTGTGTGTGTGTGTGTGTGTGTGTGTGTGTGTGTGTGTGTGTGTGTGTAGAAGTGTTTGTATGTGTGTAGGATGTGTGGGTGTGTGTGTGTGTGTGTGTGTGTGTGTATACAAGTGTTTGTAAGTGTGTAGGATGAAGTATTTTGAGGACTGTCCCAATCACAACACTTTCCAGTGCCCTACTTTAGCAGTCTTGCTGATGTCATTCACCATAGAAGTACCTTTGGACAACCCTCAGCCCTATAAGCTCTGTAGCACGTGTGATAACTGTATAACAATGTAGTACAAATAACTGTGTAGGCATGGGTTATATTCTCAATTCCATTGAAAGTGTGTGTGTGTTTGTAGAATTAAGTATTTTTTGGACTGTCCCACCCACAACACTTCCCAGTGCCCTACATTAGCAGTCCTGCTGATGTCATTCACCTTAGAAATACCTTTGGACAGCTCTCAGCTCTATAAGCTATGTAGTGCATGCGATAACTGTGTAACACTATAGTATAAATAACTAGATAGGCAGGGGTTCTATTCTCAGTTCTTGCAAGTGTGTTTACAAGTGTTTGTAGGATGAAGTATTTTGAGGACTTTCCCAACCACAACACTTCCCAGTGCCCATCTTTACAGTCCTGCTGATGTCATTCACCTTAGAAGTACATTTGGACAGCCCTCAATACACTAAGCTCTGTAACATGTGCGATAACTGTGTAACACTATAGTAGAAATAACTAGATAGGTAGGAGTCCTAATCCCAGTCCTGGCAAATGTAAGTATGTGTGTGTGTGTGTGTGTGTGTGTGTGTGTGTGTGTGTGTGTGTGTGTGTGTGTGTGTGTGTGTTTGTAGGTTAAACAGTTTTAGGCTGTTGCCAACTACTACACTTCCCAGTGCCCTACTTTAGCAGTCCTGCTGATGTCATTCCCCTCAGAAGTACCTCTGGGCAACTCTTAGCCCTATAAGGCCAATGGTGCATGCAATAACTATGTTACAGTATAGTAAAAATAACTAGATAGGCAGGGGTGCTATTCTCTGTTCTAGCAAATGTGTGTGTATGTGTGTGTGTGTGTTTTGTGTGTGTTTTGTGTGTGTGTGTGTGTGTGTGTGTGTGTGTGTGTGTGTGTGTGTGTGTGTGTGTGTGTGTGTGTGTGTGTTTGTGTACAAGTGTTTGTAAGTGTTTTTGTTTGCAGGATGATGTATTTTGAGGACATTCCCACCCACAACACTTCCCAGTACCCTACTTTAGCAGTCCTGTTGATGTCATTCCCCTCGGATGTACCTTTGGACATCCCTCAGCCCTATAAGCTCCATGGCATGCGCAATAACTATGTAACAGTATAGTACAAATAACTAGATAGGCAGGGGGTTTATTCTCAGTTTTGGCAAATGTATGTGTATGTGTATGTATATAAGTGTATGTGAAGGTGTTTGTAAGTGTGTATGTTCATAGGGTAATGTGCTTTGATGCCCTTCCCACCCAGTACATTTCCCATTGCCATACTTTGCAAGGACTCTTTATGTAATTTACCTTAGATGTACCTTGGGACACTGTTAAAGCCTGTAAGCTCTGTGGTGCATGTGATAACTGTGTAACACTTTAGTACACATAACTAGATAGGTAGGGGTTCTAAACTCAATACTGGCAACTGTGATACTATGTGTGTTTGTGTGTGTGACAATCATATCCTCCCTATGTGTGTGTGTTTGGGTGAGAGTCACATGCTCTGTAAGGGCGGGTTATACCATTTTGAGGCATGTACCAGCTAGTACACTTCCCATTGCCCTACTTTACATGAGCTGCTGATGTCATTCACCATAGATGTACCTGTAGACACTTATCAACCCTCTAAGCTCTGTGGCATGTGCAATAATTGTGTAATACTATAGTACAAATAATTAGATAGATAGGGGTTCTAATCTCAATACTGGAAGCTATAGTAGTGGTGTGTGTGAAGCATATCCCCTGTGGTTGCTGTGTGTGTTGGTTATACCATTTTAAGGCCTGTTGACTCCCTACCCATGACATTACTTTAAAGAGCCTATTAATCACATCTGCCTCACATGCACCATGCAAGACTATACAGCCCATACCATTCATCTGTACAGATGTACATGGAATATCCATGTTTGCAACCTATATGTGGTCTGTATTCCCTAACAATGAGCATTCCTGTGATATTATTGCCAAATATGTCACAGTTATCATAGTGACACACATGCCAGCAGCAGACATCGTACCTGACTGACACATCATGCTGCTACATAGTCTTTCACTCTATAACTTGTGCAGGTTCGTAGGAGCAGTAGATGAGACCAATTGCTATTTCTGGTGGGTTATACCACCATCCATGAAGGCATTTGCAAGATTACTTGTTGTAAGAGGTTGTGTGTCATGTCCCAGGCATATAATCTATGTGGAGCATATCATGTGTGTGTAGCACTATAGTATATACAAGTAGATATGTAGGGTTACTAATATGTCTACTGGCAATTGTGTATGTGTTTCTGTATGCACAGCCCCTGCGGCTGTCTTTACTGTGTGTATGTGATGGCTATACCATTTTGTGTGCCTCCCCCACCTTGTGAACTCCCCCATTGCCAACTTAGTTTCAACTCATACAGATGTCATCCACTGTGCAAGCACAGTTACACAGTTTCTAGAACCAAGCCACTGTGGTGCATGCAATGGTTGTAGCACTGTGTATTGTACATAAATAGATGGGTAGGTCACCTACTCTGAGAAGTGTCAACTCTATGTGCATGTGTGCTTCAATGCATGTCCCCATATAGCAGTGTGTGTGTGTGTGTGTGTGTGTGTTTGTGTGTGTGTGTGTGTGTGTGTGTGTGTGTGTGTGTGTGTGTGTGTGTGAGAGAGATGACTCTACCATGTTAAGGGCTTCTGAACCCACCATTGGCAATCCTAACAGCCCCTGCAATTGTCACCCACATGAATAGTCGTGGCAGACACTGCAAAACTACATTACCTCTGTGCTATTTGTGTTATGTATCTAGCACTATTGTTCGTAAGACTGCAGGTAGGGGCTGTGCTCAGCCCTTCAACAGCTGCCCCATGTACATGACTATGACTCTGCATGCACTACCAGCACGACAGGCCAGACATATATATGAATTAGCAGACACACATGCTGGTGATTGTCAGGTTAGACTGACACAGGTTGACCTGTGTCTGGAATACATACCCCACACCTGTCACACACAGTACCAGGCATACCCTCATCACTTGCATGAAGGTTGAGTGGATGACACAGAAATGGCAAAGGCAACAGGTGCTGTTAGGTGATTCTGTTGCAGTTAAAGTAATGGCTAAGCTTGTGAGGGACCTAGTGGCAGTACTCAAGTAGCCTCCTCTGTATGTGTGAGCCTGCAGTCTTACAGAACACCCAGGTGACATGTATGAAGGCTATGTAAGCAAGGCCACACTGTCTGCCACAACTGTCCCTCACACACTGTTGCATGTAAACACACCTAGTAAATATATACATATACAGCTTGTTCCTTGGCTATGAAAAGATCACTGTGTTCCACTCCTCCATACTCCTCGTTGCTACTGTCAGCAGGCCCATAGTCTGCAGACACACAGACACCTGGAATGCAAACAGAATACAGTATGTG
This sequence comes from Protopterus annectens, assembly GCF_019279795.1. NCBI lineage: Eukaryota > Metazoa > Chordata > Ceratodontiformes > Protopteridae > Protopterus > Protopterus annectens. Next base: position 540,243,562 of record NC_056735.1, read on the forward strand.
ACAGTACAGTCAGTCAGCAGTACTAACAGCAATAATGCATTATGGCTAACAAGATACATACACCTCGATATGTGCCCATAACTATTGCCAGCAGATGACACCTTACAAAGCATTACATTACTACACTGTACTATATTCACCATGTGCATCAGACCCATATGAACATGTCCCTGAATCAAAGGTATGGATAAAAGAGTTGTGGCACAAGTAGCATCACATGCACAGGGTGTGGTGTGGGATTTCCAGAGGCCTAGGCTGGGCCATATGGTTGAGATCATGTGTGTGTGTGTGTGTGTGTGTGTGTGTGTGTGTGTGTGTGTGTGTGTGTGTGTGTCTGGAGGGTGGTATTCAAATGTGCTGTGCAAAGGAGCTGTGCATGTCTGGTGGTGACCAGCCTGCGAAAGAGATGTGTGAGTGTTTTTCTGCACACAATCAAGACATGGATGCCCGACACAGGGCTACGTTGGACAGCTGTGGACCATACAAGGCAGGATGTATGGTTCACCATCTCCCAGTAGGGATGTGGGAACTGGTCCTGCTAGGGGCCTTACTGGCACCACCAGGCCCAAGGACAAATGCAGTACTACTCCCCAAAGGTGACTGCTGTCTGTTGGATCTGCATCCCTGACATGTCTGTCCAGGACCACGTGCCTTTGGTAGTGTTGGTGGTACTGGCACTACAGGACTGTGAATGTGCATGGCCACATGGGCTCTCAACTGATCATGTTGCTAGCCCATGTCTACCTGACCAATGCCCTACTCCCACCACATGCTCAAGCACAGACATTACACGGTCAAGCAGTGACAATGTCTCACCCCACCATCTATCCACGACATTGGCAGAATGCCGTCTGGCATAACAGATGCCATGGATGTCATGTCGCATACTAGGAAGTACTGCATTCATAACCCTGAGCATCTGTCTGGTGTTGAGGTCAGTACGCACCTGTATCTCTATGACCATGACATGCATCTGGTGACACTTGCTGTGGCACTTACTAGAGGGGCTTGATGGGCAGCAGTCCTCCATCGAGCACCCCTGTCCATCTGCTTTTGTGTGTGGCCTCGCCTGCCATCTGGCTTTGGCTAGTGTCTAAACTCACACTTAGCATAGTCACCACAACAGACTGTTCCATGCCACCACCCTCCAACTGTCCATTATCTGTGGCTGATGGGGACTGGGTATGTGTGGACATACTGACTGTGTGTGGGGAAATTGCGGGTGAAGGTGTGATACTAACTAATGGCACAGATTCAGGCCCCAACAACCCCACCTGTGCCTCACTATGATCACCATCATCTTGAGAGTCTGATAAGACACTGACATCAGGCTGTGAGGGGGAGAGACACCAACCCCCATGTTCACTTGCGAGTAAAAGACAACATATGTAAATTAATAGCCTGCAGCATTATGTTTGCTGGTACACACACACACATACACACACACACACACACACACACACACACACACACACACACACACACACACACACACACACACACACACACACACACACACAGACACTCCTGGTAAAGTCTGGCACAGCTTTGCCATCTATGGGTCATTCAGGCAAGAACTTAGCATAGTTCTGACTGTCACAATCCATCTCCTTAACAGCTACTGTAAGGCTGTCAACAAAGGGTGACAAATCCTACTGTGTGATGGGCCTATTAGCAGAGTGGTAAGTGTGACCATAACCAAGGCTATTGGAGTGAGCTGTGTAGTGTCACCAAGTGCATATGCAAGTATTGTGAGAGCTGACTTACTGCTATACAGACCAGACACAATGACAAGGTGTAATAATATGTGACAATAACTAATGAAGGAACAAGAGAATACTCTATCACTGCAGTACCCACACAGTTCAGACTCACAGGTATTCATTTCAGACAACATTGCAGGACAGTCTGCAATACATACAGGAAACATGTAAAGTACAAGGTGCATAGCTTCATAAGATGATACAAGGCTATTTGCATGGATGCCTTCATAAGCCTAGCCCAGACTTCCACACATGTCCCATCGAAGCCAGCTCCTGTTTCCCCTGTCCAGCTGGGACACATGCAGGATCCCAGGGGTGTCTTTTCCATTTCCCATGCAGTCATCCATCTTCTTCTTCAAGAGGGATATACATGTACTCTGTTAGATATGGGGAGGGAGTACATTATGCAGACAGTGTACTGTGTGGGACACTACACTATCCCGCCAACAAGTACTATACATGTCACAGACCACATGAGGGCCTTATGTGCATGTTGTGAGAGTGGGGTTTGTCTTATGGATATGCAGAAATGCCATCAAGGCTGGTTTGGAAATTGCCTTATATGCCAGACACAGGTCGCCTATAGACAGTCTGTATGAGACTGAGTACAGGTACAGGGCTTTCATGAGCCATTGTACTTGGTAATGCATCTGATAAGGGTGGAGTACAGGGATTTTGTGGCCCCTTGGTTCCTGGATGACATACTCATATTTGTGAGGTTGGCCATGTAGACAGCTTTCCATACAATGGTGCCCACATGGTGGGAAACTGTCAGGTTGCTACCAACCTTGGTGCACAAGTCACCTCACACCTGATTGCATGCTAGTACATTGTTATTACTGTCATAATTAGTGTGGATGACATCTACCACAACAGGTAAAATGATGCATCTCCTGGCATTCAGTTTGAGGAAATGCTCCTTGCACCAGTTATTAATTTGGGTAAGGGCCTCTTGGAGGGTGCTCATATCAGTCGGGGAATGTAAGACAGTGACCATTTTGCAATCATCTGCAAACCTGGTCAGCCACAGACCAACGTTTTTGTCATGTACCTCAGAAACATATATCTCAAACAGTAGAGGCCCCCAGACCAATCCTTGGGGTACACCACTCTGTAAGAGACTACTACTATAGGTGGCTTCCACTACTTTGACCGAGTGGGTACTATCATTGAGCCAGTTAGCTACCCATCTAGTAACATACGGGTTGATGCCAAGCTGTGTAGGCTTATGTATCATGGCCACCTGGGGATTATTGTAGACAGTGTTCACCATCTTCCCCTCGTCCTTGTATTTGTTGACTGCTTCAGAGATGTCAACCAGGTTTAACAGGCCTGATCTCCCTTTGACAATACTACACTGTGTGAGCTCAAGCATTTTGAGGTTGCTGATGTCCCTGTTTATAAGGTATTTGATATTGCCTTCCATGGCCCTGCAGATCAGGCTAGTTGGCTGATGTGCATATGATTGGCTGGGTCAGTGGATTGGTCCACCTTTGTGCATAGGGTTGACAGTGGCTGTCCTCTGTGCAGATGGGATTACACTGGTGCTCAGGCTTTGGTCGACTACAGTGTGTAATAGAGCTGAGAGCTCATGCCTGAGTTCATGTAGGATGCAGCCAGGGATGGTATCAGGCCTATGGAGACTTCTGTGTGTTGCCATTGAGAGGTCATTATGGACCTGCTTTCTAATAATGAGGGTAGGAGGGCAGGTGCTGTGCTTGTCCATATGTAACAATGGGGGGACAGGGGGGTGATATTTACACTTAACCTGTATGCAGCAGGTTGGCTCTATCTCTGCCGTATGTGTGTGTCATGTTATTGGGCACCACTACAGAGCATATTTGGGTGTTGCTTCTGGGATTGCAGATGTGTATGTAAGGCCTAGTGATTTGTCTTGGTGGATGTGTCCAATTTGCATTCTAAGATAGCCTTAGAGTAATTCACCTGTGACCTTATTTGCCTGTTCATACCAAGGTGGCATTGCTTCCAATTAGGCACCTGCTTCTTCTTGGTGCTGGCTAGCAATTATTTCCACATATTATGGTATTTGTGTATTACCGCTGTCCACCACAGAGGTTGACCCTACCTTGAGGGAGATGATGTGGTCCTGTCAGGTATTGCTGAGTCCATACAGCTATGTAAGAGGCCAAATAGTATTGTGGTGTGAGCTTGGACACTACTGCTAGTGACGGGATAGTGGCTGTAAAGCTACTTCTACTGCTTTGAGGAGATTTATAGTCATTTTTGTAAGGGGGGGCAGGGGAGATGGTGACCTCAACAGTGATGGCTATGGGGTCAGATCTTACCAAGTGGGATGACACTGTAGTAGCGCTACAGTGACTACTCATGTTGGTTAGGACCAGGTACATGATGTTTCCACCTGTCGTTGGAGTGTTGACCAGCTGATCCAATGCATTGCCAGTGACAAAGCTAAAGAACCTCTGTGCATTCAGATTCAGGTAGAATAGGTCATGCACACTATGGTTGTGTAGTTAAAGTCACCCAAGAGCATGGTAGATGGTTGAATCTTGACATATTCAAGCAAATCCGGATAGGTGTAGTGGGTGTCCAGAATCATGGTTGGAGGTCTATAGCTCGCTATGATTTGAGTAGGTGTTTTGTCAACAGTTAACTGCACTTGGGATGTCTCCCATGTGTCATACTGTTTGGCCAGCCTGGAATTGTGTATGTGTATGTTAATGTTCAAAACTCCACCTCCTGTGGTTTTGCAGCCCTCCATTTGGGGTCTAAATGTATGGTGGGATGAGTAACCGGGCAAGATTAGTCTTCCCTCCACAGCTGCAAACCAGGTGTCAGTAACTGTACAAATGTCATCATCCTCTAGGACAAGGTATGCTTGCAGTGACATGGGTTTCATGCTAAGACCCCTAGCTCCTGTTAGAGCAAGACATCTACACAGAGGTGCACATCAATGATGGGCAAAGGTGGGATAATAGTGACACTTTACAAATCTAGCTGTAACACACTTAGTTGCTAGCAAAGACGGTTTCGCATTCACAGGAATAGACCGCAGGATATGACATCTGACATTTAAATGTATGCTATTATGTTATGACGTCAGTCTTTACTGGGTTGGCAGTGATTTGCCAGACACTACACAACTGTATGAGGCATTGTCTGCAACTATGAGGCAGACATGTGGTCAGTCTGCAACACTCTGGACTCTTGAAAGGTATGAGCTCAGTATATAACATACAGTTCAAACACACTTCTGTGCCATTTGTGTACTATGCACATACCCTATATAAGTATCTTACCTTTGTAAGACAAGCATATATATCAGAGTAGCATTCACAGGTGATATAGGAATATTTACAACATCCCAGGTAGCTGGCCTAGCAGTATCACAATCAGTATTGGACAACAGACACCCTAGTAGTAGTCATACATTTGCTGACCTTTGCTGGGGTGACTCAGGGGCCAGAGCTGTGATCTATGTCACTGCAAACAGGGCCAGCAGGAATGGGCATAGGTGCCAGATAGCAACATGTGAGTCCAGCAAGTCTTGTTGCGACCTAGTGTTTAACTTCCTATTTCGCATTATTGCATCTCCCCTTCTGCATTCCATTACATGCTTAACTGATTGACATATCTGTTATAGTGCTGAAGAATCTCCTTAGAATAATGCAAATATTTATGTTTGTATAGTCACAGTAGGTCTTTCTGTAGGCGGGTTCAGTCCTGTTTTGCATAGGCAGCAGCCTGCCTTTTGTAGGTAATCTTCATGAGCAGGTGATGGCCTGTGCACCAATTGGTGTCTCTCACTTGCTACTTGCATCCAGCGCAGCTGTGTTGTCTTTCCATTAGCCAATGTCATAGCTACACAGTGCTATAATTAGGTTCTTCATGTGGGCCTTGCCCCTTTTCATTGCCTGTGAGGAGAACATTATGCAGGTGTGGGGGCTACAGCTTCACAGAAAGTAGGTGGAAATACCTCTCAGAACAAGAAATGAGGAGACAGCCCAACAAAATGGGGGACAAAGTTCCAGCATTGGGTAAAGATTGTAAGTAAGTATTGCTATTATACACAGATAAATTGCGAGATTAACAGGATTTGTCTGGACATGCATTTTTGCATGACTTGATGTCTGACAGTGATATGTCTCTGACATACCTCGCAAATGTCCAGATGTCCATGGTATGACCAGAGGTTTGCCTCTTATGTTTGGTCTGTCCCTCAGACAATTTCTGTTTTTGAGAAATCAGTATGATAATGTAAGGATTGAAGTCAGTAAATTTTGACATCCATTTGTGTTTCAGACATCATATCCTTCAGGGATGTTATATTACAACAAACCCTGTAACACCAACAACTGTTTCAATTTGTAACACCATTATGTGTGATATGTCACTCTTTTCATCCACCTGTCCCCCAAGTATCTCAGGCTTTGTCCAGATGTCTTGCAGTAAGAGATTGAGAGGTATGGTATATCATGATTTAGTGACTTCACTCCTGATATCATCCCAGTGACTTAGCAGACTCCCGGAAGTGGTATCAGGCAGTGGCCATAAATATGGACCCATACTCTGTAAATTCTGTGTAAATCTGTACAGTTGAAAGTTATGTATGTCTGGCCATTGTTAACAGACTGTCAAGATTGTGTAGCACTGCAATGTGTAAATATGTATTGGTCTGAGTAGGGAGAATGGCAGATGCGAGTGTCATAGATCCTTTCCTATCTGACTGTGCATGCTGATACAGTTGATGGTGGTCTATCAGGTGTATATGTTTGTAGGGGCAGACTAAGAAATGTCCTGTAACACCTCAGGATTCCCAGTAGACTGTGACTTGGGGCAGTATATGTCAGTGTAGTGTGTAACTGGCAATCAGGATATGTTTGTTCAAACAGTTGTTATACTCTAGAGTTCTTTTGGGGTACTGGTATGTTGCTATGACTGTGGTGCAAATGGTTGTGGGTGCACAATTTCTCACCAATGCCTGTTTTTCCCGACAGTTACATCCCTGTAGTGCATGTTATATTTGCAAATACATGGGTAATTCCCAGAGCTGATTTGGCGTAGTGTTGTGCTGGTCTGACTGTAGTTCAGAAGGTGCTGGGTGAAATGGTTGGCAGCTCTCAGTGTTTTTTCACTTGTGTTACATGACTGCAATCATACCTCTCCACTGTCCAGATGTCTATATAATGTCCAGATGTGTGGCTCATATGTATGTTCTGTTCTCAAAAACAGTTGTGGGTTTCTGACAAATCACTGGGATAATGTGAGCTCTGACATCAGAAAATGATGACAAACATTTGTGTTTCAGAACTGGAATCTATCAGAAAATATATGTCAAAACAAACCATGCTACTCTAGCAGAGTTCTACACTTCTAACAGCCATATTTAAAATATGTCACTATTGTTTGCCATTTATCCCCCCACTTTGTCAGGCTTTTTGCAGATGTCTTGCAGTAAAAGGCTGAGTATATATATATATATATATATATATATATATATATATATATATATATATATATATATATATATATATGGGTCCCCTATGAAATCCTGAACGCACAGAATCCCGATGCCCAAAATACCAAGATGAAAAGCCCGAAACCCCACATTACCGAAACATTGAAAGAGTGAAATTTAAAATCGCGAAACTAATACATACATACAGCACACACACAAACATACACACACCCTCCCCCATAACCAAACAAACTACCCTACACTAAAGATAAGCAGGGGTCTTCACCACCTGCACCTCTCTTTATTATTCTAACTCAGAGATTGCACAAACATATACACAAAGCAAACACACACCCACACATTACAGTCCCTTACACACATACACACACACACACACACACACACACACACACACACACACACACACACACACACACACACACACACACACACACAGTCACAACACACACTTACACACACTAAAGCCCCTCACAAACACACTTACACACACATACTTACCTCAACCACAACACCAGAAGAGTTAACTCAAAATCCCTTAACATCAGGATTTTTGAATTTCGCGCTTCTGGTCTTTTGGTAATGTAGGGTTTTGGGCTTTTCTTCTCGGTATTTTGAGCATCACGATTCTGTGCATTTGGGATTTCGTAGGGGAGCCATATATATGTATATAAGAGTATTACAGATATATATTTTTCCCTTAAATGACTGTAGTGCATGATATGTTTGTAAAAGCATTACATGTTCTTACAGCTCAGATGGTGTAGTGGTATACTGCTGTGATTGTAATGTACAGTGTCCTAGGTTTGAGACTTGCAATGCTGATAGTTTGTTGCAGGGCAGAACAAGGGCTAATAGAGACAGAGAGATTAAAGCCCTTTAAAGTAGTTGTAGGTGGGTTTGCACTGTTTTGTGTGAAGCTAACCAATGCTAACATCTGGTTAAGTCCTCTTAGCTTTGCTTAGCACCACTTACTCACACTTACACCTGCACTAATTTTATTTAAAGGAAAGAACAAAGAGTGATAGGAAAGTAGTGAAATGGGGGCAAGCAGGGGGTAAAACATTAGGAAAATCAGCTAGGGATGTGCAGGATGGGTGCAGGAGTGGACCCTAGCTCTACATTTCTACTGCAGCAACAGTGGTGACTGATGTGGAAAATTTTGAATTTACAGCCTCACACCCCACAGGGAGGGGTTCTAGCAACATAAATTTGTAGAGTAATTTCAGTGTTGCCTGATTTATGTCACTGGACATGGGGGCAAAATTTAGAGCTATGTATGGGGCAATGATTTTTTTTTTTGTGGGACAGATGCGCCTTTTTTATTAAGGTGAGAGTGGAATGATGGGGAAGGGCTGTAGGTATGTTTGGGGAGGTAGGCTGGGTAGGAAAGGTTGCATTTATAGACAGACAAGACACACAAGACAGCTGACGGGAGGTATATGACACATGAGGGGGGTAAACACATTAGACGGGGATGGAAGTTGGGAATCAGAGGCACATGATCCCCCAAATGGATACAGTGTGACTGAAGTCCCCACCCATGGGCAGTCACCACTGCACCTTCACGGCCCTGAAGGTGGTTGTGCTAGAGGCTGGACAACAGGGGCAGCCTGCCCCTCTAGGTGTGCCAGGTGGCCCTCCATCTGGTGCAGCCATCCATCTATCTCAGAGTGGATGATGCTGCTCACCATACCCCGGAACTTGCGGCGGGTGACAGACTCCTCTCTGCACCCGCACTCAGGGGGGGCTGACAGGCCCTGTCTCCTGAGGTGGGTCACCCAAAGTTGGTGCAGGACCAGCAGAGGAGGATGTTCCAGGTTGGGTCACAGAAGTACTGGGGCCCAATGCCATGGCCAGATGAGGTGGAACAGGCTGATCCACTGGGATCCGCCTTCCCAAACATGCTATGGTATTGAGGTTATCCAAGATATATTGGTTAGTAATGAACAAAACATTTCAAAATTAGTTATAACAGCATGCATGGATGTTCCAAATAACCCATACCAACAGATTTGAAATAGTTGCATAGCAAACAGAACACATGAATAAAAGGAACAGCAGTAAGCATTTTAACAGCATGCAAGTTACATTGACTGCAACAGGCCACCAATAATAGTATTTGAACAAGATATATTAATATGCAACCAATTAAATATATGAACAATAACAAAACACATGTCCCAACAATAGGTTTTGAGAACAACATACCCATAGTATATGAATAATAATTATTGAAGCAGATGAGGGGTGGAGGGAGAATAAAAATCCATTAACAACATTATAGGCTTCTATTTTTCACAACTGCACTGCTCAGTACTCTACAGGTCTGCCCTCACTTTACATCTACCTATGGCTCATAGCTTCTGTAGCACATACATACCCGTTAGACTGTCAACCTGTAATGGTATGGGGTAGACTGGGAGAACAATAGCTACATTACTGGATGGGGCTTGTACATGTCAGGGTTACATACTTGACAGAGAACTGGTACCCTGTACTGATGTTGTGTAAGACTGCTACTAGCATACATCCTTGGAGTCCTATCTGTGTACAAGGATATTGGCAGCAGTGACCACTAGCCCATGACAGCATGACATTTGAGAGACATGTATCGAGGAGAGTGCATGGTATATGTACCTATCCTGCTGTCATTTGCAGGCATATGGGTCTGGACAGTGGAAAAGTTGTACAAAGTGTATTAGTATACCCTTCATACAGCTACTACATACATTTCATTGCCTTTTAGACCTGTGACAAAAATATCTGTTAACACTTTCTGACTGTTTCTACAAATATTCAGGATTTCTTTAGTGTATATGTGCACACATTTCAGTACCACTCAGATTTCTGCCTAATAGTCTCTGGGTTAGACAGTCTGACCTTGTAATCCTGACATTCATGCATGGCAGATAGTTATTGTACTGTGAATTAATCCTTTGAAATAATGCAATCCGGAAAGCAAAGGTTAATACAAGAATGCTATGCAGCAGGGGACACACTATTATACTGTAGACATTACTATTCAGGGTTCAGAACTTTGTGAATACAATATTTCATATTTCCTTTCTATCTTGTTTTACAGCTCCACAATCTACTGTTTTGCATACTAGCTGGTTCTCAGAACAGCCTCAGTTACTTCATGCTTTGAATATCATATTTACTGTAAAGAACCTGTACACACTCTATTTCTGCAACAACATACCAGAGTAAACAAAACAATTTGTGGCATACAAATTTATTACAGTGAAATGACACTTTTATTAATGGATATCCTGTGGATCAATATTAGAGTGACAAATGTCATTTACTCATTAGACACAGTACACACTATATCTACTGGCAGTAAACAATGTACTCCTTCTACTTTATGCCACTATATACTGCAAGACAGATCTGTACTCACCAGTCTGTCGGTACATCCATGTCAGTCTGTCTTCATGGGCCTCAATGTTACTAGTCCTCTGTGCTGCACCTGTAGGGGTGAGAAACAAACGTTATGCATACCTGTCTACCACATACTCAGGCTAGGATCTGGTACACCTATATCTATGATACTTACAAACTGCTGAAGCATGGTTGTCCTGAGCATCTTGGATCCATTGGGACAAGAGCGCCCCCTTCCTCTGCTTTATGTCTGCATAGTGATGCCATAAGTGCTCACCAATTCAGGGGATACCAGTAGCACTGGTGAAGTCATGTGCCAGATGTTCCCAGGCCTCTGATTAATACTGTGAGCCCTGGTACTAGCTCTGCAACAGTCTGTCATCATGTCTTGATATGAGGGGCTCAGCCATGACCCTGGTCTCCAAAATGCCCAAGCGCTGCACCCAAAAGTGCAAGCCATCTCCAACACTTGACATAGTTACTGCACAGATCAAACTACAACAGGTTCTGGCTGCATTCTCACCTGCACAGTTTAAATAAGGCCATATTCCCACCCTTTGCTGTCATTGGACCATTTTGAAAATGCTAAACTCAGCTAAGTGGTGTGCAAATCCGCTAAGATGAGTTGAGCAGTGCTTAAAGGGATAATGCTGAGCACTGCTTAACAGTGCACAAATCCGCTTAGTTGAGCTAACTGCTGCTTAAAATTTATGTCTAAGCAATGCTAAACTGGCTAAGCATAGCTAACCACTGTTTAGCATTGCTCAGTTTTCATTTAAAAAATGTCACAATTGTAGATTAATTCATCATTACTAACATATTATTAAATGTATATGATTTACTTTACATAACATCCCCTATATGCTTTTATTACATTACCTTGAGGTGTGACTATACTGTATGGGACACTTGGGTATACATGGGTGATTTCACATGTTATATGTAGTCACACTTTCATTTTGGACCAGCTACACTACCCTGAGTGACAAATATCACTTACTTCATAATTTACCATGAAAAAATTAATTTTAACAATGCTTTCCCATGTAAAAATAAAGTTCCTGTCTGGGTACTCACATTATGAATGCCTGCATTCAAAGCCGAGACTCTAACCACTATGCTATCTCATCATTAGGGTTTTAGCTATACATTTTTATTTAGCTGCTATGAGAAGTTTAAGTAATGCTGAGCAGAGGGCCCTAACGTGCAAACCCTGTTACACTTAAAGATACCTTAGAATGGAAAAAAAAGGAGATTAATAAAATCACTTCATTTACATGTATCAATACTCCTTGACAGTCACAGTAAGGGCAATTGTAAGGGAACAAATAGAGACAGATTTTAAATATTGCTCTTACAAACTTAGACAGTTGATAGAATAACAGGTTTTGCATTAGCATGACTTTTCCGAAGGATGTGAAGTCTTAAACTCAAATGTTTGTCATTATTTAATTACTCCAACCCCTGCTATTTGCAGGTAGGGACAGATATTTGGGGTAAGACACCATAAATATGAGGCAGCATACGTCTCACCTGTACAGATTTTTGCAGAATGTCCAGATTTTTTCCTCATATTTTTGGTTCATTTCACATATGATTGTTGTTTTCTAGCAAATCATTGGCAAATCACTCAGGGTTTAAGTCAGAAAATAATGACAAACATTTAAGTTTCATTCTTCATACCCCTCAGAAAACATGTGTTAATGCCAAACCAGCTATTCTATTAACTTTACTTAGTTAGTAAGATCAATAGTAGTGCCCCTATTTTGGGCCTTTGCCCCCCCCCATTATTTATGGCTTTGTCCAGATTTCTTGCTCTAAGAGGTTGAGAGGTATGTGAGGCAGACGTGGACATTCTGCGGAAACCTGTACAGTTGAGGGCTATGGCCGTCCAGCACTTTTGCAATGCAGGGAGTGTGTGACAGTACCTGAATAGCACTATAGCTGCACAGAGTTTATTGAATCCTGGAGAAAATCTTTATGAATTGTCTGCCATCTTCCTCAACCCTTCCAAATGCTACTCCCAGAGTAGTTCACCATGATGTCTACAGGCAGACAAACAACAAAAGGAAGACAAAGAGTATGAGGAAGAAAAAGAAGCAGTATTACATACAACAAGTTGAGGATGGAGGGCTAATGCAGTGGCTAATATCTCAAATCACTTGTTATCCAGAGATGTACTTTCTGTGCTAAATAAAGCTATTACTTGGGTATCAGAAGAAAATTGTAGGGTCATTGATTCATTTTTAGAATTGTGGTCATTCTTTTAATGCTAAAATAACCATACTCAAAAAGCAAACTACAGTTGTACCAACTAGCCACATTGTAGTGTTAGGATTCTGTGTAAAAGATTTATGAGGTTTGTGATAGTTCAGCTGTACCACAGGATTATAATTTAGCACATGATGGCAGTAAAGATCTAAATAAATTGAAACGAAATAAAAAATGGTAAACTGCTGTTATTTAATATAAGTATGAATATATATAACTCATGATACAATTATTATCAAATGTAGATACTTTTAAACCTATTTTATGAGCACATGTTGAGAAGATTATTCAATGTATAAAATATTTTTATATGATTTGCAGGTGGCTAATTAATTTTCATCTGAAGTTTTTAAATTTGTTTTTCTCCCTTCTTCTCCTCTGGACCCTTCTTGATAGATGTGCTACCATCACCAGATGGGACAACTCTTTGTGCAGATGCAAGAGAAAGGGATCTCTGGTTAAGCAAGAGTCCTGTCACCCATTCATTCATGTTTGGGTAGACTAGTCAGTCCGATTTTTCATTTAATGAAAAGAGTCAGATGAACAGAACAGGCCAGTGAGATTATCCTCTGGAGTGTATTTCTTCTTTATCTGTCTACCACTGGATGCTCTCATAAACTCTACAATGCTGAGCAGCCTAGGGAAGGAATGTGTGACTCCACATGATATCTCACTTCCTGGATTGCTGATAGTAGTGTAGCACTTTTCGGGATGCATTCTGATGGCTCATGCTCCAAAGGTGCGGTACCTAGTGTTGTAACAAGGGAGCTGAAACCACATTCCTCCCTGCAGCATGAGAGAGCCATCACCAGCCACTTACTGCCATCATCCCTGGTCTGTACTCTCTATTACATGTGTCAGTAATTGTAAATGAGTCAGTTGAAGCACAACCACAGCCAGACTTCATTCTTTTCCACCAATGGGGAGAGTTTTGAAATTTTTGAGTTTACATATGTTTCATCTCCAAAAGTTCCATTTATTTATGGACTTCCAAAAATTCCTAAAAAGATTAAGCAAATCCCAAGTCAATAGCTTCTGGCACTGAATGGATATTTGAGTTTATCTCATATTCTTTGGAGCTTTCATTAAAACCATTCTAGAACACATAAGTTGTACAAGGGACACTAGAGGCATTCTGTGTCATCTATATGAATAGTATAATGAAAGCAAAGGTTAAAATGGATATTGGTGACTTTAGGAATGCACTTTTTTCTTGTAGTCATCCCAAACAAAAAAGACAGTATTTGTTCATATACAGTAATTTTCCAGAAAAAAATGAAACTAAGTGCTTGAGATAGTTTTAAATTATGTATTTTTGTTCAATGAGATTTTTATCACCATATTTTATGAATGTGTTCTCCTGTGGATAATTCATATCCAAATATCTCACTCTCCATACGAGAAAAAAAAAAAAAAAAAAAAAATATATATATATATATATATATATTATATTATATTATATGTAATAAACAGAACCTCCTAATATAATAATATGTTGCTCTCTAAATGATTTGTGGGTGTAATTTTTCATTATAGAAGGGTGAATTAAAGAATTTAGAATATCTTGCCACTTTACTCTTAAAATAATCTTAAATAGATGACACTTATAAGATTTAAAATGAACCATTCCAGTGGGGAAATTAATTTTCTGGATATGACTAAAGAGCTTGAGAATGTCACTTTATCAATCTACACTGGAAAGAAGGACATATGTACAAATAATGCCCTAAGTATTAGTATTCACCCCAGACATATAGTTATTAGTATATTATATAGAGAAATACGTAGGATAAGTAGAATTGTTACTTTAGATTCAACTGCAATAAAAGAAATGGATAGCTCTATGAGCAAAGTTAGCCACTGAAAGTGCTTAAAGTTACATAGCATGCTGAACTGGTAACAGCACACATGCAGGGAGACTATATTTTGATAAAACATTTGAAATTCTGAGACTTTTTAGTGCAAGTGCTAGAACAGAAGGATTAAATGACTACAATGCCAGCGATTGCTCTTTCCCATAGTATTCCCTTTTCATGTATGTCATCACAGACAGGTATGTCAATCACAGAGTAGGTATATATAAGCTTGGGGGTGCGGGGATGTGCCCCTCAACACACTGGGAGAGTGGGGGGTTGCCCCTATAAAAACAGCTTTAGATGACAATAGCAATGTTCATCGCTCACTGTCTTCCTATAATTTCTGATTGTTTTCATAACTCCAAGGCTTATACTTAACCACTCTTGGATTTACAGCTGGCAAACTATAATTTTCTGATACAAACTCTCAACACCTCTTTACTGATAATAAAACCAATAAGTATAATTCTCAGCATTTTCAACATATGGTTAATGTTATAAATACAAAATATCTAACCTTAGCCCATAACATTATTTGTTTTTTTAGCTATTTTATTTAACATTTGTTTACCAGGTTAGTCCCATGAAGCCATCAATATCTTTTTAGAGGTAACCTAAGGTGGTATTTATACTGTCTAGGAGACTGACTATACTAACTGTTGCCAATGGTGCTAAATGAGAGGTGAACATGGAACAAGATTAGGGCAGTGACTATGAACGCTTAATGTGTTATTAACTGGAGAAAGCTGACTAATGCACACAATATGATGACCAGTGATGGCTGTATTAATAATATGTTATAGGCATAAATATTAATAATTACTGGACTTCATTGTAGTGCATTTATTTAAAAAAGCATATTTAGTTCTGAATTAACTATTCAGTGATGAAAGGAATAAATTATTTTGTTTTAACTTTTTCTCTCATTTTATGTTGCCAGGTATATGTATTTGAAGTTGGTGCATTTACTTAATCTTTGCAACACATTTAAATAAAGAACAATTTCTTAGAAAATAGGCTTGCTTTGAATAGCAGCCAATTTTCTGTTTGCTGTTCACAAGACATTCCAGATGTCTGGACTCCCTACAACTGCCAAGTGTTGAGTGGTGCTGCATATAGAACCTGGACTTGTCATAATTGTAATGCTCATGTCTGTCAAAATGAAATAGAGGGAAGCTTTTCCACTGGAAAGCCGAAGTAAACAGAATCATGAATATGCTTTTATTTTTACATCTTTTAACATTTTTTTCTGACTGGAATATGTTCACCATTACAAACCAGATGTAAGAGAAAGCAAGTCTTGCTATAGAAAGCAGACAACTTGTATATATCTACAAATTGTTGGTTACTTAATATTGAACTGAACAGTCAGTCTAAAGACAGTTATCATACTTTACTGTGTACATAAAAGGAAAAACTGCTTTCTTTTGAGCAGCACATTTAATATATCATATGACTTGGGTAAGGAATGCTGTTTCTAGTACATCTGATTCTTTTAAGAAAATAATATATACAGTGTAGCATAGATATATACAATATATTAGATGCACATGCAGAAAAGTATAAAATTAATTGTCTTGCTAAAAATTACAAAAGAATAATTTATACAAGAATAGTTCTGCTGCCCAAATAAGATAAGACAAAGCATCTGTTACCGATGAAGCATATAACAACATATACTTAGGGCAGCAAGGTGATTCAGTGGTTAAAATTTGCACATTTCATTATCAGGGTTCAGGATTTAAGACTGACTGGTTTTTATTCAGTACTATCTGCAACCTGGCATATCTCAAAAAAATTACTCAGGAAGCTTTAATAACCACTAAAACATGGCTTTTTACTCACAACTCATGCTCAAACCCAGAGTAAATAAATTATTTTTCTAAAGAAATCTCTTATGAACAAACACAATTTTAAATTCTCTGTCTTAATAACGCAACCATTGAAGTCATGTCTTATAGCAAATTATTAAGGATGATAGTGGATAATTTGTTTATTTTATTTATTTATTTGACATTTGTTTATCTGGAAAGTCCGACTGGGTCGGTGCCCATTTTTAGTGGAGGCTCGGAGAGAAAAACTCCAGAGACAATTAACATATTGCATTAGCTTATATTAGCTTATTGCAGAGCAACAATGAACATTTTCTTATACAAGAAAGAATATACAATAATGGATAGCACATCATTTTTACATATGTTAGATGAAACATGCCTGCACATTAATTACAGACATTAGATACTACTAAGGAGGCTATATAAATGAGACAAGTGGTCTTTACAATTATATGATTCAGATCAGTATGATTCTGCTTGATAGTTAAATAATATTTGTTTATTATAGTGTACTTAGTATACATATCGGGTCTATATTAAATGAATGAATGCTTAAAATGTCAAATACGATATTATTGACACCTTTTAAGTGAACTTTCTTTTATGTGAACATTTACATAGTCGAAAATCATGTATTCGAAAAATATTGTTTGGCCATCACCATTCTCCTAGTGCCGTATATCACGGAGCCATGCACAAACATAACTTCAATACCTTAATCAAGTGGGGGGCTTCAACCCCCACACCCCCTAACTAAATATACCAACTCCGAGATTGCTCTAAGTTGGTGAAAAGGGCAATTCCTGATAATGGCCAACTTGAATAGCACATGTGCATCACAACTTCTGCAGTAACTGGCTGTGTTTTATATAACACTGGCAGGTAATAAAACGCTACAATTTGCACATTTACTTCTTTTAAATGTCTGAGTTGTAGAGCACTTTACAATTTCAGTATGTTATTCATTTATACTGTTTATAAAACACAGTTCTTAAAGAATTATTTATATTTACAAAGCTATCATACAGCTATTCACAGCGTGAACGCCTTGACGTCAGCCAGGAGTTTCCTGAGAGTTGGCCAGCTGTAACTTTTTGAAATTCTGAATTTAGACATTATGAGTTTTCGCTAAACTGAATGTTTGCTCAAAACGTGTCAATAATACCATATTTGACCTTTTAAGCTCTCATTCATTTAATATAGACCCTACATATCTTATAGTGCAGGGTTGAGAGATGAGTAAAATTACAGGAGAGGGAAAGCAGGAGATACAAACATATCTGTTTATTAGTAATGTGTAGGGGTATGGATAGGGAAGAAGCAAAAGGGAGAAAGAAAATTTAGGGGACTGTTTAGTGATAATAGCAATGTTATACACAGGTAAAAAAGGCAAAAATTATCAACTGTATGAAATATAATATCAAGATGGAGGATGATGCTGTTACATTTACAAATTAAGGAGCTGTTTGATTAACCTGGTGTAGAACATGAGCAGAGCCATGTATTTTTTAGTTTTTAAGCAAGTGTGTGAAGGATTTGAGGGGTTTACCTATCCTTATATATGTGGGATTAATGTTCCATATTTTAGCTATGAAGTGAAACTACAGAGAATACTCTGCTGATATAGTTAATTTATGAACAGTGAGTTGAACTTGGTTACTTGATCACAAGGGCCTTTTAGGGGAGTGTTTTTGTAGTACAGAATTTAAGAGCAGGTGGCTGGGTAATGCACGATTTTATATGGTGATTAGCTGAAAGTATTTTAGGCAGTTGAGTAGTTCTAACAAGTTAAGTGTTTTCAATGCAGTGTAATGGTGGGTTCAGCAGTAAGATTTTGATCCAAATCTGGCTATTTTATTGCAACATTGTTCATGTTTTTGAGTAAGTGAGATATAAGATTAGTGATGTGGTGGCTCCATAAAGACGACAAGGTAGAAGATAACTATTTGCAGGGTTGTATTTGGATGTGGATGTGAAGAAGTTTCTAGCTCTGTAGAGTAAGCTTAGTTTTTGGTGTGTTTTTTAATGGTATTTTGTATGTGTAAATCAAATTTAAGGTTGTTGCCTATGGCCATACTTAATAGTATTGGTTACCACTCCTATTGTGGTATATTGAAGGAGTATATTATAAACTTGTGTTTTTCTTGAGACAGAGATTTAGGATTGAAAAGGAAAAGTTTGTTTTTCTTTGGATTAATCAGGAGCTGGGAGTGTTGCAACCATTTATCAGTGACAGTGAGGGATTCTTGTGTAATTTGGTTGAGGTGTGTATGATTTTGGAAGTACATATAAGTGATGAGTCATCTGTTTACTGTATGGGAGAAGCATGCTGTGTGCTAGCGTGATGAGAATTTGTAAGGATATTAAAGAGGAAAGGACCAAGGACTGATCCTTGTGGGATACCAGTGTTGACATGCAGAAAAGGCGAGAGCACTGATCGCCATTTTACTGATTGAAATCTATCAATGAGATAACTCTTGAACCAGTTTAAGGTGCTTGTGTTAGACCTAAGTGTGACATTTGATCTTGTAGTTTAGTATGACTGGCCATATCAAAGGCCTTTGATTAAAAAAAGAATATGGCAGACACAAGTTGACAGCTATTTCAGTCTTTGCCCAGTGTATCTGTGAGAGCTATAAGAGCTTTATTTGTGCTATTGGAGGGTTGGAAACCATGCTGGGTTTGAGTTATAAGTTTTTTATGGTTGCGGTATTGTAGGAATTGTTTGTGGATACATTTTTATATGAGTTTAGGGGGGGTGGGATCGCTTTTGTTCTGAAATTAGTGATGTTTGTAGAGGTACAGCTTTTAAGGAGGGGAATGATATGTGATATTTTCCAGATTGTGGGGACATAGTTTTCCTGTATGGATCTATTTATAACCATGGATATGGGGTACTGCATGCTACTTGCTGTTATTTTAAGGAATTCACTGGGTAGATTATCTGCAGAGATAGAGCAGTGTTTCATCTTAAGAGTTTTTTTTATATAGGCAGTAGATACTGCTTGAAGTGTAAATCAGGAGGTAATAGTTGTTTAATGTTTGTGATGTGTGGTACTGTGACTAAACTGTTTTGTAATAGATGTTATGCTGTCTACAAAGTAGGTATTAAGTTGTGTAGCAGTGTCCTGAGGCGTACTATTTGGATATGGATTGTGATTACATTTTTGCACTGGTTGCAGTATTTTCTTGTTGGTTCACCCGATTTTCTTAGGATTGGCTTTGCAATTACTTTGGGATAGCCTATACTAAGATTTTTTTTTTTTTGTCAGACATTATCTGTCTTTTGGCCTAGTTACAAAAACTCATATTTTTGGAGGTATTATATGGTTTTTTTTTGTCTACCAGTTTTTACAGGCTTTGTCTCTAGTCTATATTAGTATTCTTGTAGTGTTAGTTAACCAGGATGCATTTCTTGTTTTTATTCTTTTATTTCTGGGTGGTGCCATTTTGTGTAAGGTGTAAAGAAACACTGAGTTAAATTTCTCAAAGGTGTCATCTAGTGGGATACTTCTTAATATATTCTAGTTTATTGAGGAGATGATAATGTTGAATGTCTGAGGGTTAAAATTTGTTGTGTTCCAATATAGTTTTTATAGTTTGCTGTTTTGGAGGATTTTGTGTATGACATTTGGTAAAGCCAGGGAGATGGTCACTGAAGGAATTTAATAGGGTGCCAGATGAGGTACATTTAGTGGGATCAGATAATCAGATCCAGTCTAGTATGGGATTTAAGTTTTTGCTAAAGTATGTTGGAGTTTATATTGTTGGCTGATAATAATAAAAGAGAGAAATGATTGTATTTGTGCTCTTACACTGTCATCATTGGTGTGGAGAGGTCAAGAGAGGTCATGTGACCATGTGCTTTATAATAAAGGAGGAAGCGAGGGTTGTTCCCCTCTTCCGTTTTTAACCAGATTGATTGCCTTCACATGTGTTTATTTCCTCTGTAAATGTATGTTTAACCCGACTTTCTTGCCCTTAAGATGACGCCACCAACAGGTTATGGGCCCAGGAGGGAAGTAGGAAGCCGATGGCATAGACTATGTTTTGACGGAGATGAAAAGATTTACCAATTGTGGAAGACAAAGTTTCTGGGACACCTGCGCTTGCTAGGGGTGAAAGACGCCATTTTGCAAAATGTGCAGAAGGATGCAGAGGATGATGAGAATGAGGAGGAAGACGCTGAGCAAAATGAGGAGGCCTATGCAGAACTAATACAGTTCTTAGACGACAAAAGTTTGTCCCTCATCATGAGAGAAGCTGCAGACGATGGTAGAGAAGATCTTCAGATCATAAAAGACCATTATGCCAGGAAAGGGAAGCCATCGGTAATTAGCCTATACACCGAATTAACAAGCCTCCAGAAGGCCACCAGTGAAAGTGTCACAGACTATATTATTAGAGCTGAAATGGCCATTACAGCACTTAGAAATACTGGGGAGAAGCTCAGTGATGGATTACTAATTGCAATGATTCTGAAAGGATTGCCCGAAACATTTAAACCATTTGCAGTCCACATCACACAAGATGATGATAAGTTGAGTTTTGGTGAGTTCAAAACAAGGTTGATAAGCTATGAACATACCGAGAAATTGAATGACAATGTAAGTAATGATAATGTGATGAAAGCGAGTGACCTTGGGGAAAGAGTAAAAGCAGAGATTATATGCTATAGCTGTGGCCAAAAGGGACACAAGGCACGAGAATGCCGGAGAGAATATAAAGGGCAGAGACAGTCGTGTAGTTTGTGCAAAAACTCCAGACACAGGGACAGTAACTGTAGACGAAAGAAGAAAGATAATGTGAAACAAGCAACTGACGTGGATGATCACACATTTGTCTTCAGAATAAATGAGCATCAGATTTGTGAATTAAAACAGAAGGGATTAATGGTGGACACTGGTGCCACGTCACACATAATCAATGACCTGAAAAAGTTTAAACACTTTGATGCAACTTTCCAAATGAAGGAGCACATTGTGGAATTAGTTGATGGGACTAGAACCTGTGTGGTCACACAGCAGAGAGGTAATGCAGAGGCATGTCTGCTAAACACAGAGGGGAGCAAAGTAAAGGTGATGACTCAGGTGCTGTATATCCTGACGTATCCACAAAGCATTTTTTCTGTTAAGGCAGCAACGTCCAAGGGGGCCTCGATCAACTTTAAACAAGGAAAGGACCAACTCATCTATAAAAATGGCACCAGGTTTGACATAATTGAGTATGATAGACTCTATTACTTAGACACATATGATGAAGAAAACGAAGGTGAGATACATTATGATGCATCTCAGAGCTGTTATGACATTCAAGCATGGCATAAAATGCTTGGTCACTGTCATTTTGAAGATGTGTCAAAATTTGAAAAGGTGGTAAAAGGCATGAAAATTAAAGGTAAAGTTGAGATACCTAACCTAGATTGTGAAACCTGTACACAAGGGAAATTTGTCCAGAGCAGAAACAGAACCAGATGCAAGACCAAAAACTGTGTTTGAACTAGTCCATACTGATTTGGCAGGCCCAATTGAGCCAGCAGCAAAAGGTGGATTTAAGTATACTTTAGCATTTACTGATGACTACTCAGGTGTAATATTTGTCTACTTTCTGAAAGCCAAGAGTGACACAGTCAAGGCGACTGAAAAGTTTACTGCAGATTCAGCCACTTAAGGAACGGTAAAGTGTATCAGATCAGATAATGACACTGAGTTCATGTCAAAAGACTTTCAGTCACTACTGAGTAAAAATGTTATAATACACAAAACATCAGCACCTTACTAATCCCATCAGAATGGGACAGCAGAGAGCAACTGGAGAACACTGTTCGAAATGGCATGGTGTATGTTGATACAGAGTGACCTACCTAAAGAGTTGTGGACATATGAGGTAATGATAGCTGCTTTTATTCG
Source organism: Protopterus annectens (assembly GCF_019279795.1). Taxonomy (NCBI): domain Eukaryota; kingdom Metazoa; phylum Chordata; order Ceratodontiformes; family Protopteridae; genus Protopterus; species Protopterus annectens. The sequence goes on from NC_056735.1 coordinate 540,266,038, forward strand.
CAACAGATGTTATAACAGGCATGTGGGGCAGACCCCATTCTTCATGCTAATAGGAAAGAAACCTGATCTTTCAAGGATGCGAGAATTTGTATCAGTGTGCTATGCATACAAACAAGATAAAAAGAAGTTAGACCCAAGATGTGATAAGGGGAATTTTGTCGGATATGATAAAAACAGCCCATCATATCTGGTCTATTATCCAGACACAGGAAGGGTCTTTAAACACAGGTTAGTCAAGTTCATTACTAAGAATGTAGCTGAATGCCAGATTCAGACAGACCCAGAAGTGATGACTGAAGATTTTAAAACCAGAAGAAGTGTGCATGTTAAGTCAGAATCAAAAGCTGACAGTCAAATCACAAAATAAATGCAAGTGAATCACACTGAATCTATAATAAATGATTGAGACACAAAAATAAGACAAGACAAGGAAAGACAGGATACACACTACTCTAAAAGAGAGAGAAAACCACCCGCATACTTGAAGGACTATGACTGTAATGTTGAAAATGACGATTATGTGACAGTTAATGTTGACTATTGTTACAGACTAATATGCAACTCACCGCAGAGCTTTAAAGAGGCCATGACTTCATCTAACTCGGAGAAGTGTGTCAACGCTATGAAGAAGGAACTTAAGTCTTTAAAGAAAAATAACACATTTACACTTACCACACTGCCAGAAGACAAAAATGCAGTGGGTGTAGGTGGGTTTTCACTGTAAAAGACAATGCAGATAATACTGAGACTTATAAAGCCAGATATTTGGCTAAAGGCTACAGTGAAGTTGCTGGTATAGACTATAATGAAACATTTGCACCAACTGCGAGTATGACATCTGTACGAAGTCTAATGCAGATGGCAGCTCAGTATGATTTAGAGTTGCACCAGATGGATGTACGAACGGCCTATTTACATGCTCCTATTGACTGGGAGGTGTATATGGAGCAAACTGAAGGTTTTGAAAAGAAATCAAATAATGATGAAAAATTGGTTTGTAAACTGAATAAGTCATTGTACGGATTGAAACAATTAGGGTGTAACTGGAACAAAATGTTGCACGGTTATCTTTGTGAAAACAGTTTTATCCAAAACCCCGCAGACTACTGTGTATACACTAGACAGGCTGAAAATGAGAAAACAGTCCTAATTATATGGGTTGACGATCTCATTATAGCAGCTAGTGACAATGAATCACTGAACGATGTAAAAGAAATGCTCAAAGATACATTTTAAATGAAAGATCTGGGAAAGCTAAGACATTTTCTAGGCATTGACTTTACCCAAAATAGTGGTGAAGTAAAGATGAACCAAAAGAGTTACATCACAAAAATACTTGAGAAATTTGGTATGTTTAATTGTAAAGTAAGAAGTACCCCTTCTGAACAAAAAACAAACTTTGAATGTGACAGTGAATCTACCGATCCAAGAAAATATCATGAGCTTTTGGGTAGTTTGATATATGTTATGACAAGCATGAGACCTGATCTTAGCTGGATTGTAAGTAAACTTTCACAATATTTGTCACAACTGAGTGAATCTCATTTAACACTAGCCAAACATGTGTTAAGGTACTTAAAAGGTGTATTGGGCAGAGAGCTGTGTTACAAGAAAAGTAAAGAGAAACTTCAACTTGTAGCATACAGTGATGCAAATTGGGCAACAGATCAAAACGATAGGTGTAGTACAACAGGTTATTGCTTTAGCCTCAATAGAGATGGGCCCATTATTTCATGGAAATCAAAGAAACAACAAATGGTGGCTTTATCTACATGTGAGGCAGAGTACATGGCATTGGCAGCAACAACACAGGAGAGTTTGTACCTTGTCCAGTTGTTGAGTGGAATGGATGGAAAGTGCAAGTGTGTGCCAGTAACAATACTTGAGGACAACCAAGGAGCAATCACTTTGTCAAAGAATCCAGGAAGCCGACAGAGATGTAAACATGTTGACATTAAGTATCATTTTGTTAGATCAGCACTTAATGATGACAAAATAAGCCTTGAATATTGCCCGACAACAGACATGGTTGCAGATATCTTTACTAAACCTGCTACAAAATCAAAAATTGAAAGGTTCATGTATTACGTATTTGGAATGTGAAGGAAGAGTTATCCAAAATATGTTCTTAAAATGTATTTGTACACAGTGTAAGAACAAGTAGGGGCATTGGCTGATAATAATAAAAGAGAGTGACTGTTTGTATGTATGCTCTTACACTGACGTCGTCGGTGTGGAGAGGTCAAGAGAGGTCATGTGACAATGTGCTTTATAATAAAGGAGGAAGCGAGGGTTGTTTCCCTCTTCCATTTTTAAGCATATTGATTGCCTTCACATGTGTTTATTTCCTCTGTAAAAGTATGTTTAACCTAACTTTCTTGCCCTTAAGATGACACCACCAACATGTATCATTTGCATTCAAAAAGATTTATGTTAAGTTTAAGGGAAGTAGATATAAGGTCAAGCCAATTAATATTATCATCTCATAGTACGACTGTTTCATGAGGAATGGAAGTTGAGGTCCAGTGTAGAATATCTTCTAATACACTGACATTGTTGCCTGAGGGAATATATAAAGTAATTATATAGATTTGTTTGTGTTTGTTTAGTTTGAGGAAAGTTATACCAAGTTCTGTGTTACTGCATTTTGGTATGAGGGATTTATAAGTGATTAGGTTGAGACAATCTGGGTATATTATTGCTATACCACCGCCTTTCTTTTTAGTTCAGTCGTTCCTAATTATGTTATAGTTTGGTGGTAATATTTTGGTGTTGCTAATATTTGGTTGTAACCATGTTTCTGTTATGGCTAGGATACTAGGTTTTTAAACAGCTGTCCAAACATGGAGCTCTGTTATTTTATTACAGATACGTATAGCATTTAGAGTAATGGAAATTTGTTGACTATTTGATTTTGTTCAGTAATACTGACGTTGCTTTCTTTTGAGATGAGTTTTGTTTGGTCTGGATTAGGGTGAATATCACCATTGGCTAGGATCAATGTGTATTAGACTAGTGCTTTTAAATTTTTTTAGTGTTGTTCTAGGAGGAGATGTTATTTTAAGTTTACTTGATATCATATTGAGTGGTTTAAGTTTGAAATACAGGTATAGCGTGTCCTAATTTGGGAGTTATAGATATAGGATAAGTAGTCTGTGAGAGAAATTGTGGGTTGTGTAAGTAATATATGTTTGATGATGGAATAGCTACAAAATGTGTAAGAGGTGTGAAAACAGTTAGTAGCTATATATGCACTGGAAGTAACAAGGAAGTGGTAATGAAAGGTTGAGCTACAGCCAGCAGTGATGAGTAATAGGGAGCTAAATGTTTATGGAATCTTAACAGCTGCATGTTTAAGCTGGATGGGAGGGGTTTATTATTACTGATTGGGTGTGGCTGGATAGTATAAATGTATACATAGTGTGGATGGGTGGGAACTGGGGACAGGGTAGGGGAGTGAATTGAGCCCAAGCAGAACAAGGGTGGAATGGAGCAGGGCCCACACTTGATGTATGTACTTATGAAAAACTATCTGTTGTTAAGGACTTAGTCCATTGAGGTAAGAATGTTGGTGGTTAATGCATTAGTACAACATTCAGCATTTTAATATACTATTTCTGTTAAAAAAATCAAAAATGCAATGTGCCTTGCAGTAAAGTGAAGCAGCTTGAAGGAGAGGAGCTCACTTGGATCATGAGGTAGAAAAGTGATTTTAAATTTGGAGTCACAAAGGCAAAAGTAGTTGGAGAACAACTGAGTTAAGGGGAGGACCAATCAAGGACTTCAATGGAGTGCAGTTGCCCCCCCCCCAGATGGTTTACCACCAAATCAGTGAGGTATAATATTTACAAATACAAAGACAAGGTCTTTGAACTCTAAATATCTGATGTGAGTCACAGCATTTAATTTTATTGTTAAGGGCTTTTATTGCCTCTCCAGGGAAATTTTACACTGCTATGGTAAAAATGCTAATGTGTTAATTTAGCTTTACCTTCAGCATTATAATGCCTGTGGGTGTGGTGGGGTGTCCCTCCAGCAGATTCACCCCTACAATACAGAACACACTGATGCAGAAGTAAAGGAAACAACTATGTTTAGTTTGATTCTTGGAAACTGCCTTACATATATTTTAACTGAATGTATTGCTTTTGTACTTATGAAATTATGCATAATTAATAGCAATTATAATTAATTGTATTATTATTATTGTGGTGAGCTTCAGCTGTAGAAATTCCTTAAGTAATGTGATCAAGTTACTATATGCAGTTGCTGTTTTCAGTCATACTATGTGCTAAGTACACTATTTTTTAATTGAAGGTATTGCTTCTCTTGTTTTTATGCAACTGAAGGTGAAGTTCAGCTGTAGAAGTCCCTATTGTAGTGTGATTATTGTAATGTTTGCAGCACCAGTTGTCAGACATACTATGTGCATAGTAGAAGTAGAGTGAAGCAGCTGGATGAAGAGGAGTTCACTTGGGTGTTGGGGTAGAGAAGAATCTAAATGAAGAATGATAATCTTAATTTGACATGCATATACAAAATTGCATAAAAACTCATCAAAAATTAGGGGTGTTATACAGAGCCCAATACTTTCATGCAACTAAAACCACACTTGATATTATTTACCTACTCCCCTCACTACTTTATGGCACTCCCATTCATATTATCCTCCAGACATCACAAAAATCAAAATTACGAAAATGCTGTAATAAAATGGCTAAATTTGCAGTAACTGCCCCTTTCAGAACCCATCACTATATAGCATTAAAAAGCCTAAATTGGTTAGAGCTACCCTATCAACTAACATATACACAGCTTGTCACCACCTATAAAATTATACAGCATCCATCTACTTATCCATTCTGCACGATTATGTTCCCACTTGGTCATTATGATCCAATGGCCAAAAGCTCCTGTTGGTCTCCAAACCTAGCGAATCTATACTCATGCCATGTTGCTAAGGCCTGGAACTCCTAACCTGTATCCTTCAAGTCAATACTCTCCCTCCAGTCTTTTAAGACCATAGTGGAAGACTTCCTAGGCTCTGTTCTTGCTCAACCCAGGGATAAACTATATTCCTAAATATGAAGAAGTATCTATCAGTACCTTATACCTCCTTACTCTTCCTTCTTTATTTATTTCCTTGCTTCAATCAATATCTTTCCCAACTCTCATTCTAAATATGCCATGACCCTGTTTTTCTCTCACTTCATATTACAAATGTTGTTTGTAGTATACTAACTTACCTTTAATTTCTCTATAAACTGGCTAACATTTCTCGAAGTATTAAATCATTATCACATAAGTTGAATCTGTTCTTAACCAATGCTTTCAAAGTATATCTCATTTGTTATAATTATTTAAACTGTATATGTGTCTGTAATATTTGTAATGGTTGTAAAATTGGGTCTATATTAGAACACCAAACATTTGAAATGTCGACTGTTCTAATATCGACCCATTTTCAGCGAACACTGAAAATATTGAAGAAACAAAAAAACAAATTCTTTCCTAGGGAAAGAATTTGGTTGTCTGTTTCTGTTCCTTTGGTATTTTCAGAGCTCTGGTGGAAAGTTACGTGTCAGGTTCAGGTAAGAGTGCGATTCTGTGGACATGTGGGTTAGGGCAGGTTAAGTGAGTTAGGGTTAAGGCATGGGTCAGGTAAGTGTGCGATTGTGTGGACGTGAGGGTTAGGGAGGGGTAGGTGAGTTAGGGTTAGGGCGCGGGTGAGGTGACTGTGCGATAGTGACGGACCTTAGGGTTAGGGTTTGGTTAAGGTAAGTGGATAGTTAGTGGTGTATGTATAGTTTAGTGTAGGGTTAGGTGTAAAAGTTTAGGTGTATGTGTGTGGATTGCTGTTAGTTTGGTGTGCTTGTGTTGTGTGTATGTGTTTTGGAAAAGCACATTTTTTCCCTAGGGAAAAATTTGCTGTTCCGAATGTTTGATGTTTTGTATTTTCGATTGTTAGGGTTCGATATTAGAACACTCGACATTTTGAATGTTCAGTGTTCTAATATAGACCCATAAAATTGACAATTTTAAAATGTTTTTGTAACACTTTGGACATTTTCTCCACAGGCCTCCTCTGAAAATGGGACTTTGCCAGTAATCAAATGTCAGTAAATAATAAATAAATAAATAAATACATAGTACTATATCTTGCAATAGTACATCACCTCAACATGTCATAGTACTATATCTTGCAATAGTACATCACCTCAACATGTCTCCCCTTTCCCTTTTTACTGATAATTCCTGTTGTTGTTGTATTTTTGTGTAGACCCTACGGCCTTGTGTTTTTTTTTTGTTTTTTTTTTTTAGGCACTCCAGTGCCAAGATCTCAAATATTCTGTCATTGACTCTTAAATACAGTCTGTCAAGGCTTCCCACACTTTATCTTCCTTGGGAACATAATGGGCTCATCATTCTTGGAGCAAATATGTGCACGTGTACAAACCATCACAACTTTTTGCAAATGGCATGCATGACTATGGCTTTATACTGACACATTAATCCACTTTATGTTTTCCCAGTGTCCTGAATCCTCTTCAGTTTATTTTTTCATGTTCTTATCACTGGCTACAGATCTGTCTAAGATCTAAGCTACAAGACCCCTTTTATCTTTGAAGTAGCAAGTGAAATCTGTGTGTTTGTGTGTGTGTGTGTGTGTGTGTGTGTGTGTGTGTGTGTGTGTGTGTGTGTGTTTTGTATAGCAATCAAGTCATCAACATAGTATCATTTGTTCTGTACAGTACCAGGACATTTATTGGTCACCTTCTTATCTGCATATATTCCACCTTTGTTAGAATAAATACATGCTGATGCTTACACCTAGGTTTGACACAGTTCCAGATGGAAAATCTCCCCAGCAGTTTTACTTCCTTAGACAGATTGAAATTTTAAACTGGCAAAGTTCCTTTTAGTTAATTACTGTTTGACTTCCGCGGTGGTACAGCGGTAGCATTGTTGCCTCACAGTAAGCGGTTTTCCCGTTTGATTCTCGGCTGGAGTGCAGGGAGTCTCTTCTGTGTGGAGTCTGCATGTCCTCCCCACGGTTGGGTGGGCGTTTGAAAGACATGCACAAATGGGCATGCCTTCATTGAAGGTTGGACATTGAGCTGGCACCTCGGCATTTGTCAAAATCTACTGCCAATCATTAGCGGACCGCAGTTCCGCTGTGGTGACCCCTAACCGGGAAAAGCCGAAAGACAACAACAACAACTGTTTTTTATTTTCTTCATACCTGCAACACTATCTATTTTCATCTTGTACACAGTCTTAAAGGTACTTGCTGTTGTTTCATCTACTTCTTGGCTCTAATGTCATGACGTTGACATCCACCCAAACTCATTCATGTATCTTTATTGTTTTATTAATTGGCAGCCAATACAACTCGCTTACTGCCTCCACTCTCAGCCAACAGCTTGGATCGAACAAAATTCAGATACTTCTCAAAAACTAAAAAACGTAACTTCACACAGTGGTTTAGCGCTTTCACTTGCAAGAGGCAAGCTTCATCAGAACAACAATGAAAAAAAAAATCAACTGTTTAAATACAAGTAAAGGCGCCAAAATTGGCTAATTACAATTAATTACATCATTAAAAAAATAATTCATTTAAAAAGACGTTCAAGAACATATAAAAATATTCCTTAAAAATATGTTAACAGTTTAAGTAGAAAATGCAATGATGTATTTGATATGTTAAGATAGACCTTAACAATCCTTACCTAAATCATAACATAATACTACAAAACTATAAAAATACATCCTGACAAATAATATCAGTCCATGATAAGTAGGGGTTTAATTGAGATGTATTCATTTAGTCCTGGTGCTGTGGTGGCATCAGTATATACCTGCCACCATAATTCACGATATAAGAGGTAATTCTTAATGTTACCACCTCTAGGATTGTTTTTAATCAATTCCAGGATCCCAAACTTAAAATTGTGGTCACTGCCATAATTTAAAATATGTCTGAATAAGGCATTTTTAGTGTCTTTTTTCCTTATAGAATACAAATGGGTATAAATTCTTTGTCTCAACTGTCTCTCTGTTTTTCCAATATAGAAATACTGACAGGACGTACAAATTGCAATATATACCAGCATTGTGGACCTACAATTTCCTTTTGTTAAGTGTAACCTAGTATGATTTATATTGTTCAGACATATTGTGTCCTGTTCCCAAATATATGGGCACTGATGACATGTGCCACATTTGGAAGTGCTGATTCCGTTTTGGCTAACAAGTAAAGGATTCCTATCCAAAATGTATTTCAAATTTTTACCCATTCTGAATACAAAATATGGTTGAGTCCCTACTCTATCCATTAAATCATTTACAGAAGTTAAGATGTGCCAATTATTAACCACTATATTTCTAATAGACTGACTACATGGACCATATTCAATAACAAGGGAATTACTGTATGATCGGGTTCCATTCGTAGAAATAATGTCTAAGCTCTTACTGCTTTTGGTGCTATTAATGGTAGAATTCCTATTGTCTTCGGTTGCCACATTGGTCATTGGCCCATTCACTGTCCCCAATAAGGGTATATATCTCTGTTCCCATTGTCCCAAGGTATATTTAATGATATCATTCAACATTAACTCATCATAACCTCTTTCCTTGAATAGATCAAATATAAAATTCAATTCATTGGTCATCAAAATTGGAGGTCATTCTTATGGCCCTAATGCATTGACCCTTAAAGATGTTTCTTTTTAATTTGTAAGGATGGTAACTGTTGAAGTCTAAGTATGAGTTAGAGAATGTCATCTTCCTGTAAATAGTAGATTTAAAACCTTTAATGTCTTTAGAAACCAAGGTATCTAAATAAGGTACCCCATGATTGTTCTGTGTGAAAGTAAATTTTAAGAACTCACTACTCGAGTTTAAATCAGACATGAAATTCTCAAATGTAATGGTGTCACTCTTCCAGAGGATGTATATATCGTCTAAGAAACGGGAGTAATAGGCTATATTGTCAACATGGGTGCTGTTGAAGATGTAATTATCTTCCCAATCCAACATAACTAAGTTGGCAAAGATTGGGGCACATGCAGCACCCATAGCCACTCCACTGATCTGTCTGAAGATTTCTCCTTCATAGAATATAAAATTATATTCTAAGACGATGCTCATTAAATCTACCAGAAGGGTGATTTTGTCCCAACTCAAACTGGTATGCTTCCTAAGGCTCCTAGTAAAGGCCTCCAGTCCTTCCTCTATTGGTATGCTACTGAATAAATCAATGACATCAATGGAACTGAATATTAAATTGTCCTCAGCTGTGTTAATAGGGAAATTATGCAGAAATTCCCACGAGTCTTTCACTAGATGCCTCACCTTGTCATATATGAATTTGAGGGTGGTATCGATGAATTTACCAGTAGGAAAGGTCTTGGCCTTACTGCCAGAAATGATGGGCCGAAACAGTGGGTCCAAATGGTCTTTATGAACTTTAGGGATCCCCACTATGGTGGCCATAGTGGGGAATTCCACCTTCATATATTCATACTGTTCCTCGGTGATTCTATGTTCTAACCTATAATCCTCAAGGAAAGTATCAATTCTTCTGTAAGAAATATTAAGTTCATTCAAAGAAGAAAGTTCATAGTTGCCGGATGAATGTAATATATTATGAATCTTCGCACTATATATAGTGGAATCATAAATCACAATGCCGCCCCCCTTGTCAGGTTTCATTATCCTGTAACTTCGATCCATACATAAATCATTCAGTATACAGGCTTCGTCCTTGGTTAAATTGGAATAACCTTGAACTGATTTATTTCTTTTATTTCTGTTATTAAATTTATAAATATCTTTAATGACCTTATTTTCAAATGTAGATATAACTGGATTGTTATACGGCATAAATTGGCTTTTCTTTCTCAAGCCTACAGCCCTGTCCTGTTCCGTATTATCTACCTTATCAAACATAACTGAAAGATTTAATTTTCTGATATATTTCTTAAGGTCAAAAATCGTGTTCACTACCTGAAAGGGTGGAGTCGGTATAAATTTCAACCCTTTGGATAACAAACTGAAGTGAGCAGTATTGAGATGTATATTACTATAGTTGTAAATCTTGAAATTATTGCATTCACTAACAATGTTATCTATAACTGTAATACTGGGTATAGGATCCCAACAAATAACAGCATTACTGATAGATTCTACATCACTTAGTATTTTTCCTTCCATTTCCCTCCTTTTTGCCAGGTCCTTTGATAACCCTTCCTTGGGAGGGGATGAAAATCCTGATTAGTGTGCGTATCTGTACTATCATATTCTAAATCTCTATTCACTGAATCTAATTTGTCATCTGGCTTCACACTAGTCCATTTATAACATAAACGTCAACTGTACTGTTCTTTGTCCCTCTGAAATTTCCTAATTTTGCGTTCAAAAGCTTTCCTGGCCCTATCCTCAGCTATTGAAAATTGCTTGAAAAACAGTTTTTCCCACTGCTGAAAGGCTAGGTCATGTGTAATAGTGTTATTAAGCATTTCAATCTCAGTAATATATTTACATAATTTCACATCATTATATTTAATTAACTTTTTCATATATTCAAAACCAAATGAGTCAAATAAGGCGTTAAAGTCATTTTCCACATCAAAAGTAATATCTATGCCCAAAGGCATTTTAAAAAAACGAAGTCCCATAGGCACTATTTTGGCAGTTAAACATTGGTTAAGATAGGCGTTGTCCAATTTTAGTGCATTAATATGGTTTAATTTCTTGCCAAAATTGTAAATGTAATCCCTTAATGAGTTCTTGGCTGGTCTAGTGCCTTCATTAATTCTGATATCAGCCACACAGTCAAAATTACAGTCATGTTCTATAAATTTTTTTAAAACATTTGCATTATCTATAGTCTCAATATCAGGCTTGGACGCTGCATTAGAAAAATTGGTACCTTTAGGCTGGTTTGAATTGCGAGCCGATGCAGCATAAGACCGTGTTGGCAATGCTAGTTTAGGTCTAGCCCCTGTGCATTTGGCTTCATCCACATAATTGCTAAATGAAAAATCGAATGTGAAATCACATTCATCGTTTCTCATATTGTCCGCTTGGAAAGCTGATCCAGGCATATCAATGCCACCACGCGGACGTTTTCCTGACCCTTGGCCGTTTGGAATTTCAAGTGAAGATGTGGATAGAACTTCCACCCTATCCGCAACAACCAAACTGGTACGGGAGTCATCATTCCGCGACCGTCTCGGTAATTCCAGGTCATCCCCCGGTATGGAATCCGGATGTGTGAGATCGGACATTGGTAACAAGTTCCGTTGATGTACCGCTAAGTTACCAAAAAGTTCCAGTGCTTTAGCTACCTCCCCGCGTAAGGAAGCAACTTCAGAGCGTAAATGCTGTAAATCCTTACTATAGTCGGGTGAGGAGTCGCTGATGTTGCTGTGAGAGGAATCCATTGCAACAACGTAACAAATACGAGCTGTAAACAACAAGAAAAATACAATTGGCAGCCAATACAACTCGCTTACTGCTTCCACTCTCAGCCAACAGCTTGGATCGAACAAAATTCAGATACTTCTCAAAAACTAAAAAACGTAACTTCATTTAATCACAGTGGTTTAGCGCTTTCACTTGCAAGAGGCAAGCTTCATCTGAACAACAATGAAAAAAAAATCAACTGTTTAAATACAAGTAAAGGCGCCAAAATTGGCTAATTACAATTAATTACATCATTAAAAAAATAATTCATTTAAAAAGACGTTCAAGAACATATAAAAATATTCCTTAAAAATATGTTAACAGTTTAAGTAGAAAATGCAATGATGTATTTGATATGTTAAGATAGACCTTAACAATCCTTACCTAAATCATAACATAATACTACAAAACTATAAAAATACATCCTGACAAATAATATCAGTCCATGATAAGTAGGGGTTTAATTGAGATGTATTCATTTAGTCCTGGTGCTGTGGTGGCATCAGTATATACCTGCCACCATAATTCATGATATAAGAGGTGATTCTTAATGTTACCACCTCTAGGATTGTTTTTAATCAATTCCAGGATCCCAAACTTAAAATTGTGGTCACTGCCATAATTTAAAATATGTCTGAATAAGGCATTTTTAGTGTCTTTTTCCTTATAGAATACAAATGGGTATAAATTCTTTGTCTCAACTGTCTCTCTGTTTTCCAATATAGAAATACTGACAGGAATTGCAATATATACCAGCATTGTGGACCTACAATTTCCTTTTGTTAAGTGTAACCTAGTATAATTTATATTGTTCAGACATATTGTGTCCTGTTCCCAAATATATGGGCACTGATGACATGTGCCACATTTGGAAGTGCTGATTCCGTTTTGGCTAACAAGTAAAGGATTCCTATCCAAAATGTATTTCAAATTTTTACCCATTCTGAATACAAAATGTGGTTGAGTCCCTACTCTATCCATTAAATCATTTACAGAAGTTAAGATGTGCCAATTATTAACCACTATATTTCTAATAGATTTCTAAATAGTTGTTTACAGCTCGTATTTGTTACATTGTTTTATTAATCATGTAGATGCAAAGGTTTCAGAAGTTGCTCAGTCCTTTAAGATTCCATTCTCCACCTGACTGAAATTACAAACAATTAATGCATGGTTTATCATTTCTATTTATATATCCATAGCTTATTGATAGCTTGCATTTGGTAAATTTACTTTCCTGTTTAGTATTGGGCCTTTGATCTCTGAGTTATGATCACTCACACCCTGCCCCCCTTTCCTTACTTTGCCATGCTTATGTCACAGGTTTTCTAGATGTAAATTAATTCATTATACATTTTAGAGCTTCCCCTTTTGTTATAATCAAGGCTCCACATTATCTGAATTTGCACATGCTCATTACTGATTCAGCAGTCCTCTTACTGGCTATTAAATATTCCTTGTGTGCCATCACTAGTCCTCTGAAGGTCCTCTACGATGGTCTCCAACATCACTATTATCAATGAGTGAATTGGAATGACAAAGAAAGACTTTGTAGATCAGAGTGCATGTGCTGTGTGTACAGTAACTTTAAGAAGCATGTTAAAGATGTAACGTGCATGTATAAATGTCAAGCACGTGCCATTCCTAGTGCCATTTTGAGAATGCACCCAGAGAGTAAGCATGTATGATTCCAGCAGTTAGACTCTATATAAGTTACTTAACTTAAAGTCAGTTAACTTCTATCGTGATGTGTTTGTATAAAATAAAGCTGCTTGAACAGAACCCACAAAGACTCTTCTATTGTGTTCAAAGTAGGAGAGGGACAGACTTCCCATCCTAAGGCAGCCACCTTTGAAAAGTAGTTGGAAAGGATTTTGCAGGAAAAAATTCTTCCCAGAAAGCATGCATATTGAAGTACATCCATTATTTTGCCTCTCATACTTTGTATACAATATACACATCTATTTATCCTATGGCTTAGAAACAGATCTTGCTTCAGGATAGTAATTTAATGTTGACTAAAGCCATAGAGATTTGTCAGATCCATGAAAGTGACAGAAAAACACACAAGTAAGCTTGTAAGTGACAAGAGCATGGTCTCAGCAGGCTCCAGTGCAAACATAGATAGATGCAATACATGGCAAACAGAAGTAGAACTAAGCACATGGTAGCCACAGCCCCTGCTGGCTCACCAGGGAATCCATGTAGCTTGCCAGCAAGATCTAAGACTAATTCAGTTAAAGGAGCATACTCAGTACAGTACAAGTGTGAATCAGCAAAACCCAAGTCCAGCTTTATTGTTAACTGTTGCAATTGTGGTGCAAATCATGAATCTAAACGAGAGAATTCCTTAGCATTTGGTCAGCAATGTCACAAGTGTAAACAGTAGAACCATTTTCAAAAGTTGTTTAAATAAAAGTAACCTCACACAGTTGTAAAGAAGGGTCACACAAAAAATAAGTTGATCAAGTAGCGACACAACAGTCAGCTTTCTATGTGGGTGGTGTATCAGTGCTTGGTGAAAGAGTTGATGCCATACCTCCCAACTGTCCCAAATTACTCGTTTTTTACTGAGTTTTGGGGTCCCAGTAATGGGGTGCCACGATTCCTGAGTGGCACCCCTTCATTTCCGATTTTTTTAAATTCGTTTTTTCACTTTATTTTTATTTTTCGCGCTTTGAGCTGACGTCATCGCGTGCGCAATGACGTCAGCTCGTCAGGGCTACCAGCCTATCGGAATCGAGATTGTGATGTATTTGCAGGTAGTTTGCGAGCGGGAAGGATTTTATTTATGTTGAAACGCTTTACGAGCATTTATGGTGAAACGGCATGGATTTAGTAGTCAAACGGCATGGAATGGATTTATTTTTTTTAGTTAGAAGGCTGGATGAACTGTCTGCAAGGAGTGGTAAGGAGTTATCGCTCGAGTTAATTTAGGAAAGATTTTGTGACACTGATTGCATTTTCTTTCTGTTCACTTTGTAGTTAATTGCCTGGGGGAGAAGCCTATCTGTAGACTGTATCTCTACTCATTGCTGTTTGCTGCCTTATTTATTAAATGCGATTTATTTGATGCCTAGTGTTCAGCTCAATCACCATGGCTTTTGATTTCCTGTAGAATGCAGCTGAAATTGTTTAGATATTATTAGCTGCGTAGGAGGATTCAAGTGTGTGTGTCTGATTCTGTATGTGAACAGTGCTTGGCTATATAATTTATCAAATTCATAGCTTTTCTTAAGAGAAGTGACTAAAATATCAGCAGTATCAATTAACTTCTCAAAGTAAAATGGTTTAAAAAGAATATTGTAATTTCATTATATTTTATTCGTATCAGCAGCTTTGATTAACTTGTGTTTTTAAGGTTTTAACAATGTCAACACAGCTCTTTTTTGTTGCATTGAAACACAGTACTTTTAAAGTAACTTCAGACAAAATATTGGAAGCTACCCCTTCTAGTTTAAAATCAACAGTTCTGTTAATTCTAAGCTTTTCCTGCTAGCATTTGGACTTGTATTTTTGTATTAATACTTCAGAGGCATTTTCTGACTTTATATAAATCAGTTCTTTTCCTTTCAAAACCAACAGTAAATGTTATTTTCATATTTTCTCATACTCCTTAACAGCAAACATTTTTTTCAAGAAACATTTTTTCCAGTCTTAAAAACTGACCTTTTCTACCACATATTTTCCAAAATGAATTATAAAGCAGGATCATTTTTATCTTGTGTGTATCTTAATATATTAAACAGAGTTTGGATTTTAATTGAGAATTATTCTGGTTTCTATTCTCAATTTCTGGCATAGTGAATGTAGTATTGTTTGTTTATTCATTTATTGTTTTTATTGACTGAAAAGGTTCAAATGGGTGGAAAACTCCTTTGTAGCAGAGATCCAGGGAGAAAACTTTCACAAGAGACAGAGAAAATAACATACATACAGAGTGTGATGAATCAATTGAATATACAAAAATTGTCCAGGTTTTTTGTGCTAAGAGTTGAGAGCTATGGTGAGAAGTGAGAACTGAATTTGTATTCCCTCATTATTGGCTTTGTCCAGGTTTTTTGTGCTAACAGGTTGAGAGCTATGGTAAGAAGTGAGAAATTAATTCACTAAATGATAGCCATTAAGTTTCAATCTTCCTACTTTTCAGGAAGCTGCTGATTTGGTATAGTGGTATGTTCTGACCCTAGTGCATAGGGTATTGTCCTGGGTTCAAAACTTGCCAGTGAAATGCATGGTGGTAACACAACATTTTATTCTAGCAACTTTACAAAATTATACAAGCAATGTTTAAAATGTGTCCCTGGTTTTTTGATCTTTTGCCCCCCCCCCAAAAAAAAAAATGAAATTGAAAATAAGTGTGAAACGCTGTGCAAGATGCCTATGGCTTACACTACTGTCATTTTATTTATAGTGTGGGTATGGAAGTAGACTTTTATGATGGAAATGTTCTGAATTGGGCAGTTATTTCATTATTGGTTCATGCGTTTTGTTTCATTGCCTACAGTATAGCCTACTGGAAAAATTTAAAATAAATTTAAAATGCGCTCTAACAAGTGTGTTGTATAATACAACTTGTATTATACAAGGAATATAATTTAATAGTCTGGAAGGTGTATCCAAGAAAAGAACACATGTATGTTTCTTGTTTTGTGTGCAAAGGGACAATGATTTGAAAACAGCCCAAAGGTAATCTTTATCCACCACTGACCAGATGCATTTTCTTTGGATGTGGTGTGAGTTTCAATGCTGAGTTTCAAGAGCAGAGAAGCTTTAATGCCAAGCCTGTTTTCCATTGTGAGACATTTTTGCTTTGTTTACCAAATGTCTATTAGTATTTCTGCATTGTTTGCGTTTGAAAACTGGTACCCCACAATTCCATTGGAGTGGGTGGGGCTATGCAGTTATGTATGCAAATTAGATATTAATCAGCGTACAGATTTGTACCTATTTTTCATGGGCCTTGCCCAGATTTTTGATGTTTGCAGGTTGAGAGGTATGGTTGATGCAGTGAATTTACTGGCAAAGAATGGTGTTTTGCACTGTGCAGATCAATGATAAATCCATAGAGCTTAAAGTAGACACTAGTTCAAAGTGTAATGTTATATCAGCAGCAGACACATTTTCTAAAGTGAGAGCTAATGGGCAACTCAGTGTGGCCAGCAGTGCGAAACTTGTTGCTTATGGAGGTAAAGAAATTCATACCGAAGGCTCAAATAGTTTGAGAATTAATCTGCTTTCTTTTACCAAAGAAGTTCATCACGTAAGTGCATCTCCTAGTTCTAATTTTTCTGAAACCATTTTCTCAGAGTATGCTGATGTTTTCTATGACAAGTTGAGCAAACTTCCAGTTGTGTATTCCATGGCGTTAGACCCAGAGGTCAATCCAGTGGTCAGACTGGCAAGGAACGTTCTGACAGCTATGCAGAATAACGTCAAGGCTCAGTTTGATAAAATGGTGCAGCAAGGTGTAATTTGTCCAGTTATAGAACCAAATGAATGGGTGTCATCTATGGTAGCAGCTCACAAAAAAGGCTCAGATGAAATCAAAATATGTATTGACCCAAGAGATTTGAACAAAGCATTGAATAGACCATATCACCCAATGCACACAGTTGAAAAGCTTTCAGCCCTAATACCAAATGGACTGTTTTTTTTCTGTCTTGGATGCAAAGAGTTCATTTTGGCAAGTGATGCTTGATTGCAAATCCTCATTACTAATCACTTTTGGTACCCTGTTTGGCAAATACAGATGCCTAAGGATGCCATTTGGAATAAATTCTGCAAGTGAAGTCTTTCAGTGTGAAATGGAGCAATTTTTTTTTCAGGTTATCCTTGTGCCATAATAGTAGATGATTTATTGGTTGGAGGCAATGGTGAAGCAGAGCATGACAGAGACCTAAAGAACATTCTATTCAGAGCACGTGAAGTAAACTTGAAGATCAATCCTCTGAAGTGCAAATTCAGGCAACCCGAAGTTACATATGTAGGTCATTTGTATACCCGTGCTGGTCTGAGACCAGATCCGACCAAGCAAGCAGCTATTCTTGAGATAGCACCACCAGACCATGTTCAACCTAAATAATATTTCCTAGGCACAGTCAACTATTTAGGCAAGTTTATATCAGACTTCAGTGAGTTGAAAGCACCTTTAAGAGAGCTAATGCGCAAAAATGTTGTGTGGTCATGGCTAGAACATCACCAGAAGGCATTTGAAGACCTTAATCAGAAAATTGCCACCCCACCTACATTAAGATGTGAACAAACCAGCCACTGTTTCCTGTGGTGCTTCAAAATTTGGTCTAGGCACTGTTATACTTCAAGAAGGCAACCAAGTAGCCTATCCATCTAGAACACTAACCCAAACTGAAATGCATTATGCTCAAATTGAGAAAGAACTTTTGGCAATAGTATTTGCATGTTTCAAGTTTCATGATTATATTTATGGTCAAGCTATTCAAATTGAAACTGACCACCAACCTCTAGTTAATATTCTAAAAAGCCAAAAAACACCAAAGTTCACAGGAATCCAATAACCACAGCTCCACGAAGTGAATAAGGCAGCAAAATTTAATCTTGTTTTAACGCTTCAAACAAAACAACCGTGTTTTCATCTACCTACATACAGGACTTCATCAGAAATACAATAAAAACAAATTCCCTCCTTTTATACTACTTCCTATAACATTTAATCACTTGAAAACCTTTAATATAAATTAACTAATTAGTGACTAAGCAACCATAATTATCTAAAATTCAAGTTACAAACTATAGTAATGAATGTTAGTATAAAATGTGGATATAAATTCACAATACTACATACAAAATGTCAAAAAGGAATGCATTTTTCAACCCATTTAAAACACACTGGTGTGCAAAACAATGTTAACATTCTAACTATATACATACAATAAGTTAAAAGTAAAACATGTAAATGCATTGAATGTAATGGATATGGTATACCAAACTAAACAATACTGCCATCTCCTGGTTTTGTAAGCACAATAGAACTAAAAAGATGTCAACCAAATCTCTAAGAAGCATGTTAAAGATGTAACATGCATGTATAAATGTCAAGCATGAGCCATTCCTAGTGCCATTTTGAGAGTGCAGCCAGAGAGTAAGAAAGCATGATTTCAGCAGTTAGACTGTATATAAGTTACTTAAGTTAAAGTCAGTTAACTTCTATCCTGATGTGTTTGTATAAAATAAAGCTGCTTGAATAGTACCCAAGAAGACTCTTCTATTGTGTTCAAAGTAGGAGAGCAGCAGAGTTCCCATCCTAAGGCAAGCACTTTTGAAAAGTAGTTGGAAAGCATTTTGCAGGAAAAGTTTCTTCCCAGAAAGCATGCCTATTGAGGTACATCCATTATTTTGCCTCTTATACTTTGCATACAATATACAAATTTATTTACCCTATGGTTTAGCAATAGACTGCCACAGACCTGAAGTAGAGTGGGCATCCTTGCCTGACCATGGTCAGCTGTCTTGTTCATTTTTTAACAAAGTTTCTCAGATTTGCTTGTGAATGTAGGATTCCATCATTTCTTACTAAGCATTTGTTTTTTCTTTAGTAGAGGCAGGAGAGGATAAATGATTTCCTGAAATTCCACACAAATAGTCAAGTACAAGTCTGATGTAAATAGGATACACTAAAAAGTCACCTACATATTCACCTGATGATATGAGTAGTAAGGCAATGGCATACATGAAATGAGCAATGTATTGCAGCTATTGAATTTCTCCCATAATCTTCAGTGGTTGCACAGGAGATGGATGAACATGTCAGGAATGTTTTAAGCAGGTGTTACAACTTTGAGCTTAGTAAATACTGAGCTTTTAACAAACAGTGCCCCTGACATGGCTTACACAAAAGTTTCATTCTTTAACTTCATAATGGCTCAAGTTGGTGATTAGAAGAAGTAGGCTAAAGGCAAAGGCTCAGCAGTCTCTGTACATTAGCTTCCCTGGATAGGGAGCCCTGAATTATGCCATGTAAAATATGTTGCATACCTTGGTTCAGTTTTTTGGATATATTGTACCTCATCTGTGGTGGTAGAAGGTTGCATCTGGCATGAATGAATTAAGTTCAATTTCCTTGTGTCTTTTTTGAAGAGCAATATACTCTGAAGTATTTTTCAATATAAGACAAAGGGTTTGGTTCTTGAAGCCAGAGAATTCCTTTGGCCCTATTGGGTTCTCATAACAAGTTTACATATGTAGCAAAGATGAACTACTGGATTTGCAGCTGGAAGTTTTCAAATTACATTTGTTATCAGATAGCCCCATCTCTGCTGGAAATGGACAATGATAGCTATTATTAACAAACATAGCAAAGGTTCACTGGTATGTGTTTTTAGAAACACATTTTGTTATTAGCTGTGGGTAATAAACTCTGTCAAGGGTACCAGAACCTGAGAGAGATTTGAGATGCATGGCTAGGCTTAAAAAGGCCTTAGTGGCCATTAGGCTAGAACACACCTATGAACCTATATGCATATGTAGGCTCAATGCTCTTCTATACTGTTACATTTGCTAATGTATTCAGATCAAATAGGATTTGTATAGGAAAGGCAATGCAGTACCAAAGTTTACAGAGTGATATCTACTCTCATTTTTACCTAGGGTACAAAAGAACATTTTTGCACTTGGGGGTGACAAAGATAAAGCTCTTGACAAGTTGAATTGGAAATACTTTTCTGTTGTGCTTACACATTTCTTCTTCTTTCCTGAAGACTTCATATTGACAGTATAGAAGGTATATCAAGGCTATCCCTTAGATCTGAAGATGCTTCCATATATTTCACATTGTATTCATGCAAGACATGGAGATGGGCAAAGGTGTGCTCTTTTCCCTCTTAACATTTGTCATAGTGGTTTGGCAGCTACAGTAAGATTATTTAAGCAAAGGGTTGGGGGTTGGCATAATGGTTAATGTGATTGCCTCACATACACAAGGAGCAGGGTTTAATTTTCAGATTTGAAAGAGAAATTGACTAGGCTTAAAACTACTCCACAAGGGCAGCTAGTACTGCTTTATGATCCCATAAATCTTAAGAATTTCTCCATATATAGCATTAGTTGTGAACTGTTCTTAATTATTCTGTGTGCAGAATCATTTTTGCTAGTATTCCTAGATCCAGTGATACTCATGCAGAGATCATGATGTTGATTTTGTTCTTTTTCAGAGGTATCAGGCTGACAACTGAATCCATCTATCTCTCTGAGACTGCCCATTGATTTTTGTGAACATATGAAATGGGGTTGGTGTTTCAGTATATTTCAGTGAAAAAGCCTGTGCAGTACCTTGAAGTGTGATTTCATCAGTTTACAAGTATATCAAAATGAAACAAATCCAGGAAATCAATACATTCTGGGTAGGTACTTTGCATACTAGGAGGAAAGACTGCTTCCCCAGGAACAAAAGCTGATACATATTAAGGCTATTTTTTTCCATAGATCTTATCCAACTTCAGTTTACCATGCTTCAGTCTTGGTCACAGAAAGTGAGTAAACTGACTGCCACATTATCTAGGCCTTCCTGTGTGATTATTAGAATGTCTTCTTTTTGGAAGGTAGCAAGGAATAACTTTGCATGTAGTCGACAATGCCTTCCTTTGAGGCTGTATTTGCAGCTTCTCATAATTAATTCAACCACGGATGGTGTGTTGCAGAAGTAGGCTATTACAGCTCTGATGATATGGTTGCAACTTATTGAAAGAGTGGAAGTATTTCATTCCCATAAAACAAATGCTCACTTTTCACATCATTTCACACTATGTGATATGATGATAACTCTTCTATTATCAAGGTTGCCAGCAGGTGAAGTGGGTAAGTTGGTAAAAAACTTTGTCTACTGTACTCTTTAGCTATTTTTTAGGATTTTTACTTCCTAGTGTGCTGCACATTATTATACAATTCTATAACACTCCTTCCCTAGTGGTACACATACAGCAGGTTGCAACATCTCTGCTATTAGATGTGGATAAGGTTCTATTATTATGGACACCAGCAAAATATACCTCCTGGAGAAATAAGGAAGTTTGTCTAGATGTATTTGTAGTTTTCAATTTCAATCACAGGGAGGATTCATCATTATTACCCAAATAGTTAAGACCGTTGGGAAATTATGGACAGTAATGTTGAATCTCTGAATGACATATATTAATTCCACCAATTTATTATTGTTTTGGAGTGGGTGAATTTAAAAGGAGTTGTAGGATGATATGGCTGGAACATTTAGATACAGAGACAGGCATTAGGTTGCTAGAAGTCCCAGACCCATAACATCACTTTTACATGAGCCACCAGCTTTGTGGTCTCCTTATATTCTTACCTTGGTGAGAAACTGTATTGCTAAAAGTAATGTAGGTGGGCTGTCAAGCCAGAAGGGACAATATATCAATGTAACCTTTATACAACAGGGACTATATGAAACATTACCTAAAAATGTTCTTTAATTCCTCATTTACAAATGGAAAAAGCAACACATTTAATCTCTCTTGTACAAAAACTTTATTCTTGATACATAGATTTCTACTTTTACAGCCAATAGTAAAGTTGATACAGTGACTATATTTATTGCTATATAATACTACCATGAATTAACAAAACAAAGAAAAAAAAAACAAACTAAAAACATAAAATAAATTCCAGTCAGAAAATATTATGGAGACATTCAAAATAAAACAAGGAAGTAGTGGATAATAGCTGACTGTATATGGTTTATCTTCATGTTATCTGACATAGTTATGCCTAACTGCACAATCCTGAGACCAGAATGTCTAATGACTGCTATATATGAAGCCCACAATGTCTAACTGACATAGACTAAAAACATATACTGGGATGGAATTAGATATGCTTGAGAGTGTGATATGCTAGACACTTAAAGTAAAGTGAACATGAAATCAGTGTATATGATATTGCATATATATATATATATATATATATAATATATTATATTTTATATATTTATACACACACACACACACATATATATATATATATATATATATATATATATATATATATATATATATATATATATATATACACACACACACACACACACACACACACATATATATATATATATATATATATAGATACATGCATATAATGAACATCACTATGAGTTCAGTATTCAGAGTTCTGACCTTAGCCTAATTAGAAAATCGAACATATAGTCTTGGTCTTCAACTTTGATTTATTATATGTATATATATATATATATATATATATATATATATATATATATATATATATATATATATATATATATATATATATATATATATATATATATATATATATATATATATATATATATATATATATGTATATATATATATATATATATATATATATATATATGTGTGTGTGTGTGTAGAGAGTGTAGAGAGAGAAACTCTCTATATATACTTTTTTCACTCTCTCTCTCTCTCTCGATATATATATATATGTATATATATATATATATATATATATATATATATATAGATATATATATATATATATATATATATATATATATATATATATATATATATATATATATATGGGAGCCCTTCATTTGTTCAAACTTTCAAATGTTCAAAACTCATAGGGCTGAAACCATATGAGCTAACATTTGAAAGGCCGACAAATGATAGCAGAGATCCAGCTACAGTGCAGGACTGGGAGATTCCTCTTTCCTGCACTGTAGTGTGATCTCGGAGTAAGAATATTTAAGTAGCAGGAGGTGTGAGGGTGCAGGGGGACTTGCCCCACTGCATAACACAGTTTTACTATGTTTACAGGTAGGTAAATGGTGCTATTTCAGGATGTCAGTCTTTCGGAATGTCGATCATATGGTGTCAGCCATATGATAGTCGGCATTCTGAGCTGTCGACATTCTAAGTAGACCCATATATATATATATATATATATATATATATATATATATATATATATATATATATTTTTTTTTACATAGCTCAGCATTATCTGTTACTTAAAAGGGAGTTTTCTATAAAAGTGAGAACTGCAATTGTTATATTAATATCTGGGAGAGAATTAATATACAGTATTTTAACTGATGATTTTTAATAGCTGTTCTCCAGTAATACAGCTGGTGGACTGGTCAGTACTGGTATACTCTGTGAGCAGCGTAAGTACAATTTGAAGAGGTACTGCATCATAAAAGTTGACAGTGTATGTGTTGAGCTGTAATGTCTGTTCATTTTGCATAGTAAAAACAAAGTATTAGAGCAGTGATTTAAGAACATATAAGATGATATTTGCTCTGTATGTTTGAACAGTGTTAAAACGTCCAAGAAAATAAACTCAAAATAATATATGTGCTATATTTTACTTAAAAATATGAGAAGTGGTGACTATAAAAAGTATTTTGGCAAATCATTCTTTTAGCCCACACTGCACCTGGTCTTAATAAGAAAGATTCTTAAAATCTGTGCTGAGGCAAGGAAGAATGAAAACTGAAGTATAGAAGCTGAATTTAATTATAATTATATTAATTAATTAATTGCCTTGTTAGTGTTCTCATAACTTGCTTCCAAACTGAAAAATAAAGCCTGATGAAGTGATTATGGACATGAAAGCTTGCCTTTTTAGGTTTAGAATTCAAATTAATGGGTATATGCCAGCATAGTTTCATTTATCTAAGTCTAATTAATTTGTCTATATTTAATTTATGAAAGGGACTCCTGTCTTTTTATCTTTCTTTGCAATACAAACAGGACATAACAATAAAAGAAGAAAGGTAACAATGATGAACAACTGTAGAAAGTGCAAAATAAAACTTAGCTGACATTATATGGCTAATGTTCAGCGCTGAAAGAACTGTCAAGGCTATAGACTATTTACTATGTCAAGTCTGCAGCAGTACAACAGTAGCCCATAATGAATTCTCAACATAGTTAATTAATTTCCAATTACTCTAGATGATACGTAAGTCATTACAACAAGCTCAACCTGTTCATAGGTTCATAGGTTTATACTAGGCTATCTGCCCTAAGGCATTTATAAGCCTAGCCCAAAGTTATGTGGCTTACGCCACCCCTTATGTTAGAAATAATGTGCCCATTAGTTTGTTGTGCCTCTGTCCAGCAGTGACACAGAGATGATTCCTGGGGTAAACCTACGATCTCCCATCCACCGGTCAAGATTTCTCTTGAACAGAGCCAGCGAGGTGCTCTGCCTCACATGGACCGGGATTTTATTCCACAGCATGGGGAGTCTCTGGGTGATAAATCTATCCCTCCAGCACGTCCTGTTTATATCTGTGCTAAGGTTTAAGTCACTTGCTCTAGTGGTTCTGGTGGATTTGGATTTTTTGAGGTGGAGCATGTCCATTAATTCCGGGTTGGTCATGGCCTTGTATCTCAGGCACAGGTCACCTCTGAGCAGACGGTATGCAACTGAATAGAGTTGGAGTTTCTTCAGTCTGGCAGTATATGACAGGTTTTGGAGTCCCTTTATCCTTTTGGTAAGGAACTTTTGGGGTCTCTCCAATTGCTGCAGGTGTCGGGTGAGATACATCCCGAATGGGGCATTGTACTTGATCATTGGTCTGATAAGTGAAGAGTACAGGGGAACAATGACCTCAATTGATCTGGATGTGAATCCCTTCATGATCAGATGGGCAATGTAGAAGGTCTTTCGAACCACTTTAGCAACGTGAGTGTCAAACGAGAGGCCACTGTCAACCTGGGTACCCAGGTCCCTGATAACCTCTTCTGTGCTTAGTGGGTTGCCACCTATATGGTAGCTTGGGGTTACCTTGTTTTTTCCGAAGGGTATGACTATACACTTTTTTGTGTTTAACTTCAGGCCATGGCTCTGGCACCAGCTATCAGTTTCCATGAGACCCCTCTGAAGGATGTCTGTGTCCGATGTACTATCCACTATGGCACCCAGTTTGCAGTCATCCACAAACTTTGTCAGCCATAGTCCTCCTATGTTTGCCTGTACTTCTGAGAAGTAGATGCCGAACAATAGGGGGCCAAGGACTGAGCCCTGTGGGACACCACTTGTAACCGGCTTGGAGTCTGACATGGCTCCAGCAACTCTAACCCTGTGGGTTCTGTCCTTTAGCCAGTTTGCAACCCATCTTGTGATATATGGGTTTACATTTAAGCTGGTAAGTTTCTCTATGATACCCGAGTGGGGTATTGTGTCGAAAGCTTTTGCAAGGTCAAGGTAGGCTGTATGGACTGCCTTTCCCTCATCAATGGCCTTGGTAACTGTTTCGAAGAAGTCAACCAAGTTCAAAAGGCAAGATCTGCCCTTGACAAAGCCAAACTGGGTTGGGTCCAAGGTCTGCAAGTCCCCTATTTCCTTGTTTATGAGTTCCATTATGATCCTCTCCATAGCTTTGCAGACCAGGCTTGTTAAGCTTATGGGGCGGTAATTACCAGGGTCCGTAGTGGCACCGCCTTTGTGGAGTGGGACCACAGTTGCCATACGCCACTCCTTGGGCACATATCCTGTGGTAAGGCTAAGATTAAACAGCTGCCTTATGTGCGGGTTTAGTTCTTCATTGAGTTCATGTAGCACACAGCCGGGGACACCATCCGGTTCCATTGATGCTGTGTTTTTAGCTTTAGAGAGCAGCTTTCACCTGCACATTTGAGATGTCTGGGAGGCTACACTCTGTGGGGGTAGTTACCGCTGCTTTTGGGGGTGAAGTTTGCGCTGAACCTGTCTGCCAGTATGTTGGCAATGTCTGTGGGTTCAGTGATTTTTGTATCATTTTGGACTAATTCTGAGCATATCTGGGAGTTTCCACCCAGGTTTCTGACAAAGCTGAAGAAGGCCTTATGATTGTCTTTTGAATCTATGGCAATTTTTTTCTCAAAGTTTGCCTTGGATGATTTTATGAGGGATCGTAGTTTCTTGCTAGTACCGATCAAAGATGCCTTCCCTTTTTGGGATTTTGCTCTATCATGTAATAGCTTTCTCCTCTTACTGTAAAGTTTGTTTATGGCTGGGGTCCACCAGACTGGACGTTTGCCCTTGGTGGAAAGAGTCTTGGTTTTATTTGGGATTGCCTGATCCATGCAGTCCTGAAGGTGTTTATAGAAGGCATTTGTAAGGGCTTCCGCAGCTTGGGTTGTGGTTTCCATTGGCACGGGGGCCTTGAAGGATACCACACCTGTCTTGAGTAGTGTGAAGTTTGCTTTAGAGAAGTTTTTCACTGTGGTCATTTTTGTTCGGGGTGGGGGCGGGATGTGGATTTCTAGTGAGATTAGTTTATGATCTGATCTCACCAAAGAGAGATATACTTCCGGTGTGGAGCATTTTGTCCCCATGTTTGTGATGATGAGATCTAGTATATTTTCTCCTCTTGTGGGGACGGTGACTAGTTGTTCCATGGCATTTGAATTTATGAACTCCAGGAACCTTTGGGCTAGAAAGTTGGGGCTTGAGTAATGTTCCCAGTCAATATTCGGGTAGTTGAAGTCACCCAATATGATGGTGTTTGGTGATACATTTATACCCTCCAGTGTCTTCAGGAAGGCTGTGTGGGTTTCCTGAGTTCCTGTTCAACTCCCCAAGTACACCCCAGTGTTGAAGCTCATAATTATTAATACAGTTTTCTTGATTAAACAGTTGCAAAAGAAAGAGACACCATACAGTCCAAGACCTGAGGTTTTTCCTAGTGTGAATACTACCATGAATTAATAAAACAAAGAAAAAAATAAACTAAAAACATAAAGTAAATTCCTGTCAGAAAATAATATGCAGACATTCAAAATAAAACAAGGAAGTAGTAGATAATAGTTGACTGTATATGGTTTATCTTCATGTTACCAGACACAGTCATGTCTAACTGCACAATCCTGAGACCAGAATGTCTAATGACTGTTATACATGAAGCCCGCAATGTCTAACTAACACAGATTGAAAACATATACAGGCATTAAATTAGATATGCCTGAGAGTGTGGTTAGCTAGACACTTAAAGTCAAGTGAACATGAAATCAGTGTATATGATACTGGTTATGTATGTATGTATGTGTATATGTATATATATATATATATATATATATATATATATATATATATATATATATATATTTATATATATATATATATACATATATATATATATATATAAATATATACATATATATATATATATATATATATATATACATATATATATATATATATATATATATATATATATAGGTTCATAGGTAGGTACTAGGCTATCGGCCCAAGGGCCTACGTAAGCCTAGCCAACAAGGTTCCCTAAGAAAGTTATTTTCCTGTGCCACTGTTGAGCAGAGACACAGAAGTGATCCCCGGGGTTTATTTCCTATTTCCCATCCACTCATCAAGATTTTTCTTGAAGAGTGCTAATGAAGAACTTTGCTTGACATAGATGGGTAGCCTGTTCCAGAGTATGGGAAGTCTCTAGGACAAGAATCTATCCCTCCAGCATGTCCTGTCTATTGTGGTTACAAGGTTTAGGTCCCTAGAGGATGTAGCTCGGAGGGATTTCTTTAGGTGTAGCATGTCCAACAGCTCTGAGTTTGACATAGCTTTATATGTTAGGCAGAGATCACCTCAGACTAGGCGATATGCTACGGAGTAAAGCTGGAGTTTTTTGAGGCGGTCAGTGTAGGGCATTTGTTTGAGGCCAGTAATCCTCTTTGTGAGGTACTTCTGTGGCCTTTCCAGCTGCTGCAGATGTCTTGTGAGGTACATTCCAAAAGGGGTGTTGTACTCAATAATGGGTCTAATGAGTGTCGAGTAGAGGGGAACAATGACCTCTTTTTTCCTGGATGAGAACCCTTTTATGATGAGGTGTGCCATGTAGAAGGACTTCTGTCCACCTGGGTTCCAAGGTCTCTTATCACACATTTGGTGTTAAGTAGATTGCTGCCTATGTGGTAGTTCATGGGTACAGATTTTTACCAAAGGGGATGACACTGCACTTTTTGGCACTGAGCTTGAGGCCAATGCTCTGACAACAGGCATCTGTCTCAGCGAGGCCCTTCTGTAGGATGTCTACATCATGGCTCCTAGTTTGCAGTCATCTGGCATTCTGTGTTAGCCTGTACTTCACAGAAGTAGATACCAAACAGGAGAGGTCCCAGGACGGAACCCTGTGGTACTCCACTTGTCACTGCTTTGAGGTCAGATTTGGAGTCTGCAACTTTTACAGTGTGGGTTTTGTCAGTAGGACCATTTGGCAACCCATCTTGTGATGTAGGAATTTATACCTAGTTTAGTGAGTTTAGCTATAATTCCAGAATGGGGGATGGTGCTGAATGCATTGGCGAGGTCAAGATAGGCTGTGTGAACCACCTTACACTCATCTACGGCTTTTGTGACTGCCTCAAAGAAGTCGATCAGGTTCAGGAGGCATGATCTGCCTTTCACAGACCCGAACTGGGTGGGATCCAGAGTTTGGTTGTTACCAATGTCTTTGTTTATGAGTTCCATGATGATACTTTCCATGGCCTTGCAGACTAGGCTCGTCAGGCTAATAGGTCAATAGTTCCCGAGATCAGTGGTGGCTCCCCGTTTGTGGAATATATATATATATATATATATATATATATATATATATATATATATATATATATATATATAATATTTTATATTATATATTTATATTCATATATATATATATATATATATATATATATATATATATATATATATATATATACATACATGCATATAAGTAACATCACTACGATTTCAGTATGCAGAGTTCTGATCTTAAACTAATTAGGAAATCGCTCATATGGTCTTGGTCTTCAACTTTGATTTATATATAGATATATATATATATATATATATATATATATATATATATATATATATATATATATATATATATATATATATATATATATATATATATATATATATATATATATATATATGTAGAGAGAGAGACTCTCTATATTTCTCTCTTTCTCTCTCTCCCTACATATATATATATATATATATATATATATATATATATATATATATATATTTTTTTTTTTTTTTTTGCATAGCTCAGCATTATCTGCCACCTAAAAGGAAGTTTTCTGTAAATGTAAGAACTGCAATTGTTATATTATAATCTTGGAGAGAATTAATATACAATATTTTAACTGATGATTTTTATTAGCTGTTCTCCAGTAATACAGCTGGTGGACTGGTCAGTATTAAAATACTTTGTGAGCAGTGTAAGTACAATTTGAAGAAGTGCTACATCAGAAAAGTTGACAATGTATGTGTTGAACTGTAGTGTCTGTTCATTTTACATAGTTAAAACAAAGCATTAGAGCAGTGTTTTAAGAACATATAAGATGATATTTGCTCTGTATATTTGAACAATGTTAAAACGTCCAAGAAAATAATCTCAGAATGATGTATGTGCTATGCTTTATTAAAAATATGAGAAGTGGTGACTATAAAAAGTATTTTGGCAAAATCATTCTTTTAGCCCACACTGCACCTGGTCTTAATGAGAAAGATTCTTAAAATCTGTGCTGAGGCAAAGAAGAACGAAAACTGAAGTATAGCAGCTGAATTTAATTATGATAATTATATTAATTAATTAATTACCTTGTTAGTGTTCTCATAACTTGCTTCCAAATTGAAAAATAAAGCCTGATGAAGTGATTATGAACATGAAAGCTTGCCTTTTTATGTTTAGAATTCACATTAATGGGCATCTGCCAGCATAGTGTCATTTATCTAAGTCTAATTAGTCTAATTAATATGTCTATATTTAAATTATGAAAGTGACTCCTGTCTTTTTTTTCCTTTCTTTGCAATACAAACAGGACATAACAATAAAAGAAGAAAGGTAACAATGATGAGCAACTGTAGAAAGTGCAGAATAAAACTTAGCTGACATTATATGGCTAATGTTCAGTGCTGAAAGAACTGTCAAGGCTATAGACTATTTAGTATGTCAAGTCTGCAGCAGTATAACAGTAGCCCATAATGAATTCTCAACATAGTTAATCCAGTTCCAATTACTCTAGATGATACGTAAATCATTACAACAAGCTCAACCTGTTCAACTCCCCAAGTACACCCCAGTGTTCAAGCTCATAATTATTAATACTGTTTTCTAGATTAAACAGTTGCAAAAGAAAGAGACACCATACAGTCCAAGACCTGAGGTGTTTCCTAGTGTGAGGCAGTGTAATGTCTATTCACTATGCTTATTTATAAGATGTCTTCCGTAATATGAATCAATTAGCTCCTCACACTGCATGATGAACACAAGATCTAGTTCTTCATAGCACAAGTGGCACCGGTGCCTAATATTTTTTTCTACCAGTTTGCAATCATTTCCATATCATTAACTTGTAGGTACTTCTAGAAGTTATGCATATTATTGGCTTCAAACATACTACTCCCTGTACAATATGAAGAGACTGTATTAGCCCATTTCCCTGCTTTGTAATGGTGACTGATATTGCATGTTAACAAGCTATCAAATCATGATTTTAAATCTGTTAAGTCTATTTAAACATCCAAAAGGGGCTTTCTGTTGATTTACTTGAAAATATATATTTTTGATAATTGATCCCTTATTAAAATGTTTGACATGAAGAGTTGCTTGCAGATCAGCTGTCTGTATATAGTTTGCATAGAACTGCATTAAGTGTAGTGACTTGAATGAGTTTCACCACACCTCTGGTATTACCAGGAGGAAGATGGAGTTTGCATTAGTTATCACATTAAGCTGAGATATAAGGACTGCTCCATGGATCTAAAGACATTTCCATATTTCTTATGTACTCAAACAGAATTCATCATTTATACTCTGAAAGGAAGCAGTTACCTGCCTACCACTGACCTTTATCTAAGGTTTTAGAGGAGAATACCCACACTTCATTCAAAATAGCCTTGGTAGTTTTCTCTCCAATATTGAGCTGAGTGTATCCTCAAATGGGGATTATTTTGCTTCATAGGGTAAATATGGTAAACAGCTCTGGAAGCATGCATTGTAGCTAACATGTACCACTGCTTAAAATGGATGGGAAGATATCCCATGTGCCAAAGAAAGGTAAAGTGAGAGATGCTCCTAGGAAGATCATTAAACAGCTGTTTTCTAATGTTGTATAGTTGGGGCAGGCAGCAAGAAGTGTCTGCATAGCAAAGGCTTCAGCAAAATGGGTGCAAGTTTGCAACATCCTAAAATTTGTCTAGGGGAATATAACACTTCTCAGGAGTTTTTGAATATGATCATCCCAGAGAAATTTTTTAGTAAGCCTCTATGGTTTGATGAGACATTTATTTGCTTGAGGTATCAGTATATGCCATAGAAATGAAAACATTGAAGGACAGTTACCTGGAACTTAGGAATGGAAGAATACAACTTAATTTCCAGTGTTCCTCCTAAACAGGCTATGTTCATGTAGTGATTGATAGTCACTGCAAAAAAATGTTTATTAGTCATCAATCCATAAAAAAAGATATGCCAGCTAAGAACATCCTATAGCAAAGACATCCTCCACAGAGTTCTCAGAAAATACTGCACAATATTCTGTGGACAGAAGTACTTTTAGTTCAGTAGACAGTAATTTTTTGCCACTCGGTATGGTGTTCTGTCAAATTCGTTGGGATAAGGGCACTTTCAAAACATCAAAAATGAAGGGGATAAGGGTCAGATGTGGATCCATTTCTCTTTTGAGAAATAGCCAAACATAGAAGAACTGTGGAGTTCATCAAATAATATAATGCTTGAGGCTTAGTAGTAAAGATGGATGGAAAGGCCATGGGGTTTTTATGGAGTCCTTAAGCAGTTCCACCTAATGAAATCAAATGTCTTTTCAAAACGTATAAAAAGGACTACTGGAGGCATAATTATTTGATTTAGGATTACAAATCTATTATTAATTTCTAAAAGTGAGCATCATTTTATCTATACTGCATGAGAAGGCATTAAGGTTGTCAAAAGGTCCTATAATCTGTCTGCTAGGTCTTTTCTGTAGCATTTAGCTTCAGTATTAAAAACAGAAATGGGTTGGTAGTTTTCAACAGGATGTGGTATAATTCTTGAATTAGAAATAACAAATATCCTGGATTTTTTTTAAATAGTAGATAGCCACTTTTATTAAATACCATTTAAAAGTAGGACTGTTGGGGTGGAGCTAATAAAGAGGCACTCAGTTCTTTATGTGCACCAGCAGAGAGGCCATCTGGGCCTAAGGCTTCCCATTGTGGATTTCTCAAGGCATCTATATTTTTATGAATGGAAATCTGGAGTAGCAGTTTATTTCTCTCATTTTTAGGAATATTGAGAGGGCATAATTTAGTTACTTATGTCCTGTATGTACATACTTACCATAAAGTGAGTAATACAAATACTTGAAAGGTTAATGATCTCAGTGTGGTAAGTATTTTGTCTTCCACATAATGTTACGACTGTTATCAGTGCATCTTTTTGCTTCTTCTTCAAACAATATGCTAGCAAGTCCCCCAGTTTATTCTCCCAGTGCCCTAACTTGTGGGACTGCTTTGCACAGGTATTGTGAAGCTTCACCGTTCTCTGAATCAGGAAACTAAGTTTACGAATCCTGTATACCCTGAATGCCCTAACCTTAGCCAGTTTCCTCAAACTGTTTTTCTTATTCATTCTTGAAAGTCCCTCGAATTTTTGTTTCAGCAGTTTAATGGCAGTGTCTTGCGTTTCCCCTAAGTAAAAAGCTTTAGCTGCCGTCCACAAATACTTAAAATTATATTTGCAAAATTCCTACCATGTGCTGTTGTATGTAATGATAAACTTAAAACAATATGCATTTTTGCACTTATCTGTCACTCAAGACCAATGGAGCGGTCTACTATTATTTTCTAAGTAGTGAGACATCATGGGCATCCCAGTGCAAGATAACAGATAGAACTTAGAGGTCAGACTGCACAGAGATAAAGCTGGGTAGATCCTGTATCCTTAAACCAGATTAGAGAGAGGATCAAATAATCTAATTCCCTGTGAGAACTCCACCCAAATGATTGATAAAGTATAGTCTGGTTCTGTCATGTCCAGTAATCTCCATGTGTTACAAATGCCCAGAAGTGTTATATCCTAGCTCATTAGCTGCTGTAATGTAAGGTGATCTTCCTAGCAAAATCAGGGTTTCTTCTTGGATAAGAAATTGGGAGAAAATGTAGGTGAATCATGGTTGGGATCACAAATAGTACCTAGGATAAAAACTCCTGTCAGGGTAAGATTTTGGTCAAAGTTCACCTCCCTTCAGAATCCCTTTTGCCATCTAATATACCACAGTGGAAAGTTTGTTTCACAAGGATTGTGCCTCCAGTCTCTGAAGAAGCTGACAAATGGTATACAGCATGCTTGCCTAAAAATTAGATGAACATCCCCAGTGTGCTTTAGCAAGTTTATTTCTCTGTATCATAACTGAATCCAGTTTCAGAGCTTGAACCCATGCAGCAGGGTGTTCATTTTTCATGTTGTAACACGTACCATTGATGTTAGGTCTAACTATTTTAAACTTTCCCATATCTTAAGTAAGATAGCAAGCTCAGGTATGAGCAGATATAAGATTTTTTTTTTTTTTTTTTTTTGTCCAAGCAGTAATGTACCATACTCGCAAACATTGACAATGTGATCTCAAATTACTTAACTTGCATTATGACTTCTGTTGTGGGAAAAGTACAGTGAAATCTTTCCCAAATACAGTATAGGCTACTGATGTGACAGCACATAACAACACATATTTCGGTATGACACCAGACACTAAACATTAGGAGGCCATTAGTTGCCTTGAGTATAATGAATAAAATGCATAAGCTATTGAGAAGTAAACTTTTGACTAGACTATTCTTTCCCATACCTTTCTTTTGATTGCACCCCTCATCAGGTTCCTTTTACATTCCAGGACCAGAAATCAGGATATGGAGGATTAGGCTCTGCTGTAGATGGCACTTGTGAATACTAGTGGTCACCTGTAATGTCTGGGATCTCTATCCAGTGACTACTCTTTTCTAAACAGAGAATCTCAAATCTATTGCTTTTGTCTACTGTGAATAGTTGTCTACACATTTTGTTAGAGGAAGGTGCTCAGGGTTTTTAGGATATTAATAAAGGGTATGGAATAGGATGACATGGTTGGGCTATCATCTTTTACCACAGCAGCCTGCTTCTTAGGACTAGTAGGTATCCTTTCACTTTGTTAGCCTGCTTCAGAAATGTAAAGCAGATGAAGCAATATTTCAGTCCTGGGTAGCAGGGGATTGCTCACTATTATTTAATTGGTTCTGTTAAAGAAACCACATGGTCTCATGGGGAGGAGAAAAGCTGTACCTGTGTATGTGCCCTTTCATCTGTTGAACACTAAGGTATTTATGGCTTCTATGGATATTTTTCTGGAAGCAGCCACCTAATAGCAGCAAAATAACTTAGCTGTCACTTCTGAATAGTTCAGCAATATACAGAACTTGCAGGTATGTATCAGGATCTCCTTGCCCTCTTCTTCCGCAGTTGGCATCAGGTCTGTATGGCTAAAATTCAAGAGAGGGAATCAATTAGTCTGTTGAGCTACTTGGGTCTGTGCATAGGTTTTAGAGCATGGTAGGCTGTAATTAGGGTTGCCAACTGTCCACAATTTTTGTAGACAGTCTAGAATTAAGAAACACTGCAACTGACATCGAAGAACACAAGTAATATAATCAAAAGGTGCTTCAACAAAGTATTAGTTTAAGGGTGTGCACACTTACGCAACCAGCATATTGTACGTTTTTTATATTTTAAATTTTTCCCCAACAGATTTATTTGTTTTTTAATTGAATTGTGCAGGTTACAGGTTACACTAAAGGTGGGCGAAGTTTTAAAAGGATTTATTGTGGTCTCATTATTTTATATCATAAAAACCTGGCAATTTAACAGGGGTGTGTAAACTTTTTATATTCACTGCATGTATGTGTGTGTATGTATGTATATATATATATATATATATATATATATATATATATATATATATATATATATATATGTATATGTATACACATATATATATATATATATATATATATATATATATATATATGTATATGTATATATATATATATATGTATATATATATATATATATATATATATATATATATATATATGTATATATATATATATATATATATATATATAGATAGATATATTCTCATGGCTGTGGAAGCTCTATAACTAAGTGACCATTATCACTGAGTTAGGCTCCACCCTTCCACAGCAAAGCAAAGCTCTGTTTGTGATACTTATGTGCATTAAAGCCATCAATAAAATTTATACAAAATCATTATTAAAACAATATGCTTATTTTATGAGGAATAAGTAAGCTTAATCTACAATTCATTTAAAGATCATAGTAAGTTTATTTCATTTACAGATCTTTTGAAATTTGATACCATGATGGATTGCAAACAGTATTTTACACAATGGTAGGAAACATAATGAAATAATATTAATTATATATAAATATTAATGGCTGGCAAATAGAACCTTTTTTTTAGCAGCTAAGGATCTTTTGGCCTATATAGTCTCCTTACATTAAGCAGTACACAGAAGCATAAGGTCTGTAAGTAGGTAAGGGCATTTGTCTGGCATAGTCTGCCTATAATAAGTAAGAAAACTCTTGTCATAGCCCCACTAAACATCTGCAGTATAAACAACAAATTGAGTCAACTTGAACTATGAGTTTTGCTTCATCAAACCTCTCTTCTTGCCATATCCTAATCATGGCTCAGAGATAATGTATACATTGCCCCATATTTCAGCTGAATTTATTATTGCCTTGCTGATAAAAGGCAAGACACAAGGCATGCTGCTGAAGCTGTCACACTACTAAGAAAAGATATAAATCTTTTTCTTAGTTTGATTGCTTGAGTACTACTTTTATAGACCATACTCCAATTTACTACAACTGAGTGATCACACAAAAAGTTTATTGCAACCATCTAACCACCACCTTCCATAGTATCAATTTACAAAAGCATTTTAAAACATGTAATCTCCATCATAAAGGTTTCTAAATTCATTATCTGTTGTGATTTTAACTTAAATTGGAAATACTCTTTCCAGGAACCACTACCGAGAATTCTGAATCTATTAAACCTCTCCCCTATAGTGCCTTTTTTAGGCAAAGTTCAAAGGACAAAACCACCTCCGTAACAGGTACAAGCATGCAAAATCTGAAGTAATGCTACTCAATGCTAGAAGTCTAAACCTCAAAAGGCACTCTCTCGAGGCACTCCTAAAAATGGACAACATCGATATCTGTGCAGTAACTGAAACCTGGTTCAAGGCTCCAGAGAGCACCCCTGCAATACCAGGCTATAACTCTTACCACACTTTGCAGCCACCAAACCAGGACCAAAACACTAAAGGTGGAGGAGTGTCAATATTCACCAAGGATATTCACACCACCAGGCTAATTGCCCAAACCAATGCATCTGAAATTCTCCAGGTGCAACTAACACTAGGTAAGACTGCAATCCAAATTGTAGCTTGCTACAGATCCCCCACCATACCCCAAGATTCTCACTACACCTTTCTAAACATACTGGAAAATATTAAGATAGAACCAAACACCCTAATACTGGGTGATTTTAACTACCCTGCCATTAACTGGGAAAACTACTCATGTACCAACACCTTTGCCCAACGGTTCTTGGAATTCATAAATTCCAACGCCCTGGATCAACTAATCCATAGTCCCACCAGGGGCTCCAATATCCTAGACCTGGTCATTACCAACATGGAAAATTGATGCTCCACACCTATGGTCACTCCCTCGTTAGTCAGGTCTGACCATAAGCTAATCACCTTTAACATCCACATCCCACCCCCACCCGCCAGTAAGGAAACCTCCATAAAAAACTTCTCCAAAGCCAACTTCATGCTACTCAAGTCAGAAGTGACAAACTTCATGACACCCACGCAGACGGGAACTGAAAGTTCAACTGCTGAATCTTACACAAAGGCACTGTACGAGCACATCCACTCTTGCATGAATCATGCCATCCCAAACAGAACCAAGATGCTCTCATCCAAAAAAAGGAAGCCAATCTGGTGGTTCCCTGCCATAAAAAACTTTACAACAAAAGGAAGAAACTGTTGCAGAAAAGAGGAACATCCCAGGATGCAAAAAACTCCCTTACCAGCCTCAGTAAGAAACTGAGATCCCTCATAAAATCCTCCAAAGCTAGTTACGAAAATAAAATTGCCAAAGATTCCAAAGACAACCGCAAGGCATTCTATAACTATGTCAAGAATCTAAATTGCAATGCTCAGATCTGCTCTGAGCTAAAACAGAATGGCATTAAATATACTGATCCCAAGGATATTGCCTAATATCCTGGCAGATCAATTCAGTACCAACTTCATCCCCCTCTAACCCCCAAATTGGTCCATCTCTATACCGGAAGATTGCCAAATTCTGGTAATAACGGCCACACAGATAAAAAATGCACTCTCCAAAGCTGAGAATACAGCATCCATGGGACCAGATGACATCCCGGTCTGTGTACTACATGAACTACAATATGAACTGGCACCTCACCTAAGTGTCATGTTTAATCATAGCCTCACCTCAGGTTTCGTGCCCACTGAGTGGTGCAGAGCTACAGTTATCCCACTCCACAAGGGGGAATCATCCTTGGATCCCGGAAACTACCGTCCCATCAGTCTGACAAGCCTTATCTGCAAGGCCATGGAGCATATTATCATGGAACTTATAAACAAAGACATTGGCAACCTTCAAACACTGGACCCCACCCAGTTTGGGTTCGTGAAGAACCGATCTTGTCTCCTGAACCTGAATGACTTCTTCGAATCAGTGTCCAGCAGTCTCCAGAACCATGGACACGGGTAAGGTGATCCACACAGCCTATCTAGACCTTGCCAAGGCCTTTGATAACATCCTCCACTCTGGAATCATAGATAAACTTACTAAGCTGGGCATTAATCCCTACATCACCCAATGCATTGCTAACTGGCTTACTGATAGAACCCACACTGTAAAAGTAGCCGACTCCAAATCCAGCTCCAGACAAGTGACAAGTGGAATACCTGAGGGTTCAGTCCTGGGACCACTCTTGTTTGGCATCTACTTCTCTGAAGTACAGGCCAACATTAAGGGACTCTGGCTAACAAAGTTCACAGATGACTTCAAACTGGGAGCCATTATTGAATCCCCAAATGGTGTGGATACTCTACAAAAGGGTATTACAGAAACAGATGCTTGGTGCCAGAGCCATGGGCTCAAGCTCAATGCCAAGAAATGTATAGTTATCCCCTTTGGGAAAAAACATGTATCCATGAATTACCATATAGGTGCTAGTACACTAAACACTGAAAGTGTGATAAGAGACTTAGAGACACAGGTGGACAGTGGTCTCACCTTCGATAACCACATAGCCACAACAGTCAGGAAATCCTTCTATGTGGCACACCTCATCACTAAGGGCTTTTCATCCAGAAAAAAGGAGGTCATTGTCCCACTGTACTCATCCCTCATTAGACCCATTATAGAATACAATGCCCCATTTGGTATGTACCTCTCAAGATATCTGCAACAACTGGAAAGGCCGCAGAAATACCTCACTAAAAGAATCACATGCCTAAATCAGATGCTCTACGCTGAACGCCTTAAAAAACTCCAGCTATACTCTGTCGCATATCGTCTACTCAGAAGCGATCTCTGCATAACATACAAGGCCATGTCAAATCCAAAGCTGTTGGAGATGCTACACTTAAAGAAATCCCAATCCCTCAGAGCCACATGCTCCAGGGATCTAAACCTTGTCATCACAATAAACAAAACATGCTGGAGGGATAGGTTCCTTACCCAGAGACTCCCCAGACTCTGGAATAGATTGCCCATACATGTCAAGCAGAGTGCCTCTATGGCCCTCTTCAAAAGGAACCTTGACAATTGGATAGGAGAAAGGAAATTCACCCCAGGGATCACGTCAGTCACCCTGCTAGACATGGGTCCGGGGAAGTAAATAGTGTGGGAAGCAATAGCCAGGGAATTGTTATGGCTAGGCTTGTATATGCCCTAGGGCTGATAGCTTAATACCAACCTATGAACCTATGAACCTACAAGTATTAACTCATTGTACTAGATATTCTTTTTCTACAAAACTATCTTCCATACTAGGCATTTTATCACAATCCTCCCTAACACTCATCCCCTACTCCTAAAATTAAAGACAACCAAACACAGTACATTATTAAGTCCAGGAGAGAGCAAAGCACCTAATCTAATAATCCAAATATGTTCTTTCCTATTTAGTAGTTCATGCCACCCCAGCGCTTTGAAGCAAATATGATCACTAGCAGTAAATCTGAATGAAAACAGCAGGATCTTTAAGGGTATGCTTATATAAAGCACTAGATATATGACAATTCCTAACATCACTAAAGTGCTCAAAGATACAGATTTTAAATTGTTTGGAAGTTTGTCCTATATAAAAAGCAGAGCAACTGCATTCAAATAAATATATAACCCATTCAGAAACAACTAAATATATAACCCATTCAGGTACACAGGCATTCATGCAACGAATGTCAAAAGCAGAAGATGTATTAGGAGATGATTGCTCTATTTTCATAACAAACTTTCAAGCTGAGCAATGCCCACAAGGAAAACTGCCCACCAATTGCATCCCTTCAATAGAGTGTTGCATAACCTAATCAAAATGAAAAACTTTTTAAAAGTGTTTCAAATAATTATCAAATGGTTTTCTTTATAAGAAAATGGACAACATGTAAATAACTTTACTAACTTATTATCTGAAAAAAGTATTCCCCAATGTTTGTCAACTAAATTACAAAAAAACGTAGAGCTACATCCAAAGCTGGTAATCATATGTATTGGAGCATCCTGCTTCTTTTTTGTTCCATACAGTAATAATGACGATCTCTCCATGGAACTAGCAAAATTATGTCAATGATGGATATCATCCAATTTATAACCTCTAGCCCAAAATCTTCCTGTCATTTCTACATTATGTTTGTCTAACTCCTCAGCTGAGGAACAAATCCTCTTAACCCTTAAAAATTGGGACTTAGTGATGTCCTTATTTATATGGAGTGGATGATAACTAGCTGTATTTATTTATTTTTATTTATTTATTTACATTTGTTGACCAGGAGTGTCCGACTGGACATAGGTCCATTTTCAGCAGAAGCCCGGGTAGAAAAGCTCTACAGTTAAAATAAACAGACAGTAGTTACATTGGATTACATAGCGATTAACAATATAACATAGCAATTACTTACAACATATTTACAGATGAAGAACATAATACATCAGAAGATAACCAGAATCTTTATCTGTGAAGTACATAACAGACATTAACAAATGTTACAATAAGAACATATAAGTTCCTGCTG
Source organism: Protopterus annectens (assembly GCF_019279795.1). Taxonomy (NCBI): domain Eukaryota; kingdom Metazoa; phylum Chordata; order Ceratodontiformes; family Protopteridae; genus Protopterus; species Protopterus annectens. Next base: position 540,306,895 of record NC_056735.1, read on the forward strand.
TATAATAAGTACTAGGCTTATGAGCATCTGAGCTTGCTATAATCAAGGTACTTAGTGGAGTGGAAAGAAAGGTAGTGGTTGGATGGGGTGGATGATTTTAGAGGGGGAGTTGCAAGGGCATAGCCAGCCCCATCTAAATGGGAGTCTAATGAAACTCCTTCCAGAACAAAGAGCTAGACAATGTGCCATCAACTTGTTTAGCCACCTTAACATCCAAAAAGTAGATCTGACTCAAATTATAATTTCAACTGAATCGTGAACCCCATTTGTTATCATTCAAATATTGTACAAATCCTTGCAGGTAAGTAATATCAGATTTCCATATCATCCAACAGTCATCACGCTAATGGTGCTGTATGTCTATTTCTTCTAAATAAATGTTATGACTAACATCATAAATCAATTGTCCTTCTAAATACCCCATAAACAAATCTGCATAAATAGGTGCAAAGTACGTTGCGATAGCTGTGCCTTTAATTGCAAAAAGCAATCAGCATTGAAGTAAAACACATTTTTAGTTAACACATGTTCTGCTAAACAAACTAGGAAAATGTTAAACCCAGGGCTATATGGAGGAATCTTTTCCAACCAAAACTTTATTGCCAAGACAAGATCAGTGTGGAATATTCATGTATAATGCTTTGGCATCCAGTGTACGCATAGACCTCTGAGTTTGACATACTCTATTTTTTTCCTAAAGTCACTTATCTAACATTTGCTACAGCAACAAATACCACATGTTCGTTAGTCATAACTTTGGAAAAAATATTTTATGAACACCACTGGAATATATTTAGACATATGATCTCCTTACTGAAAAACAACATTTTATTTGCCTAAAATATAGCACCAGACTGCCATATTTACATTCAGATCTCATATTTTCTGCAGTGTGGAGAAAAGTTTGCTCTTTGATATTATCTTGATTTAAAACTAGCCTATAGAACTGTAGCCCATTCATTACTAATATTTAAACTTATGGAGTATGAATTTTCTAATGAAGTAGCCTCATGGTTTAGGAACTTTAATAGATCATTTTTAATTTCATGTCAAAATGGCCTCTATCTTAAGGGTTAGTTTTCTGATAGTGCTCCCTGAGGGTTTGTTTTAGCTCCTCTGCTCTTTTCTCCTTTCATTAACAGTCTGCATTGGGTTACTCTTCACCTAAACCTAATTCTGTACACAGATGATATTGCCTTCACAGCCACTCTCTAGTCATCACAACACATTGCCTCCAAACTATAACATGTTTTTGCATTAATCTAGAATTGGACACAAACTTATTGCCAATGCAAACAAATCAATGGTCATGGTATATAGACCCCCTAAAAATATTTTTAAATATTCCCCACCATCAAATCCCTGATCCCTACAGATTTATGATTCCTTTCTTCTCAGAAAAGAAATAGCTGGACTACTTCCATACAACTTTTTCACCTTTTACAGTCATAAAGTCTTAACCACTACAAAAGTCCTGTACCAACTTAAAATCACTTCTGGCATTTCCAATTTGCTAGCCATAGATTTACAACAGACATGGACTGAACCCTAACTGTGGATTACACATCACTGTCATACTCTTCTGTTCAAGTATTGCAACATTTCAAACTACCAATAGCAAAATATTTAGATTTAGATACCAAATAATTCCAAGACAACAACACTGCAGTAACACTGAAAAGGATTTATGGCTGCCTGTGCCATTAAGGGCTACCTGTCTCCTCAAAACCCGAATCGTAGTGTTATTCAGTGAGAGGTATTCCCTCTCCCACCCTTATGTAATAAACTTGTTTGCAAAGTGCCCCTTAAACCGTATGGTCCAATATTTCTCTTAAAGTGACACTGATACAATGTCACTAGCCATTTGCAAAACACCCTTTCATAAACTTGCCCTGATCTCTTGGAATTCCTTACCTAATGAAATAACAGATCTAAATGACATAATGGCACTGAAGAAATAGAGCTCTTACTTAAAGAACACCAGTGATCTTGCATTAAAGACACAGGTTTACTAACATTCTTTGATCCATAAAATCCCATCTTTCCCAACTTTCACTACCACTAGCCATTTGTTTATTACAGTTTTACTTGTTCGTACATTTGTAAATTTTACAAATGCTTGGTGCACTTCTGCTCTACATGTAGTTCTGTATATTGCATAAACTATATCTCATGATTTTACTTCGGTGCTGTTTTTGCTGCTTCTACTTTGTTTCTGCATTTTGATCTCGGTAGTAGCTGAGAAAGGTCTTGTACAAGCACACACATTCAGTTAAGAAATGTTAAACAAGTAACTGCGTAAGTATTTATTTATTTATCTGTCTGTGTCTATCTTTATATCTTAGTATCTTAATATCCATCTGTCTATCTAATCTACCTATATCTACTTATCTCACTTGTTTGACTGTTTCATAACTATAATGTCCCTTTTGTACCCAGGTATACATTACTAGAATATATAAGGTACACTAGTGTTTATCTGTAACAAACTTCAAGATGGATGTTACATTGGCATATTTATTAAATAACCAAGTATGATACTACATCAGTAAGAAAGGCTTGAACATTAATTAAAAACTGGTATAAAAGTATGTTATCAAGTAAGGTGAAAACATCAATAAGCTATGTAATGTAATATAAGGAGAGATCAGCAATGTGCTAACTTTCAACAGGCTATTTTATTTATTTTATTTTTAATTTATTGACCAGGGTAGAAGCTAGAGCACTGATCCAATTGGACCTATTTCAGTCAAAGCTTGAGGGTAAATTTCCATTTTTTATGTATTGAATAATTTCAGAGCTTAGCAGATCTAGCTAGGGAGATGATGGAGGAAGAATTTACAAAATTACTTTCTTAAAAATGGAGAAATAGATTTAGTTCTACACTTATTATTGATATCAAAATGCCTAATGTTAGTGGTAAGGCCATCCTAGTTATTGGTGCAAGAACACTGGATTTATGATCAGTTGAGGGAAACAAATCAGAAGTTTTCTGGAAAACTATTGTACCACAAGAACAGTACGTAATATAGCAATGTGCTATGGATCCATATGTTTCTTGGACTACATGATGGAATTTTTAAGTGCTATCATTTCAAGTCATTGCTTCCAACAAGGGTATATTCATGAGGAAAATAAGTCCCTGTATATCCCATAAGTGTATACTAGACTTTATAGGAGTATATTGCTTAGTGTTTTCAATGTCTAATTTCTGATGTCCTGGTACAGATGCATTCAAAAAACTAAGGCAGTAAGGTGGCATCTACAGGCTGTTATGATTTTTAGAGGCATGCATAGTGAAATGTTTAGCATGGGATATACAAAACTGGAGTTATTAAGACATGTTTGCAAAAAGTTGTGACAATGTCAGATATTTTCCATAATAACATCAATAATGAAAAAGTGGAGTGTGGTACCGTCGTGTTAAGGGTAGTGTATGTAAGCACTGGACATTCGTAAAAAATAACAATGAAGCATTGCAGGATATCTGAAGACATTCTGAGTTCTAATTTTTTTTTTTGGTAAAGCACTTAAGACTATTAGCTGTATTTCCTATGACCGCATTCATTCCATAAATTCATGTGAACTATTGTTGAACAAATGGTGCCATCCTAATCAAGTACACAGTGTTGCCACTGAAATTTCCCATCTAATGTATATGGTTTTCTAGAGTAATATTGTTTTGAAATATTGTGAAAGTATTATATATATAATTTGCAAAGATATCACAAAACAGCAGCAACCTACCCTCTCTTTAAATATCCTTGGAAGCTCTACCTAGGTTAACAATTCTCCATTTGACTTCTTGGATCTATCTTACACACTTACAGATATATAGCCACTTGACTATAGCACAAGTGATTTTTGACATATAGAATATAATTTTTCTTTCTAAACACTGCAATATAAAATAAGCATCTCCAGACAGGCTTCGATGCTAACACCAGTGTAAAGTACATTTCTCACCAAAGAACTTTCATATTTTACATTTTTTTGTAGCTCGTATCTTTTATCAGATATTAGGAATTTTAAGAAGTGTGTTTTCAATGGAAGATCTTACAGAAAAGCTCTCAAGAAGTATATGATTTCCTGGTTAAGAAGACCTCAGGAAGCAAGGGGATCAATTAACCTCCTGCCATTCAGGATTTAATAAATTAAATATAAATGGTTAACAGGGAGATAATAGAACATTTTTATAGGAAGCTAGAAACTCTGAAAAAGTTGCTGCAGTAATGCTTGCAACTAAGGACTGCAAAATGGATTTCTGAATCATAATAGAGAATTCATTCAAACTTTTATTTTATACGTAGTAGACCATACTCTGAGTTTGAATTGTTGCTTTATAAAGGCCAGTTTTGCTTGTGAGGTACCCGAAGAACTTATGGCAGAGAAAGAGACTATGATTACCTATGTGATTCACCTGTTCAAGCTCAGTGTCCTTAGATAACATGGATAATGAATAAAATCTAAGTGCTTGAAGAAAAAGAATAGCTCACTGAGCCTATCATTAATGGATGTATATTTCTTGACAGCTGGAAGTTATTTTAGCTTGGCTAAGATATTAAAGAACATTTGTACAACTTTTTTAACTATAGCATACATTAGTTTTCAGCAAGAAAGTTCAGAACTCTACTAAATGGAAAAAATAGCAGTTCTTTATTAAGCAATAACATATCTCTTTTGTCAGTAGCAAGAGATTAATTAGAAAAATAATCTTTATTCAATTAAAAGTCATATCGGTCTGCATTATAAATAGCTTTCACGCTTTCAAGTACAGTTCAGCTGGCCAGAACTTTTCTTTCAAAGAACAAGGCCAATATTTTATTTTTATGCACTCTTTCTCTGTATTTCGAGCAAATAGATGTACTGGAACACCTCTTTTATTAGTCATAGTTCTTAATGTATTTGGACAATAAACAAGCAAACAAACAAACACACAGAAACATAGAGATGACTACACAACCACAACACTAGATCAATAAAGACATAGCATATTTAGAACAATAATGGAAAACCATCACCATTACACACTTACCAGGTATTAAAATATACAAACTGTTTTTACTGTATTAATAAAATAACATGTTGAATACCAGTCAAATTAAATATTTGATCACTACCGTATAATATAAAACATAAAACGGCTGTCAATATCATCATTGTAAGACCAATTATTTTGCCAAAAGAAAAATTTAGACAAATGCTGGAGTTTATTATCTAATGAATGACATAATGGAGAGATTAATATATTATGCAGAAGTAGTGTTAGAATCATAATCCTTTAGTCCCTGTGTATATCAATATTACTTGAAACCTGTGAAAAAAATGTATAAACTGGGCAGAGCTCAAACAGTGAGTGATAAAATCTTTAATGTATAAAGCTATGAATGGGAAATATGAGAAATGCCTTTTTGTCTCACATTAATAAGAGATCTTGAGGCAGCAGAGATGTTGAGTAGAGACTGAAGGATACGAGGTTCTAGAGTAAGGCTTGAATATTTATTAATGATTATGACAGCAATTGAAGATTTCCCATGTTCAGAAATGTGAAGCAAAATATCCTTTATGATCATTCATAACATACCACCTTTTGCTATAACGATGCTCCCTTTTTTTTTGAAAATGCGGTATAACCACAAATTTTATTAGAAATAGTTTCAACCTCATTTCCCTGATCTCAGAGTAACATTGCTATAAAAGGTTTTTGTTTTCTGTGATTTAGATTCACTCTGATTTTTATACTTAATTTCTTCTTTGCTTCAAAGGAATCAGCACAAGAGTTCTGTGTACTGGAATGAGATAACGTTAACGTAATCTCTGCAGATAAATTATTTCTATATTAGTGCAGAAACTGGGTGCTGGCAGTATTTATATTTTAATTAATTTTCTGTCAAAACATTTTTAAGTTAGTTGAAGAAAGGGTGAGATGAAGTGAGAATCATTATCTAACTCCTTTTAAAAAGAGCTATGATTATATACATTTTGTTAAGAATGTGATTATATTCGAGAACTGAGAATGCAAACTTCCAGTTAAGATGAATGAAAGCTTTATAATGACTACTGAAACATTATCAAGATAATTTTGCATTTCAAATGTAACAGAAATATGAGCTAACATTTATAAGGATTGAGTTATTATGTTCATGTCACTTCTAGGAGTTAAGATAAATTGATATTTTAAGTTAATAATCTTGTAAATATCTGGTAGCCAGGTTTGAGGAAAAAAAACATGGTGTCTTAGTTGTAAAATCAGTGCTTCTCTGATCCAGGATATGGGGTTCAATTATAACATCTAGATAATCTCTGCATGGATATATGTATCGCCCTCATGTCTGGATTTTTTTTTCTGGATACTTGGGCCTCTTTTCAACTCATAAAAAACAAGTTGATTGATAGGCTACATTAATTTTCCTACATGTGTATAGGTAGTATATTTACCTTTGCTTTTGTTGACAGAGTTATGAAAGTTTATAGACCAGCCCTTTTGCCCTGTTAATATGTGATAATCAAATAAAAAACAATAAATAAAATCATGAGGGTGTTCCAACATAAATACAGGCAGCCATATTAACAGCCACAGTGGCATGGTCATTAATACTCAGTATGTGTACCAAAAATGGACATTTGCAAAGTATTGAAGCAAACCTCAGAACAATAGACGAATGGCAAACAATAATTAAATGACTTAATTATAACGGGGTAGCTAAACGGTCAATAATAATTAAGTGATTGTACTCCTAAATTGATGATTGCCTTAGAACCTATAGTAAATTACAAAAGCAGTAACTAAGGAGATTGTGTCCTGATATAAGTAGGGGCTACAACATTAAAGCTGAATCAGATTTAACAAACAACACAAATGCCATTGGTGTGTTATGGTAGAAATCACTATCATCAGTTAATTTAATAGGGGCATACTTCTTTGGCATAATGCATTCTAGTTTTTTTTTTTAAAAACAGGATAGGTAATTTAGTTTAGGAAAAAAAACATGCAAAACAACACATTCTACATAACCCATCCAAATAACATAAACACCACATGCATCTGCTGCTAGGTGAGCTTTTAGGTGTATAAAGACAGATTTAATCATAACAGTCACATCAACTTTCTAATTTTAGAAATGCTGCTGAATTCAATGCAGTGAATCTCCAAATTGATGATATTATGGTATGCTCATTAGATACTAATTTAATCTCCTGAGAACAGTATGTTAGAAAAGAATACATTGATTTCACTTATCATCTTTTACCATTAGATGGGCTTATAATCTGATATATAATATGGATGTAGCACTCTTCATTCCAGCCTTCATCTTACTGAGGAGCTGTTTCTAATGTAGTAATCCAGGGACTACTGTGTTACCCTGAGTACATATAAGCTCTTCACATGTGACTATAAGGACTCAAAAGCTTTGTAAATGTGTAAATTCTAAAACAATAATTTCTACAGGCCATTTTTATCCCTGCACCCTCCTGCAGGGCTTTAACCCTAAAACCCCATCCAAGGTCAGACTAACTCAGAAAAAGAACAATCATTACTAAAGCATAAAAATAATAGTTATTGCTGTTTTCCTAAGACCCATTGACCTGAATAATATAGTCAAGTCTTTGTAAGGAAGTGAACAGCTGTTGAACAACTATTCTTATCAAAAGCCTGCTAAGACTCTAGGTGTCTTACCACTCAGAATAACAATGACTGACAGGAGTATATGAGAGGTGCAAACATATTTTGTGTGTGTGTGTGTGTGTGTGTGTGTGTGTGTGTGTGTGTGTGTGTGTGTGTGTGTGTGTGTGTGTGTGTGTGTGTGTGTGTGTGTGTATAAGAGGTACCATTTTCTAAAATGTTGAGACTGAATACAGGGTGCAAAACAAATAGGCAATTTTTCCTGCTTAATTAGAATGCTGCACTTCTGATGTGGCAGTTGAATTTATATTATTTTGAGCAGTCTAATAGTATATACATTTTACAATTGTTCAAAGAAGTTATCCACAACATTTACAAATCAATAAACAATAAGTAAATACATAAACGTAAATAAATAAAGATTTGTCTGTATCTGTGTGGGGTAATGATATGCTTATTCATTATTTTAAGGATTCCTGATGAAAGCTAGCATAAAGAAATTTTTATGTAATTGTTTTTAAGGGAATATATAAAGTCTTATTTTTATGGCAACAATAATTTACTCTCCTTCATGGCTGAACACTATGGTTCCAAGTATATTAATATAAGATAGTTGGATTTCAATAAAAAGTCTATATCCATTATCACAAACGTCCAGTAAATGCATTATAATAAGTTTTAGCCCCACACAATGATTTGTCTATAATCTTATATTGATGCTGTCATCATTACAAAGCTTGGTTCCATTTTTTTCTCAGTCTAATTATGCAGTTGCTGAACACAACGAGTTTTAATGGATAGAAAAATAAATTTGAACTTACACCAGAAACCGAGCAGGTGACATTCCCATGAAACTTAAAAATACATGACTTTATTGCAGATTGCAAGACAAAATACAGAAAAACAAAACTCAATGGAAGAAAATGAAGTTTTTTATTAATTTAACTTCAGAAAAAATATAAAGTTAATGAGCACTGACAAGCTTGGTGTAACAGTATTAATGGCTATTGATATTTATGTAAATTCTATAATGATAAGTATTATTAGTTAAGTGATAAAAGAATACTGCTGAAAACATTCAGACATGTTGACCATGACTTTATGAAAAACATTGTATAATTGAATTATTTTGGAGTTGATGCTGGAATTTTTTACAGAACAAAAAATATGGGAGTGATTTTTGGTATACTCAAAATTCATTTTCTGCTCTGTTTGTGTTCCAGGGTGGAAAGAGTATCCACATTTTTTGTATAGAGCTTTGCTTGGTTTGTTTCAAATATAGGATTTAAATATATGAGATTTTTTTATTTTCTGGAAAAGTTAAAACTGGATGCAGCTAGTTCTGAAATTATTTTAGTTATTGTAGATGTTAAGTAATTGTAAATGGTCATACCCCACAATATTACAATTGAGTAGGTAACTAGCAGTGATGGCTTGTGACTTGAAATCAAAGGGGGGCTGCAGGAGACACCTCAGTGGGGTGGGGACAACTAGAAAGGGGAGGGGTTATCATCACAGGCAGACTTATGCAGTGGGATCAACATTGATCATGCTTACCATGTTATATAAAATAACTGATCAGTTACTATTGCACATGCTGAATAGTCTACCAAATACTAGACTAAATTGCATTTCAGAGCTAATGAGGTGTTTAGGTTATGCTATAGCAGCACAAAACCTAAGCATTTCTAAACAGTAAAAAAAGTAGTTGGTCTTGACTGCATGAAACTATTATGAGTACACTTGATGTAGTAAACATACATTGTACTATATCAGATAATCTGCATTTTGTATAATGCCTAGTGAAAAGTAAGGAGATTTGGAAATCCCACTATATTATCTTAATTTATTATTCACAATTCAAGGTCACTCCAATGCCTAATGTGCCAGTGGTTCTGAGAGACACTGACACAGGCTTGTATGACAGTTGATTTTACCAAAATACACATTAATCTATCAAATCCAGAATTATACCTGAAAAGAGCAGGGACAGTCAACTCATTTCATTTACAAACAGCCCCTTGCAATTACCGAACAAAAGAATCTGCTTTGACCCTGCCAGGATTAAATTAACATATGTGCATTAATTTCATTTAGTTGACAGAAACATTAGTCACAACTTATGTGTGCCAGCTCACCTTACACAAGTATACATTTCATATTATTTATTTTACTTTTGTTCACCCAGGTTTGTCCATCTGTCTTTAGTCAAAACCCCTTTCAGCATAAGTCTGGGGAGAAAAGCTTTAACATATTACAAATATTTTAAGCAGACATTTACTATATACATGAACAGATATGAAATAACATACATTAAGAATGACAAATACATTTAATAATTAGATTACATTCATCTGAAAGTACAGACAACTATTACAGTCTCACAAAGCTGGAATTATAACAATAATAAAGAACAGGGCCAGTTACTTCATATACACATAGCCACAATCCCTATTGGTCACCCCACCAGCAGTATCTTATTTGATTTTGCAAGGTTAAAAGACAAAAAATGGCTAAAAGACAACACTGATATTAATATATGTATTTTTTTCACATAAACAATAGAAAGAGTTCAGAGCTTGTGGTCAGTCTTACTTCATTCACATCCTACCACATCCTATCACCCTAGTCACCTGTATTTAACAGCACCACTGTATTAAGAACTAATACTAACAAATATGCCATGCAACAGCTCATACTGATTGTAGAAAATTGTAACTTTATGAAAATTGGTATGTTTTAAAACCAGTTCATACTACTCCTTTCTTATTCATTGTAATGTATTTACAAATTCATTGTAACTTTTGACTTCTTTGTAACTTTTGTTTTATTTTTTATCGCAGAGTTTTTTTCCCCAGGCCTCCACTGAAAATGGCTTCTGTTGGGCCAGTTGTGTATCTCTGTAAAGAAAAGGAAATCACCAACTAAATAACTAAATAAATAAATAAATGCACATTACTCCTCTAAAGCAAATGAGAAGTACCACAGTTAGGACAGTCATTTCATTCACACATACTAGGCACAGCCCCCAGCCAAATTGCCTACGTACAACATCTGCTTTATGCTGACAAGGTTTAAAATAATGAAAAGAGAAGACAGTAGTTACATTACTGTATTTCTTTAGCATCACAAAGTTAAAACCTTGCAGGTGATCTTACTTCAGTTTACTCATACACACTGTAGTCATGTAAGGCTAGTGTTTCAACAACAAAGCATCCACACACCACCCTACTCTTTCTTGATTGACCCTGCAAAAAGATTAGGTTAAAAAAAAAAAACATTTCATCCAGAAGTAGCCTCTAAAACACATTGTGTACCTAGTATCTATTGGACCCTGCCAGGATATTTTATTAGAAAAAAGGCATCCACAGTCAAGCAGATTCTAAAACACACTGGCTCCTTAGTATCGGGTTAACCCTGCCAAGATATTATATTTAAAAAAAGAAAGCATTTAACAGTCCCCAAAACACATTGCCGCCCAGTATCTGGGTAAACCTGCCAGACTATTATATTAAAAATAAAGTCATTACTAGCCCCCAAAATGACAGACCACTAATATCTGATTGACCCTGCCAGGAAAAAATGCAGAAAGTATCTGGTTGAATCTAACAGGATAACAATAGCTAAGGTATCTGGTTGTCCCTGCCAGGGAAAAAAAAAACTAAGAACTTAACTAATTAATTAATTAATTAATTAATTAATTAATTAATTAATTACTCTTTTTTGAGGGAGGGGTAATTTACAAATAGCCTACCCTGGCTTTTTCATCTTAAAGTTTCCAATCGATGATTAAATGATTTTCACCTTTTTTTTTTTGTTTTTTTATGAGCCCTCGGTTTTTTGCTCTCTCCCTTGCAACTTAAATTTATTGGGTTAAAGCACGGGAAGAGAACGTGAGAGTAAAAGGTCTAATCAGCAGCAGCACCACATACTCATATTATGTGACAGGCAGCTGACTTAGTCCTGGGGGCTTCCTATTTCCTGCATTTGAAACTGCACTGACTTCTGGGCATCTTTATTGATGCCTACAGTCTTACCAATCCAGAGTGTTTTAACAACAGTCCAGCTACAAAAACAAAGGGGGTAATTCAGTAAATCCTACACAATTTTTTTTTTTTCATGTACGCATCACGCCATGATGCAAACCTGAGCTTGAACAGTTTTAGATTCAGTAAACGTAGCTTAGAGGCACGCAAGCATGCACAAACAGGGAAGCTTACGTGCAATTTCAATTTCTCCTTAAGCAGGTAAATATTATGCAAATGAGGCACGTGGAGTGATCCAACAAGGTGAAAAGAATCTGTGCAGACTCCGTGTATGTGGTCATAGTGTATGCAAAAACTTTCTGTGTACAGAATTTTACACAAACAGAAGGGGATGTAAAAGTCCACAAATATGGACATAACTCCCCTGAAAATAGTAGATCATATATATAAGCATATGCAAAACATGCAGTTGGGATGTTTGTAAAAGGAAGGGGATATTTCAAATTAATAATATTTTTTCTTTATAATTTTGGCATGTTTGCACTATGTGCCACATTGCACAAGTATGGTTAACAGAAAAAAAAATTGAAATACCATATATAATGTACTGTACACAAATGTGTTGTAGTACCCTACATTGGATCTGTACAATGGTGCATCGGTGATGTTACCCAGCTTACATGGCTAAGAATCATGTCATTTCTAGGCTGTCTGCATGAATATGTAATGCAAATGAGATTACTTTGTTGAATTGCTGAAAGGAGCAACTGAGTCTGCATATCCCATTCTTGTAGGCTCCTACACAGTTTTGATATTCCCACTGTGTTATTTTTATGATTTTTTTAGTGTTTAGCATATGCATTTGTGCGGCATACCACAGAGTTCAATGGGTTTGCACAAGCATACTACCCATGTGACAGTGATGACGTAGGCATTTGTCAATGAAAACTGGATACAGTCAATTAATAAAATATTTTAATATAAGCTATGCTACATGGTGCTGCGTTCAGTGCTGCGCACTAAAGTAGATACTTTAAATCAGATCAATTACACTGTAGGCAAGTGAACTGCATCATAATTACCCAGTCCCACATGGTGGACCAACAGCAGAACTGTATAAAGTATGCATGCACCCTACATTCTGATTTTCCATCAATAATCTGAACCACTGGAGTAGAGGCATGGAAATTTTAACTGAGATAACGCTAGGGGCTGCTGCAGCTTTCCTACATCTGTATCTGCTAGATGCTGAAGTCAGTGCTGCTGGTGCTGCTGATAATAGGCCTAGGCCAAGAAGGAGAAGAGTGTACAGGCCCATGGTAACATTCCAGGAGCTACATGAGTTGGAGATTGCAGATCACTACATGGTGGACAGGGACATATTACATGAACTCACTGAACTCTGCTGCCCTCACCTCATAATCACAGCCAACAGAGGGGAACCCATGCCAGTGAAAAGTAAGGTATGTGTAGCCCTTTGGACACTAGCTACAGGTACCTTTCAAAACCAACTGGGGACATGATGGGTGTGTCACAGGCATCTGCATCCAGGATACTCCACCAATTCCTGGATGCTATGGTCTCACATGCCAGTGAATATATATATTTTCCCCTAGACCCTGAGATGAGGGCCAATAATATGCAACATTTTTACTATGTAGCACACTACCCTGAAGTTCTGGGTGCCATAGATTGCACAGCTGTACACATCAAGGCACCACCTGGTGAGGAGGGTAGAATCTAGGTTAAACAAAAGGGATACCACTCAATCAACTGACAAGTTATGTGCATTGCCTAGGGTATTATCTTGAGTGTGTGTGCTAGCAGCTTTGGCAGTTATCACAAGCCCCATATCTGGCACTCATTACAGCTGTACAAGATGTTTGCTGGGGGAACATCTCACAGAGCCATTTACTGGGGGATACTGGCTACACCCTGGAACTGTAGATGATGATACCCATCAGAAATGCACACACACCCATGGATTAACACTATAATGAGGTGCATGCACAAACTAGGAACATCATAGAGCATGTGTTTGGGCTTTTGAAATCATGGTTCCAGTGCCTTGATACAATAAAAAATGAAATGCCATATATAATGTACTGGTGTAGCCCTGCAGTATACGCTAGCCAAATGTGCACAGATATTCACAATATGTACTATGGTGCACAATCTGATCCTGTGGAAACAGCTGCAGCAGGATCAGCAAAGGGAATGGATACATAGCCCCAAAACCAATGCCTAGGTCACCACTGCCACAATCAAAGGAGGACTCTGATGAGGAACCCCCCCGGTGATGTCCCTGTAGGCAGATGTAGACATGCTCAGTACACCCTGGCTGTGGCTAAGCAACAATGCATAGAACATTCACTGACATCCTAGGGAACTAGGGACTAACACTTTACTCCTACTCACATATGGATATGAAAATTGATGCCAGTTAAATCACACATCCTCTACCTATTCATGTATTGGCTGTGTCCTGCTCGCATCAAACAGAGTCAGCCCTGAACTACAGTTGTGTCAACTGCTGCGCTTGAAGGTAAGTCCATAACCTATGCAGTAGTATAGTGGATTGTTATGCTATGTCATTGTAGCTATGGACCGAGTAAATTATGCAGGCAACTATATTGGGCTCTTTGGACAGAAGTTACATCCACATGGAATTACAGACACCCATTCCACTGACATGTCACCATTTGTAGTTGGTAGGCCTCACACATTGAATATTCATGCAGTCCTACTACAACAAGTTACTGGTACTTCATTCAAGGGACATATTAGAAAGTGAGGTCAAATGATAGACAGACTAGTGTGTGTCCTAGCAGAACATGGGATTTTGGTCCTACACCCCTCAAGACAGCAGTGCACCCTTATAATTGCCATAACAATAAATCATCTATGCTGTATGAGCATTTCACATAGGTAGTATGCCACACAGCATCAGAACAGTAATGTACAATTTGAACTTACACATTATGTGTTAGTTAACTAAGAATAGCAAAGCACATATTTATACAGGTGATGGTGTGATGAATGATCTCCTGTCTACCAAGCAGCCTCTCTGGATCAAAGAACTAAGGCAGGTAGCTTATGTGACATTGTTTATGGTTCCGATCCAGAGATATCCAAATATTTGACATGTTAATAGTAATAGCTTTACAAAGTGTGTGTGTGTGTGTGTGCGTGTGCGTGTGCGTGTGTGTGTGTGTGTGTGTGTGTGTGTGTGTGTGTGTGTGTGTGTGTGTGTGTGTGTGTGTGCTACATTAGTATTAACCTAGTGCACATATCACTAACACATTTGCCTCCAAGACCTTTTTAAAAAAGTGATAGGTAATATTGGATTAGTTAGTATCAGAATTGTAAAGGTTGGGACTTGAAACCATACATCTGCATGCATATGTTGAAAATAGATCTATGGTCCACTTGCAACATGATGTACTATGACAAAAAAATGACAGCAATGAATGAAGAATTGTGTTGTGATCTAATTTATAGAGCCTTGTCAGGGCCATATACAAAACACTAATTAGTAAACTAGAACAACTAAGTTTTTATGCACTCTTGATAAGATGGATAGCTACATGAGTTACATATAAGACACTGCAAGTAT
Source organism: Protopterus annectens (assembly GCF_019279795.1). NCBI lineage: Eukaryota > Metazoa > Chordata > Ceratodontiformes > Protopteridae > Protopterus > Protopterus annectens. Next base: position 540,322,121 of record NC_056735.1, read on the forward strand.
CATACAGCAATTGGACAAGTGGAATAACTGGTTACAGCCAGGGTGTCCCACAGGGCTCTGTCCTAGGCCCAAACATGTTCAGATTTCTCTTTAAATGTATTCATTTCATTTGAGTTGTTCTACAGTCTATATGCAGATGACTTGAAATTGGGTATACTGAGTACAAGTGCTACAGATGGGGCAAATCTGTTAAATAACCTGACTAAATTGACAAGTTGGTCACAGGAGTATATTATGTTGTCAAATATATCACAAATTAAGCATATGAGATTTGAAAGACAAAAATAGAAAGGTAAATATTACATACGGCACATAGTGATTGAAACTGCAGATTCAATTATGGAACTGAGTATATAGATAGATCCATATTTGAGTTTTTGTCATCATATCATAATCCTTGCCAGGAGAATAGCTAGCTGTGGGCTGGAGTCAATTTATGGAACATGAAGTCTTTGATGCAAGCAATGCTCTGCTCATTTGCGTGCTGCTTAGCAAAGCGTAAACAAGCCTAAAATGCCACAGTGCATGCCTGTACACTTAGTTAAGCAGAACACAAATCTGTTGCTCCTTGCACAATTTTGTTTAAAAATGTATATGTGTATATATATATATATATATATATATATATATATATATATATATATATAGGTATAGGTATATTATTGTATTTCTATACATATATATGTATGTATTTGTGTATATGCCTGTATTGCTCAACATACCCAGATCAGGGAGAGTAAAGCTGCACTATGACACCTATAATGTTAGATGAAGGACAAAAAGGAAAGGCTCAACATTAGATAATGCACTAAAAATGTGTGGAAGTGCGTAGAATAACATGTGTTGCACTTGGAGGATTATTGAGGTATCTGAAGTTCTGAGTTCTGGCGGTCTTTTCAAACGTCATGTGTAAATGATACCACACATAAGTATGAGTCAAACCTTTGTACTTGCTGAAAACATCTGGACAGGAGTGAGTCATACCATGTCTCCCTTTTACAGCATGTGTAAAGCTTGAAAATGTGTGGCATTGTATATGAATACGTAAATATATTGTCTAGCCATCAAGCCATATGTTTTTATCTATGACAGCAACAACACCCACATTCACTACAGCCTGCCTGCATCTGATGGATTTCAACACACATACATCAACAACTGAACAAGGTGTGTACTGTACAGCAGTATTTAGCTTTGCCACAGTCTTGCCCATCAAAATGCAAACCGACACATATGCCCAACATGGGTGTTGTTGTCACATAGCAAGGCTACAAAACAGTTTTCTGATTGTTATGCTAATAGCTGCAGATCACAGTAGGAAGCAATTTGACTCTGCAGACTTCCCTAGCTGTTCAACACAGGCTTTGTTTATGTTATCTAGGATTACTTCTCCTGCAGTCACTTACAAAACAGACTTGAGCTGTGGCGCATGCATTAAGTGCAGTCATCCATAGTGTGTAAGACTAGATAGGTAGGGGTTCTAATCTCACTCCAGCCCACTTGCTGTGTTTTGGTGTGTAGGTGTAACTTCCTCAAAACAAATATGAATCCCACACTGACTTACAAACAAACAGGGGTTTGTACTTTTTTGGCCATTGCAGGTGATGCAAGCCTCCAAACTCTTATCCCTCACCAGGCTTGTGATGTCAACTACTATAAGACTACCTAAAGCCATATTACTATTAGACTTTACGCTGTGTCATGTGCTTTAAGTACTGTGATTTGAAGTGTGTTAACCTACATAGGTAGGGGTTCTAATCTTATAGCAGCAAACTTGGTGTGAGTGTGTGCTGTGCATTGTTCCTCATAAATGAATAGGTAGTGGAGCTATTCTCATTGTAGATACATTTGTGTGTATGTTACAGCATTTTACATCTGCCTATGGTATCATAGGCCCATTGCAATTTACTTGGCTAATGGCCCTAGTACCTTAAGAATCATACCCAAGGTGTTACCCTTATGTACATGATCAGCACTTACTGTTCCTGTCCAAGAGGGTCCCAGTCTGAACTACTGTGGTGTAATTATGGTCAACTATCCAGTCATATTGATTGCATCTACAAAGAGCCAATGATGTGCTCTTTTTGACATGATGTGGAAGTCTGTTCCAAAGGTGGGTGTGTTAAACTGTGGTAGACAATTGTCTTCCTCCAGCAGGTTGTATTAATATCACATGCCATGTTAAGGTCTTTACAGCGAGTAACCTGTGTACCATTTGACTTACAGATATGCAGCATTTAAAATGCAGCAGGGTCAGAGACTGTCTTGTTTGCAAGCCAGAGATCACCTCTGAGTTATCTGTAAGTCACACACTGAAGTGACAGTGATATCAAGTGATCACCATGGACAGATGCTGAAGACGTGACTTCCCCTTGTGAGGAAACTATGTGGTCTCTCCAATTGCCACAGGTGCTTGGAATGGTACATACTAAAAGGACCATTACACTCAACTGTTGGTTTGCAGAGGGAAGAGAAATGGAGGTTATGAAGACTACAATTTCTGGAGACAATGACTCATTTATTACATGAGCTTGATGGAATGCCCTTCTTGACTGCGGAGACATGGTAATCTAAGGTAAGTTAGCTGCCAACCTGAGTGCCCATGTCTCCATTCCCTGACTATGTATGTCAGGTTTTGCTATTGATGTGGTACTTAGCAGGAACATCACTGTTACCAAAAGCAATGATAATACATATATTTGCATGGCTTCTAAGGCCATTGCTTTGGCAACAATCATTTGTTCAAGACAGACCCTTGTGTAGGATGGTGACATACTTTGGAGACTCTATGACCACTCCCAGTTTGCAGAATTCAGCAAACCTTGTCAGTCACAGACATGTACTTTATGCCTGTACTTTGGAGAAATGGATTAAAATAGTACAGGACTCATGACTAAACCCTGTAGAACACAACTGGATAGATCTCAACAACTGAAGGTGGATTCCCCCATTTTGACGATATGACTTCTAACACTAAGGCAGTGAATGACCCCTCTAATGATATAAGGATTTTTGTCTAGTGGTTGCATTTGTCAATGATGGCATATATTTTGGCTAATTCTAGGTAGGCTGTATGCACAGACTTTCCTTCATCCATGCCCTAGCTGACTGTCTCAAAGACATCCACCAGGTTTAACAGGTATGATTTCCCTTTGACAAATCCAAACTGTGTAGGGTCAACTGTGTGGAGATTACCTATATCTTTGTTGATAAGGCCTGTGATAATTTGTCCCATTGCCTTGCAGATATGTCTAGTCAGGATGATAGGTATATAGTTTTTGGGGTCAGTGGATGCACCGGCTCTGTGTAAGTGGATAATAGTGGCTGTTTCCATTCAGCTGGGAGAAAGTTGGTGGTTACACTTTGATTGCCAAGAGTTCCCAATGATGTTAGTACTCCATGTTGGAGACCATGTAGGACTCAGGCAGTGATGTTATCATGTCCCATAGATGCTGTGTTTCTGCTCACAGAGAGGCTATTTTTGACCTGCTCTTTACAGGTGGTAGGGATGTCATAGGGTACATGTGGTGGGGACAGGGGAGTGATGGTTTCACAAAACCTGTTGGCCAACATGTCAGCTATGTTGACGGGTGCTGCTTATGAGGTATCATTAACCATGAGTTCAGCACACATGCAAGCCTTTCCTTTTGGGTTACAGATGTAACTATAGAATGCCTTGTGGCTGTCCTTTGTGAAGGAGGCTAACTTGGACCCATACTTTGTTCTGGAAGACTTCACAAAAACACTAATTTGCTAGTTTTAGCTGAGGAGGAAGTGTTTCATGTTTAGGGGGTATCCCTCCCTCCTACCCTTAGACAGCAATGTCTTCCTATTATAGTAAAGCCTGTTACTGCCACTTGTCCACCAGGCAGGTTTGCTTCACCATGAGAAGCGTGTTGTGCTCATGTCAAGTACAGCTGAGTCAGTGCAGTCATGCAGGTGTTTATATAATTCATTGGTGTAGATCTCGGCATAGTTGCAAATTACATCTTAGGGAGGAAGTGCAATGAAGCCATTTATACCAAGCTATAGGGGATTATAATCTGGAATGGTGAATGTCTTCTGTGTATTTGCTGCAAGAGTGGGTATCAGGTGTGATAACTACTTTGAGTAAGACCATTCTGAGGTCAGATCTCACTCGGGAGTGCCTTACAGTGGGGATGCTATTGGTGCTCACCCATATTGTTAAGCACCCAATCAAGTATGTCATGTCTGTCATCACACAGTCTGGAGAGGTGCTTGTCAAGTCTTACACAACATGAACTATGATGTAGTCATAACAGTACCTATTATTGATTTCACTGTATGTGAAATATACCACATCCAGGCACCTCACAGAGAGCTGACTACGACCCTTACCTTATCTAGCCTGGTGAGGGGATATAAATGTGACTCACGATGTAATAACCTATGACTAATATGTTTGCATTTCTGTTTTGCAGTAAGGGTTTGACCAGTGAGAGAGTGGTAAATTAGCTATTATGTCTGCTCTGTTTTGCAGGGGTACTATTATGTGTAGCATGCTTGTGTAGCTATTTGTGAGGTGAATGATGATATGTATGTTTCTGGAATGGACCTCTGCATATGTAGGTAGATGTGATGTGGGTTTGAGGTGAGGTGGGCATGTTGGCACCCCGCTCATTGTCATATGTACTGTCAGGTGTGTGACAGAGCATGGATGCATGGATACAAGGTTTTTAATGTAGCTGCATGTCACACACATTATGTTTGTGAGGAGTAGGAGTACAGGTCTGAGGATGTTGTCAACATCTCTGCAACAGTCAGAGAGAATGCCATTAGCAATAGATTATTGCTTGTGTTTACATCACAACAGACCAGGGTTAGGCAGTGACCAGACAGATGCTTGCAAGTAACATATTATTACATTGATGGTGTCATCCTTAGGCAAAACAGTACCTGACAGTGTGGGATGGCATGGTAGCTTGAGTACACTGCTTTGTCAGGTTTATGGCACTTGAATGCTCCATAATCCTGTTATTAGGCATGGTCGGAAAAGCATACCTACAAATGTGACAATGCCCAACCCCAGCAAAGTAAGGGTCATGCTGCTAAACCCTTGGGGTTCACAGCCTTAAACACACTCTGTGTAGGCAGTCTTAGCAGTGAAGATATGTGCGTCTGTGCATGCACAGAAAACTTGTTCAACTTTGGTGTCATTACATTAGGCTTTCAAATCTGCAGTGTCTATCAAACTACCAGATAGCAAATGTGTGTTCTGTCAAATAATGTAGGAACACGATTTAGTGTTCCAGGAACATAAATGTACAGTATGACATACCTAGGACATGTCACATGTGGGAGAGACAAAGACATTGCCCAAAGTTGGCCAGCCATCTGCAGTAGGCCTCACATCCATGTCATACAGATCATTACTATTACGCTTTTGAAGACCAGGCTCCATGAATTGCTGTGAAACTGTCACCTAACATGGATAACTGCTGCTGTGGAGCTTGATTGAGCAACCTTGGACATCTATGTCACCTGACACTTAACCTTATACTGTGATGCAGCAGCTGTGCTCCAAATCACCATCGGGTTGGTGCCCTATTCAAATGCTATGACCCTTGGAACCCAAGGCATAATATATGCAAATGTCAAATGATTGGTCTGGTTGCTAATTAAGGCATCTATCTGGAAAAAGCTACAACAAGCCTACAGAGCCTTGCATCATGTGTGACAAGTCTGTGGATCAACAAACAGGCTGTGGCCCACTTCGTATGTTGAGCTTGGTGCTAACATTTTGCTTCTGGTGAGAGACAAAGAATATGGACTTTGTATCTCACCACAGTGAGGCCATGTTGATGGCAGCAATAGTAGTAGCCAGGCAGCAACAATTCAGGTGTCTCCCCTCTTTTCAGCACCCTTCATAATGTAAATTTTCTTTCCCAATATGCACTGCTTGATTAGTGTGTAACTTCGAAATAACTGCCTAAATACACCATCCTTAACTTTACATAGTGTATGTATTACATTAACCTCTGGTGTTTGGCAGTGTTCTGTGCAGGACCAAACACCTTGGGTGACATTTTCCTTGGAAACCATGATGGTATTAACTCCAGTACTGACTTGCCCACAGGACAACTAGCATGCACTGTCAAGCATTGTCCCCATAGTTCCAGAACAAATATTTGTGACAGTGAGTGATATACTCAATACAACTGTGTAATCAATAATAAAGGATCTGTTGCCTTGGATATGAGGATTCCTACTGTGACCTTTGCCACCCTGTTGGATACGGGCATCCCGAGGCACCGTACAAATTCCAACATGTTTACTGACAGCCACTTCATTATCAAACAGAATGATGGCGTGTGAGGAAATGTATATATGCAATGACACTGGAGGCAAAGCTCTCACATAAAAGTACTCCTAATGTCAATAAGGTAGTCAGTGGTGCACATGCCTCAGCCATCACACAAAATCCAAAGCAGACATGAGCTGAGGCACTGACATGTAACTGACATGTCACGAAAACCTTATAGAGAATGTCCAGATAACAAATACCCTTAGCAGCTCCATATGCAGACTGTGAAAACAACACACATATCAACACATAGAGCAACATGTCATGGAGGAACAACCTATAAGGTCATAGGTCAAGCCAATACACAATCCGACATTCTAGTCATTGCTGACTTCATGCAAATGAGGGGCTGCCATTGAATTCCACACTGACACTAATGTTCTCCAGGAGGGGCTGACACAGACATGCATTTGTCATCAGAGCCATGGGCTAACACAAAATACCAAGAAATGCACAATACTATCCTTTGGGAAGTCATCCACCCCTTGTAACAACTGTATGACCAGCAAACCTCAAACAGTTAGCCAAGTAGTAAGTGACTTATGCACACAGATATTGATTTACCCTATGCCTGTCATGTGTCTGTAATATTGTGGACATCATCCTCTGTGTTGCACAACCTATAAACAAAGGTATGGCATGTAAACCAAGGAAGCCATTGTTCTGCTGTAATCAGCATGCAGCACACCTATGCTTGGTGCAATGTCACCTTTGGTATGTAACTAGCCAGGCATATTTGACAACTGTAACATATACAGAGGTTCCTCAGGAAAGCACTACATGGTGTACGTAACATGTCCTATGCAGACCACGTAAAGGCCCTATCTGTGTAGTCTATCCCCTACCTGCTTTGGAGGGGTGGTGTATACTTCCCATGCAGGGTGGTATCAGACCCCACTGTGGACATCTTGCATATCCACAAAACAAGTAACAGAATTACCTGTTCTACAGTCCTACGGCTTGACAGTGATATATATATAAGACATATTGGAGAGACAGATATGTAACCCAGAGACTACTCCCTATATAGAACTGGCTCCACATCAATGTGAAGCACATTTCCACCCTATAGCAAATCAAGTGCAAGTTACACAATTGGATGGGAAACAGGATAATCATACCTGCTAGTGAACCAATGTCTAAAATGGGCACAGGGAAACTGCGGATGGTTCATCCCCCACAACACAGCCACTGAAGCGACAGTAGCCACACTACCCTGCTCAATGTCCCAACCCTCCAACTGTCCAATATCTGTAGCCACAGGGGACTGAGTATGTGTAGGCATACAGGTTGTTTATGGTGATAATGAAGGCAGATGAGGGATGTCAACCTCTGTCAAATTCAGCTCCTGCAACCCTCAGCTGTGCCTCACTTTGCCCACCATCATCACCAGAGTCTGAGGAGGCACTAACATCAGCTTGTTATGGGGACAAAGACCACCCTCCCTTGTCACCTGTGATAAAAAGGGTAACGCATTACATTAATACCTGCACTACTACACTCTGCAGTACTATGTTGCAATATAAGTTAAGCTGTAAACTACTGCTGTCACTATTATATACTTGTATAACCCACAACCTCATACAGTAGGACATGAGGACATTACTTTTCTGACCCACATGTGTAATCATTTGGAAATAAATGCTTTTTAAACAAGAATCTCATGAGGAAAACATAAATGATGTACACTGCTGACAAAACTCTGCACAGTTGACAGTTATGGCAATCTGTAAAGTCCTTTCAATACTGTCAAATCAATCACTGTGGTCACACCTACAAGGCATAGGTATGCGTCTAAACTGTGTACAGTCAGAAAATATCTGTACAGTTGGCAGTCATACAGGCAGTACATCAATCCAGCCAGCAGGCCTGTGATGACACATGAGCAAATACAGTGAACTAAATCGACATCTCTGACAAAACAGTTTTGTACTTACCAGCAGCAGGAGCACAGCCTCTTCCTATTCCTGATGCTCCTGAAAAAATGTGAGGGAGAGGTAATGTACACAGCAGTGCATGTGGCAGTATAACAGGGCTAATACTTCAAAATATCTCACTTTTAAATTAGCTGCTATGTTAACAGGTATATGGGTCACAAGCTGTGCATGAGTTTAAAACTGCAGCTAAGCTACCCCCCAAAACAACTGACACCCATTTAAAACTATGTACACCCTGATACACTGACAGCTACAATATTCCAATGGTGATTCAACTAAACATACCTGGATGCTCCTATTGAGTGGAAGCGGTAGCACCTACATCCACGACATACGGGGATATGGATGTCTGGGGGCTGTCCTGTGTTACAAGGTTCAGCAGGGATTCTGCAGTGGCTGGCAGAGGTTGTTCTCCTGCAGACACACCACCAGTGAACTGACAATTCCTGGCTATGTCCACTGCATGTCTGCATGCCATATTGATCGTATCTGTTGCATGATGTCGCACTTGCTCATATGTGTGATTCTGGTGACCCACAGCATTAATGTTGTGCACCAGTTTGTCACACAAGGCTGTATGCTCTTGCCTGGTTGCCCTCCCTCTGGATTGCAGGACTTGGTGGTCATTTTCAGTGAAAGGTGGACATCATCTGGCATGCATGATATCTCCTGAAATGCAAATAAATCAGAACAGATGTCAGGATAACATACGTCGGAGTACAGTAAGTGGAGCTACAGCAACAAAAGAAGCCTATTGGTATTCCCTGTTGGATTACACATCTCTTAATCAACAGTGTGCAAGACATACAAAAGTTATGGAAACAAGTAGGATAGTACCAATAGTAACCCACTGCTGCTTGCGACATGACAGATACTCATATATGATCACACGACAAACATAGGATTCCATTGTAGTGAGCCCCATTGCAGGGAAGCTGACACCCATAGCATATGTATAAACAACAATGCCTACCAAATAGCAGGGTACTACTACAACTGTTAACAAAGGAAGTATCCAGGAGACCTGTGTACCTAGTTAATACAGAGTATTAAATCCTTGTTTTACTCTACATCCTCTGTAGGTGTAACACAGATGGAGACTGCTAGCATGTCATCATTACATTTGTAAGAAAGCCTTATTGATGTAAACCCCATTCCTCCTACGTAAATTCAAACATATGCATCATGTTGAAAACAAAATGGTTACATACCTGGAGTACAAAACTCTTCTATTGAAAGATACAGCTATATGAGTACTGTGTGAATGAGTTAAGCATACAAACTAATTCTCATAACCAGTGGTTACCCCAGCTAGGTGTTTGCCTTTTTAAGATGGGTTTCAATAGCAGCTGATTGCCTCTGAACCAATATGTGGTTCAGGAATGCTACATGCAGCATATACAGCTGATTTGCAATATAGTCAGACAATCCCATGCAGCAACTCAACAATATATAAGGCCTCAATGTAGATTCCATCCCCTTTCTCACATTTGAGTTGATAATTGCTGGGATAGGGATTATGCCAGCATAGACTGAATGTTTGTAGCAGCTACTTGTTGCATAATGATGTGTGTGCTACAGGCTGAAGCTGCTGCTTCAGCTACAGGCAATAGGCATAGTTAGAGAGGCTGCAGAATGTGCAGCGCAACAAGACTTAAGAGTAACTCTGTGACCTGTGGCAGCCTTGGTGTACAGCCAGAGCATGATTGAGGGAACACATCTTACTGGAATGTGAGGTATGTGTTTAAAGTAAGTATGTTAGTCAAAGGTATCATTAACAGAGTGAAGGGAAACATGATTGTTGTATTCTAGAACAAGGTAGGAGGTACATAACCATTTTGTCAATCAGTCGGATAACTGACAAGTCATCTGCAATGTCATGGTGGTCATCTGGAATGTGTGTGCTAGCAACTGCTGCTTGTAGCAAGAGCTCTATATATGTATGTAACTTGTGCTGCTGTGGTTGTCTGTAATATCACTAGCAAATCATTGTGGGCTGAAGTCTGTTATGAGTGGGCCTCATTTGAATTATGTACTTGGTATGTATGGGAATTTGTACTGATGCATAACCTGACATTCTATGCACATTCTAGTGTTGTAATAGGAATAATTTAAATGTGGTCCTCTCTGTAGGCCTTTGACTGCCATTATTTATCATAGGATCATAGTAGGTTACTAGGCTAATGGCCCTGGGGCCCTTTTCAAGGTTAGCCAAGAGTTTATCCCCAAAATGAAACCTCAGTCAGCACCTGTCATCCCTGTTAATAAGGGACACAGGTGAAACCCCTGTGGCAAATTTGTGGTTTCCCATCTACTCATCAAGATTTTGCTTGAAGAGGGTCAGTGAGGTGCTCTGTTTGACATGTATGGGAAGTTTATTCCAGAGACAAGACAGCCTCTGGTAGACAAACCTGTCTCTCCAGCAAGATTTTTGATGTCACATATTAGATTCAGGCCTTTTGAGCAGGTAATGTGTGAGGAGTTAGACTTGTGGATATGCAGCATCTCTAGTCAGGCAGGGTCCGAGATTGCCTTGTAGGCGAGACACAGATCACCCCTCAGCAATCTGTACAATACCAAATAGAGTGGTAGTGATTTGAGCCTGTCCCCATAGGGCAGGTGTTGGAGGCCATGGATTCTCTTTGTGATGTATTTCAGTGGCCTTTCCAATTGGTTCAGATGTTTGGAGAGATACATACCAAACTGGGCATTATACTCAATTATTGGTCTAATGAGGGAGCAGTATAGAGAGGTAATGACCTCCTTTTTCTGGATGCAATCCTTTCACTTATGCAGTGAACCAAGTAAAAGGCTTTTCTGACCACTGCCGTTACATGATGATCGAACTTGAGGTTATCAACCTGAGTGCCCAGGTCTGTCACCACAGATTGTGTGCTTAGGGGGTTGCCATTGATGTGGTAATCAGTAGGGGCCATGTTTTTGCCAAATGGTATGATGATACATTTTTTTGCATTTAGCTTGAGGCCATGACTTTGGCACCAATCATTATTTGCTGTGAAACCCTCTTGCAGTATGTTAACATCATTTGGGGAGTCAAAGACAGCACCCAACATACAGTCATCCACACACTTGGTCAGCCACAGGCCCTTTGTCTTTGCCTGGACTTCTGAGAAATAGATGCCAAACAGTAGGGGCCCCAGGATGGATCCCTGGGGAACTCAACTAGTGATAGGTCTGCTATCAGAGGTGGAGGCACCTATTTTGACTTTGAGGGTCTTGTCGGTGAGCCAGTTGGCCTCCCTCCTAATGCGATACAGATTTATACCAAGTCGTGTTTGGTTTTCAAAGATGCCTAAGTGGGGGACTGTGTCAAAGGTCTTGGCCAGGTCAAGGCAAGCTGTGTGTACTGACTTTCCTATTATCCAGGCCTTGGTGACAGTCTCAAGGAAATCAACCAGGTTCAGAAGGCATGATCTTTCCTTGACAAATCCAAACTGGGTGAAGTTGAGTGATTGGAGATTGCCCATGTCCTTGTTTATGAGATCTATAATAATACATTTTATGGCTTTACAGATCAGACTTGTCAAGCTAATGGGGTGATAGTTTCCAGGGTCAATAGTGGAACCACCTTTGTTCAAGTGGATGACAATGGCAGTTCTCCACTTTGCTGGAATGAAGCCTGTACATAGGCTGTAGTTGAATAGGGTGTTCAATGGTGAAGTCAGTTCTTGCTGGAGATGGTGCAGAATAAAGGCTAGGATACTATCAGGTCCCATGGAAGCTGTGTTCTTTGTCTTGGATAGGGGCTTTAGCTCTTGATCTGTGGAGATGTCAGGTGCGGGACAAGTATCAGGGATGTTGAAAGTGCCTTTGTGGGAGAGGAGGATGAAGTTTGTGCTGAACCTATCTGCTAGCAGGTTGGCTAAGTCAACAGGATCGGGGTAAGTGATACTGTTAAGTACTGATTCTGAACAAATCTGGGCTTTGCCGTGGAAGTTCCAGATGTAACTGAAGAAGGCTTTGTGGTTTCCCTTTGTTTTGGAGGCTAGTTTTGATTCATAATTGGCTTTGGAGGCTTTCACTAGTGATCTAATTTGCTTGTTGTGGCTAAGGAGGAAGTTTTTCCAATTTGGAATATATTCCATTTTACTATTGGACAACAGTTTCTTCCATTTGTTTTAAAGCCTGTTGATAGAGGATGTCCACTAAACATGTTTGTGTTTCCTTGAGGAGCAGGTTTTAGTTCTATTGGGTATGGCTGGGTTCATGCAGTTGTACAAGTGCTTGTATGTTGCACTGGCATACTGTTCAGCATAGTTGTCTGAATCCTCTGAGGGGGGCGGTAGTGTGAGGCTAAAGATACCCCCCCTAAGGAGGTTGTAGTCAGATTTTGAGAAGTTTTTAGCCTGATTATGGCTGGGTATGGGGGCTGGGTGGGATAGAAACTTTGAATGAGAAAGTCCAATGATCTGATCTCGCCAGGAAAGAACATACTATGGGAGTGGTGCAGCGGACATCCATGTTGGTGACGGCCAAGTCCAGAATGTTATCTCCCCTTGTGGGGGATGAGACAAGCTGGTCTAGTGGATTAGAACTGATGAAGTCAAAGAATCGTTGAGTGAGTGCATTAGTGCAGGAATAGTTCACCCAGTCTATGGTGGGGTAGTTGAAGTCACCAAGGATCAGGATATTAGGTTGTACCTTAATGGGACTGGATCTTCACTGTTCCTGTGGAGGCAGTGGTTGATGCTGGAGCCTGGGGCAAGGCTGCCCCATCAGAATGGACAGCATGCTCTCCAACCAGAGTAGGTGTGCACCAACAATTTGGTGCAGCAGCCCAAGCACCATGCCTGGCAGTTCATCATGGGTGACATAAGCACCCCCTCCACTTCCAGAGGGGGAACGACACCAGCATGTGGTGCTGAACTACCTGAAGGAGCAGGTAGTGCAGGGGCAGCAGAGGGGGCACCACCAGGCTGTGGCCCAGATTTGCTGGGTCCCGGTGTTGCAGCCAGGGGAGCCAAGGTAGGTGAATCACCTGAAACCACCTTACGTTGTTGTGCTGTAAGAAATTAAATATAAAATTAAGGTAAAAAATAAACATAACCAAACAAATGTAATTAATAACATAACAGTAAATAATAATGAGTAATATAAATAACTAGAAAGGATTATAAGGAACACAACAATAAATAATGTAAGTGAAAGTATTTGAACAGTAAAACAATATTAAATTATACATAAGGCCAACTTAAGAGATAATTACAAATAATATATTAATATCAAATCATAATAATACATTTAATTAATAAACTAAAGAAGAAAATGGGTGGGGTGAGAGAGAAAAAAGAACATTAGTAACTTCATAGATAATATAACTACACAGACTACTACTACATACTTCTACATATGAAAGATTTCAGTTGTTAGAACAGTGACTGCCAATATTGTGTAGATGATGTTGCATGTACATAGCTCTCAAACTGTTAGCATGGAACATTATGGGCCAAGCTCTATCAAATCACAGTACAAAGGCACAACTACAGGGAAAATTTTTACATAGTGTGCTCATACCTTAGTACCAAGGAGTTCTGATAACAGATTTGACATTAAATTGCATTCCAAGTAATGTCATATATCTGTAAATCAAGGACCAGACATATGGGGCTGTAGACATTACATTCTGCAAAAATTGTTACAGTTGAGAGGTATGTTCATGTACACTAATTACAGGTAGCTCGTCATTTCTCACTGTCGTGAGATTAGAGCCCACAAGCAGTGACTACAGAAATAATCTGCACTTTATTTGAATATAATGAATTATCAAAACACTGTCTCCTTTAAAACTTTTATTGTGACGTGTGAGATTGTACATTTGCCCACATGCATAACTATGTCTGGTATCAGACTAGAACCCACAAGCAGTAACCACAAGAATAATGAGCACTTTATTTGAAAACATTACTTATCATCTCCTTTTACACTTTACTGCTTAATTTTGCTTCAAATCTGGGATTTACACACATGTATCATCTGTTTAAGACATCTGTTAACTTACCCATATCCCCTGTTTATTTAATGAGTGCTATCTGCAGCACATTTCAGATAAAATTATCAGAACACAAGCTTGACCCTTAATCGCACTACATTTACTTCTGACATTTGTTGTTGCATTATTTATTAGTTCATATGTAACAGTTGACTGGTGTCAGATTAAAACACACATGCAGTGAGTATAGGAATAATGAACACTTTTTTGAAAACATTACTTATGAAAGAAGCACCTTCTCCTTTTATAATTTATTGATAATATTGCTTCAAATCTGGGCTTTAGACACATCGATAGCTGTCCAGGACTTCCGTTAACTTACCCATATACCATGTTCATTTACTTGCTGAGTGCAATATACAGCATGTTTCAGACAAAATGAGCAGAACACAGGTTTGAACCTTAATCTGAGTATTGCACTACATTTATTTCTGATATTTGTTTGTGCATTCTTTATTCATTCACATGTAACAGTTGACTGGTGTCAGATTAAAACACACATGTAGTGAACAGAAGAATAGTGAACACTTTTATATGAAAATATTACTTATCAAACCATCACATTTTATAATATATTGATTAATGTTGCTTCAACACTGGCATTTAGACCGTGGATAGCTGTCTATGACTTTGGTTAACATAAAAAAAGGAAGCCAATCTGGTGGTCCCCTGCCATAAACAAACTTTACAACAAAAGGAAGAAGCAGTTGCAGAAAAGAAGAAGATCCCAGGATGCAAAAAACTCCCTTACCAGCCTCAGTAAGAAACCGAGATCCCTGATAAAATCCTCCAAAGCTAGTTACGAAAATAAAATTACCAAAGATTCCAAAGTCAACCACAAGGCATTCTATAACTATGTCAAGTATCTAAATGGCAATGCTCAGATCTGCTCTGAGATAAAACAGAATGGCATTAAATATACTAATCCCAAGGATATTGCCAATATCCTGGCAGATCGATTCAGTGCCAACTTCACCCCCTCTCACCCCCTAAATTGCCCACCTCAATAGCGGAAGATTGCCAAATTCTGGTAATAACGGCTACACAGGTAAAAAACGTACTCTCCTAAGCTAAGAATACAGCATCCATGGGACCAGATGACATCGCAGGCTGTGTACTACATGAACTACAATATGAACTGGCACCTCACCTAAGTGTCATGTTTAATCATAGCCTCACCTCAGGTTTCGTGCCCACTGAGTGGCACAGAGCTACAGTTATCCCACTCCACAAGGGGGGATCCACCTTGGATCCCGGAAACTATCGTCCCATCAGCCAGACGAGCCTTATCTGCAAGGCCATGGAGCGTATTATGGAATGTATAAACAAAGACACTGGCAACCTTCAAACACTGGACCCCACCCAGTTTGGGTTCATGAAGGGCCGTTCTTGTCTCCTGAACCTGATTGACTTCTTCAAATCAGTCTCCAGAGCCATGGACAAGGGTAAGGTGGTCCACACAGCCTATCTAGACCTTGCCAAGGCCTTTGACACCATCCCCAACTCTGGAATCATAGATAAACTTACTAAGCTGGGCATTAATCCCTATGTCACCCAATGGGTTGCTAACTGGCTTTCTGATAGATCCCACACTGTAAAAGTAGCCGACTCCAGTGACAAGTGGAGTACCTCAGGGTTCAGTCCTGGGACCACTCTTGTCTGGCATCTACTTCTCTGAAGTACAGGCCAACACTAAGGAACTCTGGCTAACAAAGTTCGCAGATAACTGCAAACTGGGAGCCATTATTGAATCCCCAAATGATGTGAATACTCTACAGGCCTTACAGAAACAGATGCTTGGTGCCAGAGCCATGGGCTCAAGCTCAATGCCAAAAAATGTATAGTTATCCCCTTTGGGAAAAAACATGTACCCATGAATTACCATATAGGTAGCAGTACACTAAACAATGAAAGTGTGATAAGAGACTTAGGGACACAGGTGGACAGTGGTCTCACCTTCGATAACCACATCGCCACAACAGTCATGAAATCCTTCTATGCGGCACACCTCATCACTAAGGGCTTTTCATCCAGAAAAAAGGAGGTCATTGTCCCAGTGTACTCATCCCTCATTAGACCCATTATAGAAAACAATGCCCCATTTGGAATGTACCTCTCAAGACATCTGCAACAATTGGAAAGGCCACAGAAATACCTCACTAAAAGAATCACAGGCCTAAAGCAGGTGCCCTACGCTGACCACCTTAAAAAACTCCAGCTATACTCTGTCGCATATCATCTACTCAGAGGCAATCTCTGCTTAACATACAAGGCCATGTCAAACCCAGAGCTGTTGGACATGCTACACTTAAAGAAATCTCAATCCCTCAGAGCCACACACTCCAGGGATCTAAACCTTGTCATCACAATAAACAAAACATGCTGAAGGGATAGGTTCCTGACCCAGAGACTCCCCAGACTCTGGAATAGATTGCCCATACATGTCAAGCAGAGTGCCTCATTGGCCCTCTTCAAAAGGAACCTTGACGATTGGATGGGAGAAAGAAATTCACCCCGGGGATCACGTCAGTCGCCCTTCTAGACAGGGGTCCAGGGAAGTAAATAGTGTGGAAAGAAATAGCCAGGGAATTGTTATGGCTAGGCTTGTATAGGCCCTAGGGCTGATAGCCTAGTACCAACCTATGAACCTATGAACCTTACCCATATCCCTGTTTTTTTATTGAGTGCAACCTACAGCATACTTCAAACAATGAGCAGACCAGAACCATGACTCCTAATTTGGGCAGATCACAACATTAACTGATGGTTGGAAGCTATGCTACAAAGTACTGCATGCTTATTTGCCTTACCATTTCAGATATGCACTCCCACATTAATAAAGATGTAGGATGTCCTAGGTATTTCCTACATGACTGTTAGGACTGCAACATCTGCATTTAACGTACTATACTGTACTATTAAGTTGTGCATTAAGTTATTACTTTGATGATTTTCTTACTTACCAAATACTGCCTCATCCTGGCCAGATGCCTAGCATGGGACTGCACATTGCAAGCCATCTGTTCTGCAGCTGTGGTAAGAGAAGCAAACCATTATACATATCAGTTTTGCACACATTCAGCTTGTATATTTATAAATTACTGGAAAACATACTTGTATATCTGTGGGGACCATCCATCTCTAGCATCTTGGACCCAGGCATCCAAGGTTCCCCTCTTCCTATGCTTCAGGTCATCATAGTGGTAACAACACTGCTCAACAATGCAGGGGATACCAGTAACACTGGTTTGGTCCCTGGCCAATTTATCCCAGGCCTCTGACTTGCACTCTGAGTCCTCGTACTCACCTGCAGCATCCAGGTTCTGTATCTCTCTACCAGGAGTCCAATAAAACCTTTGGACTCCTGCATACCCCACTTTTGCACCAAAAAGCTTGTTCCCTCACCAATTCCAGCAGCCATACCCACAGTCAAGGTCGGGCTTCAAGGAATGATGTAACATTCCAGCCTATTGGCCTTTATATAGGCTGCATTCCTGCCCTTGCATGTCATACTGTAACTTTCAAAACAGCATCGCTTCACTTACCATTGCCCAAACTTGCAAACCCATGTTTAATTGAAGTTTAGCAATACATAGCTTTTCTAACCATTTCTAAATGTAACAATTATTTAATTTAAAGTTAACTGATGTTTCAGTCACCTGACAAAGTTACACAGCACTGTATGTAAAGATCATTACTACCCAGGACTAGAACCCACGATTTACTACAATGTGGGTCATGACTCAAACTATCTAGCCACTGAGATAGGGAAGGGAACTCCAATATCTGCAGATATACTGGGAAGGTGCCTGTAAGCTTAACGCAGCTTCGCCACATGAGTTTGCGTGTTGCTAAGCACAGCAGACTTAAAACAATTGAAGGAATTTTTAGCTGTCTAGCAGATGTGTACTACTTAAATATGCCTCACTACTCCTAGCTAAGTGACGTGCTGCATTGCACAAACAAGCACATGAAAAGGTAAAAAAAAAAGGGGTAATATCGAATGCACCCAGTTTCTATTTTTAGATGTCTAGAGGATGTCTACTGCTTAAGTACACTATGCTACACCTAGCTAAGTGACATGTCACATTGCACAAACAAGCACAGGAAAAGTAAAAAAAAAAATGTTTAACAATTAAAAATTATTAACATTGAATGCATCCAGTTTCTATTCTTAGATGTCTAGCAGATGTCTGATGTATATTTGTGAAAAACCAAACAATGCACCACAGTGCACAAACAAGCACATAACTAAAAAAAAAGTAATAAAACTACAATTTAATGAAATAAAATAAATGGTAATTTTTCAGTCCAGTTTAATGGCCCAAAAGATATTGTGCTATGCTTACTAACTGTCCAGAATTTTTTTGGGCATGTCCAGAATTAAGGGACAGCCTGGAAAGTCAGTCTTACATGGATTCAATATCTGTGTTGCTGTGATCTCCCTCAGCAGAGTGCCATAATAAATATGCTGGCATGCTGCTGAGGAGGAACCGTGGCCATGTACATGGATACATTCCATGTAGGCTCTACACGGACCATACATGGATTTTATTGAATCCTGGGTATAGATTTTTTTTTTATTGGAACTCAAGCACAAATACACTCAGCTACAAGTTACGGGTCACATCGCATCTTTAGCATTACACAGTAGTTTGCAGTTCAAACTGCTATTAGTGTGTAAAAAATAGTAATTAAACTCTTTATTTATTTATTTATTTATTTATTTTTATGAGAAACTTGGGGGTAGGCTGCAGCTCAGCAGTCCGGTACCATGAGCTGCCCCTGATGACTAGTTAGATGATGACAGCAAATGAACATTCATTAACAAACATTATCTTTTTATCAGAATGTATGGAGCATGTGTTAAAGAAACAATTTCTTTGTGTTCCATAAAAATTAAATTCAAGGAGAGTGGCTGTGGAAGTCACTGTGGCTCAAAACTATTCCATCTTGGTCACATCTTACTGGAAACATAATTTTTATATCACCATGAAGTCTTTAAAGACATTAATTTTATATATACATATATATATATATATATATATATATATATATATATATATATATATATATATATATATATACACACACACACACACACACACACACACACACACACACACACACACACATATATCTATATCTATATCTATATATAAAAAAAAAAAATATATATATATATATATATATATATAGAGAGAGAGAGAGAGATTGGGGAAAAAACAATGAGGATGATGATTTGCTTGGTTTGCTTGCTTTCAAGTACAACAAACACAATAGAAATTTACTATTTATGTTTAAGCATTTGGAAGGAGATTTCACTTAGAAATATTGAAGCAAAAGTCCATTCAAAACCAGTGTGTAGAAATTACTTATTGTATTACCTCTTATGCATTTCAACTATCTAAAGAAAATATATTAAAAGGACAGTGCCTTAGGATTCACAATTTCATTTCAACACACACTGAAGCGGAGACAATAATGGATAGACTACTTGCTAAACTCAAATTCAGGAGGTATCCACAGAAAACTTTGGAACAGGTCAAAAGGGAAATAATTATTTTAACAAGAAACACAACTGAAAGAATAAGCCATATAGGGGTTCCCATTAGAATGACGAAAATGCATTTTGTCGAATGCGTTTTCATCGACACATACAGAGCAAACGGGCAAAACAGCAAAGTGGCTGTTCAGAGAATTCTTTCCCTGGGAAAAAAGTTCCTTGACCACTTTGTTGCTTTGCCATGTCCTGCAGTGCAGTGTGGTCCCTTGTCCTTTATAGCTCCCGAGCATGAATGTGCAAAAGTTACTGACCTTAGGGTTAGGGTGTGGGTTAAGGTAAGTGCATATGTATGAAAGTGTTTACTGCTTTTTTTTGTGTTAGATGTATGGTTGAGTTACATGTGTATGTGTTTTCAGCTGTTTACTTTTGTTTTTGGGGGGTAGAATTAGGGTTAATGTACATGTGCATGTGTTTGGAGCTGTTTACATAAATTTGAAAGAGTTCATAGATGCATAGGTAGGTACTAGGCTATCTGCCAGAGGGCATTTATAAGCCTAGCCAGAGTGTGTCAGCTTTCACCGCCTCATTGATTAATTAACTGAGCCTCTCTCAAGAAGAGCCAATGAAGTGATCCCAGGGGTGTATTTTCTGTTACCCATCCACTCTTCAAGATTTCTCTTGGAGTGTTAGTGAGGGGCTCTGCCTAATGTATTTAGGAATTTTGTTCCAAAGCATGGGGAGTCTCTGTGACAGGAATCTATCCCTCCAGCATGTTCTATTTATTGTTGTGGTGAGGTTTAGCTCACTAGAGCGAGTGGCTCACAGTGACTTGGATTTCTTTAGGTGGAGCATGTCCATCAATTCTGAGTTGGACATGACTTTGTAAGTCAGGCAGAGATCACCTCTGAGTAAGCAATATGCAACTGAGTACAGCTGGAGTTTTTCCAGTCGGGCTGCATAGGACATATGTTTGAGGCCAGTAATCCTCTTGGTGAGGTAATTTTGTGGTCCTTCCAGCTGTTGGAAGTGTCTTGTGAGGTACATCCCAAATGGGGCATTGTACTCTATGATGGGTCTGAAGAGTGATGAGTAAAGGGGCACTATAACCTCTTTTATTTCTAGATGCGAATCCTTTAGTAATTAGATGGGCTACATAGAAGGATTTCCTAACTACTTTGGCAATATGATTATAAAAGGAGAGATTACTATCTACCTGGGTCCCCAGATCTCTTATTACCTCTTTTGTATTAAGGGGGCAGCCACCTATGTGGTAATTCATGGGTGTTTTGTTTTTCCCAAATGGGATGACTTATGCATTTTTTTGGCATTTAGCTTGAGACCATTACTTTGACACCAGGTGTCCATCTCAGTAAAGCCCTTTTGGAGAATGTCTGTGTCAGCCTGTGAGTCAATTATGGCTCCCAGTTTGCAGTCATCGGTGAACTTGGTTAGCCATACTCCTCCTGTGTTTGCCTGTACTTCTGAGAAATATATGCTGAACAGTAGGGGTCCCAGGACCGAGCCTTGTGGGACACCACTTGTGACTGGTTTAGAGTCAGACCTGGAGCCCACTATTCTTACCGTGTGAGTTCTGTCTGTAAGCCAGTTGGCAACCCATTTCGTGACGTAGGGGTTTATGTTCAGGCTGGTGAGTCTTTCTATAATTCCCGAGTGGTGAATGGTGTCAAAAGCCTTGGCGAGGTCAAGGTAGACTGTGTGAACTACATTCCCCTCATCTATGGCCTTGTTGACTGTCTCAAAGATGTCAACCAGGTTTAGTAGGCATAATCTGCCCTTAACAAAGCCGAACTGGGTTGGGTCAAGTGTTTGGAGGTTCCCAATGTCTTTGTTAATGAGTTCCATGATGATGTGCTCCATAGCCTTGCAGATCAGTTACCAGGGTCCTTTGTAGAGTGGAATAACCATTGCTGTGCACCATTCTATGGGCATGTAGCTTGTGGAGAGGCTAAGGTTGAACAATGTGTTTAGGTGGGGGGTTAGTTCATTCTGTAGTTCATGCAAGATGCAGCCTGGGACACCATCTGGCCCCATTGTCGCTGTGCTTTTGGCTTTTAAAAGGGCTGTTTTCACCTGTGCATCTGTGATTTCTGGGACACTACACTTTTCCATTATTGTTGTGGGCCCTTTTGGGGGTGAGAGGGGGGTGAAATTTGCACTGAATCTATCTGCCAGGATGTTGGCAATATCAGTGGGTTCAGTATATTTTGTGTTATTTTGCACTAGCTCAGAGCATATCTGTGAGTTGCCACTTAGATTCTTGACATAGCTAAAGAAAGCTTTGTGGTTATCTTTCAAATCCTAGGCTATTTTTCTTTCAAAGTTAGCCTTGGAGGATTTTATGAGGGACCTTAGTTTCTTACTGATACTGATCAGGGATGTCTTTCCTTCTTGGGATTTGTTTTTTTCTGAACTAGATTCCTCCTTCTATTGTATAGCCTCTTTATGGCAGGGGTCCACCAGACTGGTTTCCTTCTCTTAGGGGAGTGAGTCTTGGTTTTGCTAGGGATGGCACGATCCATGCATCCTTGTAGGTGCTCATAGAGTGCATTTGTAAAGTTTCCTGCATCTTGGACACTGTTATCCTTTAGGGTAGGGGTTGTGAAACTTACCACCTCTGTCTTAAGTAAGGTGAAGCTTGCTATAGAAATTTTTTCACTGTGATTTCCTTGGTTGGAGGTGGTGGTGTGGTGTGGACATCCAGAGTGATTAGTTTATGGTCTGATCTAACCAGAGATGGTTCGCCCATGTTGGTGATGACCAGGTCCAATAGGTTTTCACCTCTGGTAGGGGAGTTTACCAGCTGATCCAGGGCATTTGAGTTGATAAATTCCAGGAAGTGCTGGACCTGGGAGTTTGTACTTGAGTAGTTTTCCCAGTTAAAGGTAGGGTAATTGAAATCACTTACTATCAGGGTGTTCAGTAGGACCTTCATGTTTTCCAGTGTCTCCAGAAAGGCGGAGTGGTGGTCTTGGGTCATGGAGGGTGATCTGTAGCAGGCCACAATTTGCATTGCATATTTGCCTGATGTTAGTTGCACATGGATGATCTCGGAGGTATCATGCTGCGCCACTAACCTGGAGGTGTAGCTATTCTTGATGAATATGGATACACCCCCTCCTTTTGTGTTTCAGTTCATGTTTTGCGGCCGAAATGTGTAGCATGAGTTGTAGCCTGGTAGTGCTGGAGCCTTGAACGAAGTTTCAGTCACTGCACAAATGTCAACGTTTTCCATACTGAGGAGTGCTTTGAGCATGTGCATTTTGAGATTTAAACTCCTGGCGTTGAGTAGCATAACCCTAATTTCTTTTTATTTGTGCTGTTTACCGAGGTGAGTTTGACTTTTGAGCCTTGCTTAAAAAAGGCACTATTGGGGCAGCAAGAGTCTTGGCCAGTATTCGAAAGCCTAGAGGTGACAGGTGCAAGCCATCTCTTGCGAAGCAACGAGGCTTGTCGAGCATGTTGTCCCAGGCTGACAGACACTGGATTCCCTTTGAATGACACCAGAAGCTTAGCTAGTTGTTAAAATTGATCATTTTTTCTTTATACTGCGGTATCATTCTTGGTGAGGGCAGGATACTATTCAGGGTCAGGGTCATACCCGCCTGGGCTACATGATCAGAGAGCTCTTCCATGTCTCTTTTCATGTAGTCCAGGGAGGTATGTCTCAGGTCATTCACACCAACATGAACAATGACAGAGTCATATTTGTACTTGATCTGGAGTGATCTCAGTACTTGTGTTATGTGGCGAATTCTGGCTCCTGACAGGCAGCTAACAGCAACCTTCTCCTTGTCCAGCCTAGTGAGTGGGACGTCAGTGTGCCTGACTATAGAGTCACCTATTACTAGTGTGTTAGGTATGTTATTTCACCTTAAGGGCTGTGATTGTGTGGCACACTGATTTTGTGTTTTATGTGTTGTCTGGTTTGTGACAGGAGGTGCAGGTGTTTTTGGTGTCTGCTTTGGAGGTCTGTGATGCTTTTGCAAGTTTTTATTTAGAGCCTCCGAGTATGATTTTGTGTATTTATGTGTATTTTTTGCCAGTGTTGATTTAGTATGATATGTCAGGCTGGAGGTGTGGTGCAAGTGTTAACCTTCTCCTCATGACTGCCTATTCCAGTCTTGGGTGGAGAGAGCTTAGCCTCCAATTTAGCTATATAATTGCATTTCTCACATAAGTTAATGTTTTGTGGTAGGAGGAGAGGGTTGTCTGTGTACATGAGGCAGTTGTAACATTGCCTCAGGATACCCGTGTTCACCAGCTGGACTGGAGGGTATACCTGAAATTGCCCTTTGGTCATGCCTGAAAAGTAGGGTGAGCTGCTTAGTCACTTGGTTGGTGAGGGGTGAATAATGAGCCTTGCCCTGCTGGGCAATCAAGTGTTGGGGTATATTAGTGCTTGCTATTAGGTCTGAGCAAGTGCTGGACTGTAGGATGATTTTTAAGTGCTTAGGTTGAGAGTTCGACTACTTTCAAGGCAAAAACTGAAGAGGAGACTTTGTGGAGCTGGGATAAATTTAGCCATAGCTAACCGGCGCTACCCAGATTTGCAAAACTGTGCAAACATGGTTTTTACAGCAGGGAAATTAAAGAAATAGAAATTAGCCCAAAATGGCCTGTAAACTACTAACTTCTGGGCTGGAACCACTCCTTCAGGGGCAGATGGCTGCTCAAAGCTTCATCTCTCACAGGTGAACAGAGAAACCTCTCTCTATCCAAGTAAGGTATGGGCAACTCAGAAAATTGTAACACAGCCCTGAATTCAGCACTAGCCTGAAAACTGGACTTTACTAGCTTAGAAAGGTGGGAAACAAGGACAATTTTTTTTTGAAATGATAAGGCAAAAACAGTAAAATATACACTTACAACAGCTTTAATGACTACAAACAGTAAAAAATACACATAAACAGCTTTAGTTGACTACAAGCAATCAGAAAAGGCTTTTAAACAAATTACTCAATTAACCAGTAAAAAAATCTCAAAACTGAGCCCTGTTCCTGCAGTGCTGTATTATTTGAAAAAAGTGCAGATAAAGATTTACTTAAATTCGCTTATACGTCCAGTTGATTTCATGTAGGCCAAAGCTCAGAGTTTAAGCAGAAAATAATACAAAATGTACCACTTATATAAGGCAGAAACTGAATAACAATGAAGTGAACTACCCCCACTTATCACTGGCTATTCAGGAATTCTAACAAGCATTAACTGAAAAAACAGAGCCACAACTTCCAGCTAGATACTATTCAATGCAGCACAAATAAATCAATTTAAATGCTGTATTATTTGAAAAAAGTGCAGATAAAGATTTACTTAAATTCACTTATACATCCAGTTGATTGCATGTAGGTCTTAGCTGGCCAAAGCTCAGAGTTTAAGCAGAAAATAATCCAAAATGTACCACTTATATAAGGCAGAAACCGAATAACAATGAACTGAACTACCCCCACTTATCACTGGCTATTTAGGAATTCTAACAAGTATTAACTGAAAAAACAGAGCCACAACTTTCAGCTAGATAGTATTCAATGCAACACAAATAAATCAATTTAAATGCTGTATTATTTGAAAAAGTGCAGATAAAGATTTACTTAAATTCACTTATATGTCCAGTTGATTGCATGTAGGTCTTAGCTGGCCAAAGCTCAGAGTTTAAGCAGAAAATAATCCAAAATGTACCACTTATATAAGGCAGAAACTGAATAACAATGAACTGAACTACCCCCACTTATCACTGGCTATTTAGGAATTCTAACAAGCATTAACTGAAGAAACAGAGCCACAACTTCCAGCTAGATAGTATTCAATGCAACACAAATAAATCAATTTAAATGCTGCATTATTTGAAAAAAGTGCAGATAAATATTTACTTAAATTCACTTATATGTCCAGTTGATTGCATGTAGGTTTTAGCTGGCCAAAGCTCAGAGTTTAAGCCTGACCTCAGGGTTACTGACCTTAGGGTTAAGGTGCGGATAAGGTAAGTGCATATGTTTTAAAATGTTTACTGTTTTTTTTTCTGTTAGATGTATGGTTGGGTTACGTGCATATGATTATTTAGTTGTTTGCTTTTTTTGGGGGTTACAATTAGGGTTAGGGTACGTGTGTATGTGTGTAGAAGTGTTTAATGTTTTCTTTTTTTGGTTGGAAAAGCGATTTCTTTCTCTAGGAAAGAAATCGCTGTTCTGTGGTTTTGACATTTTCAGCTTTTGCTGAAAATGTGTCGATGAAACATCGTTCACTGTTTTCAGCATTCAATGTTTCAATATATACCCGCCATATAGTATAAATAAATAGAAAATTGCAATGTTTTTAGTCCCCCCCCCGACTTAGTTGATAGTGAATACGTTATGCAGATTGCCATTAACTACTGGATATTTTTTTCAGCTGCCCACGATTTGTTCTTTTAAGATAAACCTAAATTCACTAAGAAAAAGCTTGAATTTAACATTAGTAATGCA
Source organism: Protopterus annectens (assembly GCF_019279795.1). Lineage (NCBI taxonomy): Eukaryota > Metazoa > Chordata > Ceratodontiformes > Protopteridae > Protopterus > Protopterus annectens. The sequence continues at coordinate 540,348,378 of NC_056735.1, forward strand.
CCAATCAGTAACAGAAGAGGAATGTTGAAATGTTTTAACTGTAATATGCGCAGACATGTTATAGGTGGAACTAACATTTTTGTATGACAAAAGGCAGAATTTATGGTCCTCCTAATTTATTTTTTTCACTTGCAGTTCCTTTGTTGTGGCATATTCTGCAGCAAGCACAAAATATGAATAATTTGTTATATAAGAAAAACTCCTCTTTTATGACTGCTAGCTTCTGGAGATCCATGTGTTCTCATAAGACATGTACTTCTTAATTAGAAAATGATGAATGATTGAATTTATTCTTGTATTTGAAGCTACATGTGTGCATGTATATATATGATTTTGCAGCTTTATTACAAAAACTCAAGGACCAGCAGCACTACACATAACCTGAACATTAAAGCTGATAAATAAAAAGTACAAAGTACCTCCTGCCCCACCATTTCATCCTCATCTCCTTCTAAACTCCTAATCACTTTCTCTGGAGGTCTGACCAGTTTCTCTTGGAAATCTCCAAGTTCAAAAGAATAATCACCCAATACCAATACAGCTACTCCATTGCCAAAGCTTGGAACAGACTACCTCTTATCATCAGAACTATAACCACCACCCTCAACTTCAAAAAGGCATTAAAAGAATCTCTATGGAAGTCATGGCACTGCTCCTGCCAAAATCCAACATAACTACTCATATCCCCTACACTTGTCCCACTCTCCTCACTTGCTATGATGATTTCACCTTCCAATCTCCCCCTGTTATTCCTGTCTTTATTTCTAATGCTCTGCTTTACTCTGCTCCCACTACTCCTTCTTGCATCTGTCTCTTCCATTTCTTCCCTCTGTATATGAACCTATTTAGGTATGGTTTCTATTCCCCTGTCTTCATCTTATCCACATGCCCATCTGTCTCCTGTGACTCATATGTGTCTTCTTCCTTCACAGTATCATTGACAAGTACTTTAGCTACTCATTTTTAGACTTTCTATTCCTTCTTATACCTACCACTCCTATCCCTTTCTCAGCAGTAATCTACTTCATATTTTCCTTGCGTCAAGGCTTGTAGACTGTTTTGTTTGTTTTGCTGCTTGTATGCCTATTAATTCTGTACTGTATATTGAGATTTTAATGTAGCTATAGCTATTCCTATATTTTATTTCATGTTACTGAAGTTTTCTGTACTTTCTGTTACCTCTGAATAATATTTGTTCTGTATGGAGATTTGTCTCCCTAGGCATCCACTGAAAAAGGGCAAATGCTCAGCTTGACATACATGGTTAACAGATGTCAAAATAAATAAATAAAATTACAAAGAGTAGCAAAGTACATTAGCATAGTTATACGAACTAATAATGAAAGATATGTTCTGCTAACTACGTAATCATAAACAAGCAATTCTAGGTTATTGTTCATACTTCAAGTATTACACTAACACATATCCAATGTACTCTTATTAAGAGTGGCAGTTTTCCATTAATGTTTTTTTTTCTCTTCTGTTTTATGGGATATGTGGAACTTGACTGTCATTAGATTTTGCTACCAATTTTTATACCAGATTGGTGGTCCTGTTCTTTGCATGTTTAACATCAATTCATTTTGAAAGCACAGTGTTGTAATTGGGTTGTTTGTTTAATATTGTTTTTTTTTTTCTGTTTATGTCCAGTCAGTACTGTTAGCTGGCATAGTTGACTGCTGTTGTTGAAGCTGAATAGATATCCACTGACATTTCACCCATACTAAATTCCTGTAGGTTTCATGATTTATATCATCTTGGCCATTTCCTCTTTGTTTATATTTAAGAGCTGGTGTGGGAGATTTACTGGCAGTACTGCATCAGGAATTATTTTGCGAACCTGCCATGAAACACATTGTAAGTGAAATAATTTGTCTTCTTGGTGTAAATATTTTTCTTTCTTTACAGATAGCTGAATGATTGAATTCTGAATAGCCAAAATACACATTGTGTTAGTTGTCATTCTGAGCTAGGCACCACACTCTCCTTTTGAGCTGGAGTACTAATTATTTGCCTTTGTTTTTTCTTTTTTTTTTCCTTCCACCACCCTCTTCTTAATTTCCCTTTAAGTGTGATGTTGGCTGACTGGTCTTTTGTCTTTAGCGTCTTATGTGTCAGGAGCTTTACCCTGCCACAAATAATTTCTTGACAATCTGGTATAAAAAAATAGTTTTATGCTTGGTTGTCCATAATCTAAATTCCTCAAAAGACAGTTTAAGAATAACTTAGATGTGTGTTTTCAGATGTTTCTTCATATGTGTGGTTTCATCATGCTAGTAGCTGCTGTCTGGGATGTAGTTTTTTTTTTTTTTTTTTTTTTTTTTAGTATTCCCTATGGGATTTAAGTATACTTCATGAAACTAGCAGGATAATGAATCCCATCACATAAACTCAGTTATTCAGACATCTCCGAATATTAATGACAGAAGTGGATTACCATGCAAATTTGGCATGATAGAACATAAACATTTAAGTAGGGTATGATGACAGACAACCATTTCTACTTTGTATGCTAAGAGGTCTAAGTCAGGGCTACAATTTTGATGTAGAGTACAACTGCATCTTTTCTGACTCTTAGTAGTATGCAGGATAAAGAGGGAGTATTCATGAAGTTTAAGTTTGTGATTTGAGAATCTTGTATTTTGGCTTGCATTCAAGTATATGCACAGCTCATTACTTCAGCAACAGGAGATTTTCTAATGCTAATGAGCAAAACTGCTATGATTTACCACCACAGAAACACAGTGGCTGAAATAATTCTGTTTGAATCACATCAGAGCTTTACTGCTATATCTTAAACAATAGCATAAAAGCTGCCATAGTTATTGAAGTGCTACTAATACAGCCATGGGCAACACAAAGTATTTTCTGTTATGCTGCATTTTACTGAAAACCAACATTCGAGTCTATATTATATAAACAAACAAGTAAAATCTCGACTCACCTTTGATAGGCCCCTATTTCCCAAAGCTGCACAACATCGAATGGCCAAATCACCGATTTCTTTCCAAGGGAAAGAAATCAGTTGGCTGTTCTGTTAAATCTGCTCTTTTCTTGACTGCAGTGCGATCTCGGAGTTAGTATATTTAGTTGGGGGATGTGGGGGTGAAGCCCCTCCACTTGTATAGTGTTTGTTGTAATGTGGTGTGCATGTTTGGCTACCGATTTCTTTTCTTTGGAAAGAAATTAGTGATTTCACGGTTCAATGTTGTGGAGCTTTAGGAAATAGGGTTCAATCAAAGGAGAGTCAAGATTTTACTCATTTGTTTATATAATATAGACCCCCAACATTCTTGCAGTGCAATTCTCCTCTCAAAAGGATCATCTAGTAAACTAGTAAACATTCGGGAAAGATACAGCATCATCAGGCAAAGGAATTCTTTCCAGCTAAGTGTTATCTGCTCACATGCCGACATGTTTAGGAAAGAGAGTGAAAGAGTGCTGCATACAGCCTGATATCTATGCTTTCTCATAAAATATGTGCAGAAGAAAATATTTACATAGTTAGTTAAATTAGTCTAATGAAAGAGATGCACCTTCTTCCCAGCAGAAGAAAGCAGATAGATATCTCACTGCCATTACTTGGTTTTCTATTGCATGGTGGAAGCAGATGCACACTTCTTTCATTGTTATAAACACTGACTGGGTACCATCTTCCAGGTCAGATTGTATGTGAGGCTGTTACTGTTCCTGTTCAGACTGGCTAGCTTCACTCCTCATTCCATTTTGATATACACACAAAACAAACACCAGTTGCAAATTCCACAGCTACTTGAACTGTGAAAAGGAGGAAAGAGCTAGTCTGCCTGTACCCATAAAATGAGTGGCAAGCATAGGCCATTGCTTGGCTTCTTGCATGCTTAAAGTTTTATACCTCAGTAAGATGATAATTTTTGAGGGTATGATGGAAAGATTTTTTTTTCTGCAGCTGTGTGATGGCTTTCTGCTTTTTTTCCCCACTCTAGGAAAAAAAAGACATCATGCAATTGATTTTGATAAAAATGCTGACATAGTTCATACAATTAGCTTTATGTCCAATGGGCATATGACAGTAACATATTTGGGTTAGTGAGGATTAACAAATTATAATATTTAACATTTAACATTCTTTTATGATATGAATCACTTACGTTATGACTGTGGAGGCTTCTTAAAAAGTCAAAACTTTAGTACAAAGCTGTATGTATCAGATGTGAAATTATGACAGTATATATTTTGTTTCAGTGAATTGCATGTAGCTATATTCAAAAATACAATTCTACTCACTTAAAGAGTACAAGGAAAAGTTGCACTTCTGAAAGTTTATTTAAAAATTTTATTTTTTAACACTTGACCCAAATAATCTTTTGCTTTCACTTTGTTGTGATACTATGTAACATATTTACTATGAGCAGAACTGTCATTGCATAGAACCTGTATATCAGAGCAGAACACCATGTTCATAATGTTACATTGTTGGAAAGTCTACATATATTGGTGCTTGTATAATAAATGCATTATTGTAAATCATAGCAATCATTCATAGATTCATAGACTGTTACTAGGCTAATGACCCGTGGGGGCATTTCTAATACTAGCCAAGTTTTCTGGAGAGAATAGTAATGTCCTGTATCCAAAAAGGACATTGCGGGCCAGGCATTTATAAGATGCCTCTGTTTCAGGCCTGATGCAAATTTCCTTTTCTCCATCTACTTGTCTAGGTTGTGCTTAAACTGGGAAGTAGATGAACTCCACTTAACATGGATGGAAAGCCTGTTCCATAGGAGGGGCAGTCTCTGGAACACATATCTGCCTCTCTAGCATATTCTGTTTAAGTCACAGACAAAATTCAGATCCATAGACCTTATATTTCTGGTACTGTTTAACTTACAAATATGTAGGAGAGTCATAAGTATGGGGTTTTTGGATGCCTTGTTAGCCAGGCTAGGTCACCCCTCAGCTATCTATAGGAGAGTGAGTAGAGGGAAAGGGCTTTAAGTTGCTCTGCATAAGGCAGGTTTGTTATGCCTTGTATTCTTTTTGTAAGGAACCTTTGAGATCGCTCTAATTGCTGTAGATGCCTGGTCAAGTATGTACCAAATGGAGCATTGTACTCTATGATTGGTCTGATAAGGGCAGAGTACAGTGAGATAATGACCTCTTTAGACATAGATGCCATGCTCATCCTTAGACGTTGCACAACATATAAGGATTTCCTCACCACTGTGGCCACTTGGTGGTTGATGTTAAGGCACTGTCTATGTGTGTACACAGATCCCTGACCACTGGGTCAGATGTTAGTGGTGTATTATCAACATGTTAATTATCCACGATGGTTGACTTCCCAAAGGGTACAATTATGCATTTCTAGCATTATGTTTACGATCATGGTTTTGGCACCATTTGTTAATCAGAGGTAGATCTTCTTGAAGACTGCTAGTGTCTGCAGGGGAGTTGATGATAACCCCAAACTTGCAATCATTGGCAAAGTTAGTCAGCCATAAGCCTTTAGCATTTGCTTCCAATTCAGAGAAATAGATTCCAAAAAGGAACATGCCCAGTAGCGAGCCCGGTAGAACTCAGATAGTGAATGGCCTCTTGATGGTGATGGCCAAACCTATTTTTGACCTCCTGGGTCCTATCAGTAATCCAATTGGCTACTCAGAGGGTGATAAAAAGGTTTATACCTAAATGCATGAGTTTGTCTATAATACCTGAGTGGGGTATTATATCAAAAGCCTTGGCCAGGTTGAAGTAAGTTGTGTGCAGTCTTGCCTTCATCCAGTGCTTTGGTGACTCTCTCAAAATGTCCACTAGATTTAAAAGGCATAACCTTTCTTTAACAAAGCCAAACTGTGATGGGTCCAGCGTTTGCAGGCTATGTGTGTCCTCATTTATAATGTCTATTATAATTCTATCCATGGCCTTACATATTAGGCTGATAAGACGTATGGGCCTGTAGTTACCCAGATGAGTGGTTGGACCTCCTTTGTGCAGGGGAATGACTGTAGCCATCTTCCGTTCTTTGGGCACAAAACCCTGCATTAAAGCTCCAGTTGAAAAGTGATTCAAGTTGACTAGGAAGGTCATATTTCATGCTATTTATTAAACATCCTGGGATGTTATCAGATCCCATTGATGTAGTGTTTTTGACCTTGGAAAGTACATTGATGACCTGTTCCCTAGTAATGGTTGGGGGGATTGTGTTATGTGATATTTCCTTTGGACTACTGGGGGGAGTGGGGGGTAGGAATTTGAGCTGAACCTGACAGTCAAAAGGTTGGCAATGACCTCTGTTTCAGTGTGGGTGATGCCAATTACAGTAAGTTCTGTGCACTGTTATGCATTTCCTCTGAGGTTACAGACATAGCTGTAGAAAGCTTTGTTGTTGTCCTTTGCCTAAAAAGCTATTTCTTCTAAAAATATAACCTTTGAAGTATTAATTGACTCACTCAGTGATTGGTCAGGGTTTTTTTGTATTAATAGCTTTGCTCCTCTTATGCTTGGCCAACATTTTTTTCTTTTGTTGTATAACCAATTGATATTGTGATTCCACCAGTGTGGCTTATCTTCTAAGTTTGTCTTTTCATAATATGAGTGGGCACAGATCTCTCTCTACAGCTATCAATATGACTGTACAGCGCCGGTTAGCTAGGGTATAACTATTCCCAGCTCCACAAAGTTTCCTCTTCAATTTTTCCCTTGGAACTAGACAAACTTTCAACTTAAGCACTCAAATCATACATTTTTCAGCCCGGCATTTGCTCAAATCTCATAGCAAGCACTTATAAATCCTAGCACTAGACCCCACCCCTTATACTGTACAGAAGGACAAGGCTCTCTATTTGACATTAACAGCAAATCAGAACAGTTCACTGTACCTATCCAGGCATGCCCAAAGGGCAGTTTCAGGTGTACTCTCCAGTCCATCTGGTGAATATGGGCATTTTGAGGCAATGTTACAACTGCCTCATGTGCACAGACAACCCTTTCCTCCTACCACCAAACACTAATACATGTAAGAGATGCAATTATACAACCAAACTGGAGGCTAAGCTCTCTCAACCCAAGACTGGATCAGACAGTCAAGAGGAGACCACCACTATACCATCACACCACTAGTCTCACATAGATCCTTTAAAGCAGCACCGGCTAAAAATACACATAAATACATGAAAACATACTCGGAGGCTCTAAACAAAAACCTGCAAAAGCAACAGAGACTTCCAAAGCAGATATCCAAGCAGCCTCCACCCCCAACACAAACCATGAAACACATACTTCACAAATCCAATGTGCCATGCAATCACAGCCCTTAAGGCAAAATAACATACCCAACACAGTAGTAATAGGGGGCTCTATAGTAAGGCACACTGACGTCTCATTCACTAGGTTGAACAAAGAGAAGGTTACTGTTAGCTGCCTGTTGAGTGTCAGGATCTGCCACATAACACAAGCACTCAGGTCACTCCAGAACAAGTACAAATATTACTCTGTCATTGTCCATGTTGGTGTGAATGACCTGAGCTGTACCTCCCTGGACTACATGAAAAAAGACTTGGAAGAGCTCTCTGATCATGTAGCCCAGGCCAGTAGGACTCTGACCCTGACTAGCATCCTGCCCTCATCAAGAATGATACCATGGTATAAAGAAAAAATTATTAATGTCAACAATTGGCTAAGTTTCTGGTGTCATTCAAAGGGGATCCAGTGTCTGTCCACCTGGGATGACATGCTCGACAAGCCACGCTGCTTTGCTAGAGACATCTTGCATCTGTCACCCTTAGGCTTTAGAATACTGGCCAAGGCTCTTGCCACCCCATAGTGCCTTTTTTAGGCAAGGCTCAAAAGACAAACCCACCGCTGTAAATAGCACAAGTAACAAAAAACTGAGGATAATGCTACTCAATGCCAGAAGTCTAAACCTCAAAATGCATACACTCAAGGCACTCCTCATTATGGAGAAAATCGATATATGTGCAGTAACAGAAACCTGGTTTAAGGCTCTAGAGAGCACTCCAGCATTACGAGGCTACAGCTCATACCATACATTTCAGCCACAGAACCCGGACCGAAATACAAAAGTCGGGGGCGTATCCATATTCATCAAGGATATCCACACCTCCAGGTTAGTGACACAGCACAATGCTTCAGATATCATCCACGTGCAACTAACAATGGGCAAAACTGCAATTCAAATTGTAGCTTGCTACAGATCACCCACCATGTCCCAGTACCCCCATTCCACATTTCTGGAAACACTGGGTAACATAAAGGTCCTACCAAACACCCTAATATTGCGTGATTTCAATTACCCAAACATTAACTGGGAGAACTACTCAAGTACTAACTCCCTTGCCCAACATTTCCTAGAATTTATAAACTCAAATGCCCTGGATCAACTGGTCAACACTCCCACCAGAGGTGACAGCATATTGGGCCTGGTCATCACTAACATGGGTGACTGGTGTTACACAACGGAGGTCAACCCCTCGCTGGTTAGATCTGACCATAAACAAATCACTATGGATATCCACATTCTGCCCCCACCCCTGGTCAAGGAAACCACTGTGAAAAATTTTCAAAAGCAACTTCACATTACTTAAGACCGAGGTCGAAAGTTTCAAAGCCCCCATGCTAAAGGATAACACTGTCGAAGCTGAAAAATCCTTTACTAATGCATTCTACAGGCACCAACAAGAATGCATGGATCGTGCTATCCCAAGCAAAACCAAAACTCACTCCTCCAAGAAAAGGAAACCAGTCTGGTGGACCCCTGCCATAAATAGGCTATACAATAGAAGGAGGAAACTAATACAGAAAAGAGTAAAATCCCAAGAAGGGAAGACATCCCTGATCAGTATCAGCAAGAAACAACGATCCCTCATAAAATCATCCAAGGCTAGCTTTGAAAGAAAAATTACCAAGGACTCCAAAGATAACCACAAGGCATTCTTTAGCTATGTCAAGAATCTAAGTGGCAATGCTCAGATCTGCTCGGAGTTAGTGCAGAATGGCACAAAATACACTGAACCGACTGATATCGCCAACATCCAGGCAGACAGGTTCAGTGCAAACATCACCCCCCCCCTCTCACCCACAAAAGGGCCCATAACCATACCGGAAGGATGTAGAGCCCCTGAAATCACAGACAATTTGGTTAAAACAGCCCTCTCCAAAGTCAAAAACACAGCATCAATGGGACCAGACGGTGTCGCAGGCTGCATCCTACACAAGCTCAAAGATAAACTAACCCCTCACCTAAACACACTGTTCAAACTCAGCCTCTCCACAGGCTACATACCCATAGAGTGGTGCACAGCAATGGTTATTTCACTCCACAAAGGTGGAGCCACAACAGACCCCAGGAACTATAGCCCTATAAGCCTGACTAGCTTGGTCTGTAAGGCTATGGAGTGCATCATCATGGAACTCATTAACAGAGACATTGAGGACCTACAAACACTGTACCCTTCCCAGTTTGGCTTTGTTAAGGGCAGATCATGCCTCCAAAACCTGGTGGACTTCTTTCTGACAGTTACCAAGGCTATACATGAGGGAAAGGTGGTACACACAGCCTACCTAGACCTTGCAAAGGCCTTCGACACCATTCCCCATTCTGGTATTATAGACAAGCTCATCAGCCTGAACATAAACTCCTACATCAAAAGATGGGTTGCCAACTGGCTCTCGGACAAAACCCACATGGTGAGAGTTGCAGGAGCTAGGTCCAACTCTAAACAAGTGTCGAATGGTTATAAGTCACGTTCCCCAGGGCTCAGTCCTAGGACCCCTCCTGTTCGGCATATACTTCTAAGAGGTACAGGCAAGCACAGGAGGACTATGGCTGACCAAGTTCACAGATGACTGCAAACTAGGGGCTATAATTGACTCTCCAGCTGACACAGACATCCTCCAAAAGGGTCTCACTGAGACAGATACCTGTTGTCAAAATCATGGCCTCAAGCTAAATGCCAAAAAGTGCTTAATCGTCCCCTTTGGAAAAAACAAAGTACCCACAAACTATCACATAGGTGGTAGTCCCCTAAATACGGAAGACAGAATAAGGGATCTGGGGACCCAAGTAGATGGTAATCTCTCCTTTGATAATCACATTGCCAAAGTGGTTAGAAAATCCTTCTATGTGGCCCACCTAATCACAAAAGGGTTCACATCCAGATCAAAAGAGGTCATAGTGCCCCTCTACTCATCACTCATCAGACCCATCATAGAGTACAATGCCCCATTTGGGATGTACCTTAGAAGACACCTGAAACAGCTGGAAAGACCACAGAAGTACTTCATCAAGAGGATCACTGGCCTCAAACAGATGCTTTATGCAGCTCGACTGAAGAAACTCCAGCTGTACTTGGTTGCATACCATCTACTCAGAGGTGATCTCTGCCTGACATACAAGGCCATGTCCAACCCAAAATTGATAAGAGATGCTCCACCTAAAGAAAACCATATCATCTCGAGCCACATGCTCTTGGGATCTAAACTTCACAACAACAATAAATAGGATGTGCTGGAGGGATAGATTCCTGTCCCAGAGAGTTCCCATGCTTTGGAACAAGATTCCAATCTACATTAGGCAGAGCTCCTCACTAACACTCTTCAAGAGAAACCTTGATGAATGGATGGGAAACAGAAAGTTTACCCCAGGGATCACTTCAGTGGCTCTGCTGGACAGAGGCACAGGGAACTAATCTAAAGGGGAGGCGAAAGCCAACACATTCTGGCTAGGCTTATAAATGCCTTCGGGCAGAATGCGTAGTACCTAACTATGAACCTATGAACCTAAGTGCCTCAGCATAAGTAGTTTTATGTGTAGGGTCTTTACCCTGTGCAGTAGACGTAGTGCAAGTGTCACTGACAACCTTTATAAGATTGGTTTTACTTGTATGAGATAGTTTTGCCTCCAACATTAAAGTGTATTTACACTTCTCACATACACTATCTGTGTTATTGAGATAAAAATATGTGGGCTGTCAGTGAATATGAAGCAATTGCTGCAATGCCTCAGCATATCCATCTCAACCAGACTGGCCACAGAGAGAGATGGGACATGCATATCCATGGCCACTGATTTACTTTGGAGAAGTAAGGAAAACTTAAATATTGAACAAGTCAATAAGACAAGCAACTTGATGAGCAACATTCTGCTTTGAGCAAACTAAATGCTCTAGTAGTTTTAAAAACATGTCTAATCAATAATGCCACAAGAGTGCAGACCACAGACCAGAGCAAAGACACTTAGAAGAGTAAGTACAGTAAGAGTTCACCAGCAATTCCAAGCTCAGAAAGGTGAAGGCTACCCTCTCCTCCCACAAGAATTTAGACCTCAATCCTTCCTAATGTAAAATAACTGGTTTGGAGCCCAGGTGCTTAAACCAGACGTGTACACAGTGAATGCATATTGAATGATTTAGTGACAGCAAAGACTTGACAGAACTTTAAAATTGTTTTGTTCATTTTATCTAACAGGAAACCATTCAATGGCTCAATAAATAGCCTAGTGATGGAAATAACAATATACGCTAAATATAAAGTGTAATTATTCACTGCATGCACATCTAAGCATTTCAGGTACAGTTATATAAATACATTTATTTTCTGCACTAATCATATTATTACAATTACAGCTACCAGCCTAGGTAGGAGAAAATACTTCCTTGCTATTGTGACTGAAAAGTTTAGCATTTCTTCCCTCAAAGTTCTACTATTTTTTCAGCAAAAGTTTCATGCTGATATATGTGATGATTCAGACATCTCACATCTCAGTTTCTCCTGCTGTTCACTGGACAGTAAACTTGTGAACTTTGTTACTTTTCAAGGTACTCTCCAATATAACTATTTATGTTTTGAAAAAAAAAAGAAAAACTGCGTGTGCTTTCCAAAATCATGAAGCAGAGAGTGCAGAGACTGACACATACATTTGGATTACAAATCATGCAGCTAAAGGACACTGAAAATGAGTGATGAATCTGGCAAATGTTAATTTTCATAAACCTAGTTATTTCAAGAGTTACACATAAGACTGCTTAATTTTATTCCTTTAATGCTATTGACGTAAATGTTGCTAATACTATGTATCCCAATTTTTTATGTATAGAAGTGTCATTGCTCAGTGATTCCTTACAAAATAATAGCAACATAATGGAGTGCAGTGCTTAAATCTATATGCAAACATTAATGCATATATGATAATTGCAGAATTCTTAAATTGCAGGTATTGAACAACGAAAGACCAACTGTGGTAGAGGTTTTAGTAGAATCTAAAAATGAAGTTGCCATTAAGTAAGGAATAATTAGTAGAGAATATAAAATAGTGCATGATAACTATAAGACTCAATCAGAGGAGGTTAGAAAGGATTGGGAAAAGAGATTAGATAAGCAATTCACAAATAAATAATGGGGGATGTATGTATGTCTCCCAAATATGCAACACAATCTAGAAGATTTAGGATGTTTGCCTGGAAGTATCTACGTAGCTATTTTTATACCCCAAGCAAACTTCAAAGAATTTTTCCTCAGGAAGACAGCAAAGTTGGAGGTGTGATGAGGGAAGAAACAGGTAACTGGAAACATATTTTCTGGGATTGTAATGAGTTGGCAGACCAACGATTCCCTGTGGACTCCTTTGTCAGAGTTGCTAGGTGAGCAAATTGGAGTAAATAGGGAAATGATTTTTTTGAGGTATGATACAGAATTAAATTGCTTAGACACAGTAAGGCCTTGCTGAGTCTAATTATGATGGCTGCCAAGAAAAGAAATTGCTGAAAATGGAAATCAAAGTCTAAACCATCTTTTACTAGAAGTAGCAAATATAGTAACAGAGGTAAAACAACTGGAACTGGGATCTTTACAAAAGAGTAGAAGGAAATTACATAGGAAAAATGGGAAATGAGGGATCAAGACATGCAATGGAGGAATGAGGTTTAAAAGAAGGCACGATTTGAAGGAGCTATGTAATGGCTGACTAACAAAGACTGGATATGTTAAAAGTGATGTATAATGTTTGCAACTTCAGTTGTGTCAGCACGGTTTGGAATGTATAGTGTTTGCAAGTGAAATTGTGTTGCTAAGGTTCATTTTCATTTTTATAAATGTAACATTGTCTATGTCATACAGGATAATTTAATAAGGATGTTTCTTTTTTTAAAAAAAGTCAAAATTGTGAGAAGCAAATGCATTGCTGCAGATATTGAGCCCTGTTTTAAAACTGGTTTATTCATTTTTGTATACCAGGGTGTGAGTTATTAAATGAGTGACCTAACTTAGTGATGAACATGCTGCATTTTGAATGTGTTTTATTTTGTAAATGACCCTGATAATAAGGTCATCCAGATGAGTCAACCAGTAAAGTTGTGCTATGCATCTATGTATTTTAGTTATGCATATTTTCTGTAGTGATAATGCAACCAACATTACAGACTAATTGATAAAGGTTCCTCTATGAATTACTGATGTCCACAATGCCAACAATTCAAAAAAATCTAAAAAATAGCACCCAAAACACAGACAGGCAAAACATTTAGCTTCAAGTATTTTTTGAAGGGGGAAGTACCCCTACCCCAAACTTATATAAAAATATATATCAACTCTACAGTTGCACTAAGTCTAAAAAAAGGAGGAATCTTCCAAAGGAAGTGAGTCATTAGTGGTGCATACTTAAAAATCACACAATTAATGATTTCCTATGATAAACAGTGATCAATATTATGACTTTTAATATTTTTTATTGTGGACAACTATAGCTCAGAGAATTCCCCCTCAACCAACTGTACTGAAGCCCTTGGAAAAAAGGTAACCTAAGCAATCCCAAAATATAATCCTTCTGAGTTTTTTTGGTAGTTAGGCACAAGAAAATAATTTTGATTAGAAACTGCTCCCAATACAATATTAATATTGTATAATTAATTGGGCTGTTTCATGACTTTGCCTTTTTTCTGCACTTTTACCATTGGAAAGAAAGTTGTGAACTAGTAAAACACATTGTTCAGTTGTAGCACAGTAAACCTACTCTCCATTTCCTTACTGAATTCATTACAATATATTTTCTTACATACATTTTTGAACAGTTTTATAGTTTTCCTGGGTAGAACTTCCTAGCACCTTAGCTCTAAACCAACTTCTTCTAGCTCACCAAATACTGTACCAACCTGAAAAAACTCCAGCCTTACAAGACCTGATCACCCTCTACTCCCATAACCGAGAACTTAGATCTACTAACAAGGCACCAATTGCAATCTCCAAAAGCCATTACAGCTCTGGTTACTTCCTGTATTCTAGCAACATTTCCAAGATTTAGAACTCCCTAACACTACAAATCAGGGTACAACTTAACAAATCCATCTTCAAAAAACAGCTTATTTCCCACCTAAACAACTCCTGGACTTGCAACTGCCTAGCACCTGGCTGACGTATTCTAACTCCTTTCCCATACCTACTATCATAGGTTCATGGGTGTGTACAAGGCTAATGGCCCTGGAGCCTTTACAAGCCTAGCCCATAGAATGCCCTGGCATCATGCTGTCTGACATTAGTTCCCAGTGCCTCTATCAAGTAGAGCCACTGAACTTTCTATTACCCATCCACTCATCAAGATTTCTCTTGAAGAGGGACAGTGAGCTGATCTGCTTGACATGTATGGGAAGTCTATTCCAGAGCATGGGTAGTCTTTGGGTGAGGAACCTGTCCCTCCAGCATGTTCTGTTGATTGTGGTAATGAGGTTGAGGTCTCTGGAGTGTGTGGTGTGGATTGGGATTTCTTTAGATGTAGCATTTCTAACAAAGCTGGGTCAGACATGACTTTGTAAGGCAAGCAGAGATCACCTCTAAATAGGCAAAATGAGACAGAGAATAGCTAGAGTCTTTTGAGTCTGCCCTTATAGGATGTGTTTAAAGCCTAGTATCTTCTTCATGAGGTACTTCTGTGGCCTTTTCAGCTGCTGCAGGTGTCTAGTGAGGTACATGCCAAATGGGGCATTATACTCAATGAGTGGTCTAATGAGGGAAGAGTAGAGAGAGACAATGATCTCTTTCTTCCTGGATGCAAAACCCTTGGTAATGAGATGTGCCACATAGAAGGACTTTCTGACCACAGTGGCAATATGGCGGTCGAAGGAGAGGTTGCTGTCAACCTGCATCCCCAGACCTCTTATAATGCCTTCAGTGTTCATTGGGCTCCCATCAATGTGGTAATTAGTGGGAACTGAGTTTTTACCAAAGGGGATGACAATGGATTTTTTGGCATTAAGCTTAAGGCCATGGCTTCTACACCAGTCATTGGTCTCAGTGAGGCCTTTCTGTAGGATGTCTGCATTACTTGGGGAGATAATAATGGCTCCCAGCTTGCAGTTGTCTGCAAATTTGGACAGCCAGATTCCCTTTCTGTTGGCCTGGACTTCTGAGAAGTAGATGTTGAACAGGAGAGGACCCAGACCCAATCCCTGTGGGACTCCACTCATGACTGGTTGGCAGCCTGACTTGGAGTCTGCTACTTTCACACCGTGTGTTCTATCTGTGAGCCAATTTGCAACCTACCTAGTGATATAGGGGTT
Source organism: Protopterus annectens (assembly GCF_019279795.1). NCBI lineage: Eukaryota > Metazoa > Chordata > Ceratodontiformes > Protopteridae > Protopterus > Protopterus annectens. The sequence continues at coordinate 540,363,923 of NC_056735.1, forward strand.
GATGCCTAGTTTGGTGAGTTAATCAATAATTCTTGAGTGAGGAATGGTATGATAGGTCTTGGCCAGATCGAGGTAGGCTGCATGCACTGCTTTACCTTCATCCACAGCCCTGGTGACTGACTCAAAGAAGTCAACCAGTTTGAGCAGGCATGATCTCCCTTTCACAAAGCCAAATTGTGTGGAATCTAGAGTTTGGAGATTTCCTGTATCTTTGTTAATCAGGTCCATGATGATGCACTCCATAGCCTTACATATCAGACTCAGGCTCATGGGGCAATAATTCCCAGGGTCTGTAGTCACTTCTCCTTTATTGAGAGGGATGACTGTAGCAGTGCGCCATTCAGTAGGGACAAAGCCTGAGGTGAGGCTGTGACTGAACAGGGCACACAGATGTGGTGCCAGTTCACTTTTTAGTTCATGTAGAACACAGCCAGGGATATTATCAGGTCCCATGGAAGCTGTATTTTTGACCTTGGGCAATGCAGCTTTATCCTTTGCTGCAGTAATGCTGGGTGCCTGGAATTCTTTCGGTATTGTGATTGGTCCTTTGTGGGGGGTAAAGCTGGCACTGAATCTGTCAGCCAGTATGTTGGCAATATCTGTTGCTTCAGTAAAGGAGGTACCATTGTGCAGTAACTCAGAGCAAATCAGGGTATTGCCATGGAGGTTCTTGATATAGCTATAGAAGGTTTTGTGATTGTTTTTAGGGTCTGCTGCAATTCTGCCTCCATAGCTGGCTTTAGAGGATTTGATGAGCAATCTCAACTCTTTGTTGAGGCTAATAATGGTGTTTTTCCAGTGTTGGGACTTAACCTTTTTCTGCAACAGTTTCTTCCTTCTGTTGTAGTGTTTATTAATAGCAGGGGACCACCAGATTGGCTTCCTTTTTTTGGAGGAGAGTGTATTGGTTCTGTTGGGAATGGCTAGTTCCATACATTTATGTACATGTTCGTACAGTGCATTGGTGTATGATTTGGCAGTCATGCAGCTATTTTCCATTGGCATGGGTGCCGTGAAGTCAGCCACCTCTGTTTTTAGGAGTCCAAAGTCAGCTTTGGAGAAGTTTTTCAAGGTGGTTACCATTACAGGGGGTGTGGGTGAGATCTGGATTTCCATGGTGATTAATTTATGGTCAGATCTGACCAGGGAGGAATTGACTATTGGTGTAGAGCAACAGTCGCCTATGTTAGTAATAATCAGGTCAAGGATATTGCTTCTTCTAGTGGGGGTCAGAATGAACTGGTGCAGGGCATTGGAATTTATGAATACTAACAACCGTTTGGCCAGTGTATTGGTGCTTGAGTAGTTTTCCCAGTTGATGGAGGGGTATTTGAAGTATCCTAGTAAGAGAGTGTTGGGTTGGACCTTGATAGATTCCAGGGTGCTTAGGAATATTAAGTGAAAGTCTAGGGACATGGTTGGGGACCTATAACAGGCTATGACCTGGATCACTGTCTTACCCAATGTTAGTTGCACTTGAAGTATCTCAAATGCGTTATGCTGGGCTACTGGTCTGGAGGTGTGCATATCCTTTATGAATATGGAGATACCACTGCCTTTGGAGCTCCGGTCCATGTTTCAGTGCTGAAAGGTGTGTGCAAGGGTACATTCTGTCACTTTAAACCAGGTCTCCGTTACAGCACAAATGTCAGTCTTCTCCATTTTGAGGAGTGCTTCGAGTGAGCGCATGTTGAAATTTAGACCTCTAGCATTGAGCAGCATGACCCTCAGACTGCATTTATTTATAGCTTCATGGTGGTAATTTGGTCTTTGGAACACTGCCTAAAAAGGCACTATAGGGGTGGCAAGAGCCTTTGCCAGTACCGAGAAACCCAGGGGTGACAGATGCAGGCCATCTTTGGCAAAGCATCAAGGTCTGTCAGTCATGTCATCCCAAGCAGACAGATACTGTATCCACTTAGAATGACACCAGAAACTTAGCCAATTGCTGAAGTCAATCATTTTTTGTTTGTACTGTGGTATCATTCTGGGTGACAGTAGGATACTGCTCAAGGCTAGTGTCATACCTGCCTGGGCCACATAATCCAAGAGCTCCGCCATGTCTCTTTTCATGTAGTCCAGGGAAGTGCATCTCAGGTCATTCATACCCACATGGACAATGACAGTCATATTTGTAGTTGTGGAGTGTCCTGAGTGTGTGTGTTAGGTGTTGGATTCTGGCACCTGATAGACAGCTGACTATTACCTTCTCCTTATTCATCCTAGTGAGTGGGACATCTGTGTGCCTCACTTTTGAGTCGCCTATGATTAGTGTATTGGGCAAGGTGATTAGCCTTAGGGGCTTATGTTGAGGGGCACAGTGTGGAGGTGAGCTATGTATCATGTGGTTTGTGCTGTAACCTCTTTAAAACTCTCACCGATGCACTATATATTATCACACGTTGCTTACCAACTCACTGCCAACTACTCCCCACTGTCCCATCTATACCCACTAACTCTCCCCTAGACTAAGTTGAAAAGCTTTCCCTTAAAATGTCAATGCACCTCATATCAACTTGTCTATATTCTCCTCCTATTTTAGTTTTTCCTTTCTTGTCTTATCTTCAGTATATCTTCAAGATTATCTCTACTAAACATACTGTATGAATAACAATCATATGTTGTTACCTGCTATACTTTTAATTGTATGTCTAAACCACTATACTTATGTAAATATCTTATGCAATCACGTTATTATCTGATATATTTTTATAATTGAATGTGTAAACCACAATGCTCATGTAAATATTTTATGTTAGCAATTGTTCTGGAGCTGTTCTCTCTGGGCCTCCACTGAAAATGAACAGCTCTGTCCAGTTGGACCTCCCTGGTAAAACAATGTAAAATAAATAATAAAAGAAATAGTAAAATAAGTTGTAGCACAGTAAACCTACTCTCCATTTCCTGACTGAATTCATTACAATATATTTTCTTACATACATTTTTGAATAGTTTTATAGTGTTTATCCATTAACTTATAGATGGTTTGATTTTACTTCCTTACATCCCTTCAACAAAAACTATTATGAATGTCTTATTGCTAGACATAGAATGCAAGTTTGATAACTGAAATGCATTTTCATGAACTGCTGCCTAGGTGAGTCATAGGTCTGATTAAACTGAACATCATGCATCTCAAGGGTGATGCTTTTTTCTATGAAAATAATTAAAGAATCATAGTTTTGCAGTGAATATTTGGTTATTTTGAATAGGTTACCATCACCTTAATACAAATATTTTATGGGAACACCTGTGTCCTGCTTTATTTTATCATAAGCACTTGTCTGCACTTGGAAATTATGGTATAATACCTGAACTATACAAAATGATGACTAAGGATGTTTTGATTATTTAACTAGAGGTATTTTCAATAGGTAAAGGACTTATGAAAGTACCACCATCCTGGAAATACACCCTGATATCCCCAATTTTAAAACCTGACAAGGACTCAACACAATGTTCTTCATATAGACCAATTTCATTATTAAATACAGATTATAATATATTCATGGCAATCTATGCCTCTAGAATAAAACAATGTCTTCCAGTGTTGATAAACAATGATCAGGCTGGGCTTATAATTAACAGGAACACCTGCAATAACATCAAGAGAATGTTATCAGTAATTGAGTATACTAATAATTCAAATAACTAACTTTGGTTAGTCTAGATATCAATAGTGCATTTCATTCAGTTAATTGGGAGTACTTGCTACTAGTATTGGAGGAATGTAATTTTTCAAACAATATCTTACAAGTAATCAAACTTCTCTATGAAAACTCATTTGCATACATTAAGATAGGTGCATATAATTCCCAATCAATTATGATTACTAAAGGTAGTAACCAGGGTTGCCCTTGAACCCATTGCTTTCTGTTGTAGTTATGGAACCTTTGGCAAATTATATAATATCAAATAACAACATCAAAGGCATACTAATAAATTATGATTCAATCCCCAAAATACAGTTATTTACAGATGACATCCTATTAACCTTGACTGACTGCAATTCTTCTTGTATTGCAGTATTCTAAGCAATAGAAATATTCCAGAAAAAATCGGGAATCAGTTTTAATGAGAATAAGACTAAATACTACCTGTTAATTATACTACTGATAAAATAGATTAAAAAATGACATACATACATTGTGAAAGATGGCAAAATCACTTACTTAGGGATATTCTTGTCTGATAATATTAAAGATATAACAACCCTTAGTTATAATAACAACTTAAATTCCATAAAACAAACTCTTAATAAATGGAATTTTTTCACTATGGAAGAGAGACTCTACTTAACTAAAATGATTGTCCATCCTAAAATTCTATAAATAATATAATCTTTATCCCTCCCACTCCCCCCAAAAAATATAAAAGAGTATAATTCTTTGTTTCTCAGATCTTTATAGTTTCTTAATTAGCCCAGATTGGCTTTAAACATCAGGTGGTACTAGTCTTCCAAATTTAGATATATATTCCTTATCCTCAATTGTTAAGGCAATAATTTCATGGGTAAATAATAATTATAATGGCAAATGGAAAGATATTCAGGGAGGAATTTGGTGTAAATTCAATAGTTTAATAAAATCATATTGTGCTAAAATAGCTAGTAATAAATTTCATTGGTTAGTAAAAGACTATTTTATAGAAAACAAAAACAAACCAGTTAACTCTTATTATATTAATATAATAACCTCCTTTAAATTTTTCATTTTTAGGAATCTTGAATATAAAGCATGGATTTTCTTTGTTTTCCAATTGCCTTTACTTAAACTAGCATTAATACATTTAATTTAACAACCATGACTACATTAAAGATAAAAATCTGTTATACTGGTATCATTTACTAGACAATGGGAAATTACAAAATGTTGACCACGTCATTAATAAGTTTGAGTTAAGCAAAGATATGTGGTTAGCAATTCAAAATTGTACGTGATTGGTTGAAAATAAGATTAATCTAATACAACCAATAAGAAATGCAACACTCCACAGGATAAAAGTCTTGCTGCCAAAACAAAATATGTATAACAGTCCAAAACAATAAAGGCAGCAAAGACAACCACAGACTTGAGTGAATGCCAGAACTCACTTTGAAGGTCTGATGAAGCGGAATGTGAAAACGCTTACCTACTGTGCACAATTAAACCTGTTTTTTATGAAGTGAGTTCTGGCGGTCACTCAAGTCTGTGGTTGTCTTTGCTGCCTTTATTGGTTTGGACTAATTCAACCAATAGTTAGACATTCTTTCCTCACATTCACTGATTTACTCATTATTCAAATGCACCAAAATATAATTGTAAAGGCGAGTCCATCTAAAATATATAAAGTACTTACGAAATCAGCAGTATGTCACAAAGAAAGCTATTGGGGTTATTTTAGGCTTGTTAATAATAATTCCTCAAGTGAAGATGATAAAAAAAACTAATACTCCAATCTTCAAAACAAGCTACTTCATCACTAAGATGGAGGATATTCTCTTGGAAGGTCTTACATAGAACCTTTATCACACCACGTAAAGTTGAATTGATGTATGATAAAGACATAGGTTACTGGTGATGTAAACTAAATGTTAAAGGTGGCTGGCAGCATATGTTTTGCGACTGTATAAAACTTAAAACATATTGGCATAATATGGATTCTCTCTTACAGTCTGTTTTTAATAATAAATTTATGCTGACCACATCTCTTATTTTAGTTAATACACCTATTCTCACTTGTGCCATGAAAATAAAATACCCTCTTTTATGGAGCATCTTAACATTAGCAAGAAAAATCATCACCAAGAATTGGAAGCGTCAGACTCCTACTATAAAGGAATTTGTACACTTGGCAACTGACGTTTGTCATCTTGAACTTATCATGATCAAAACAGTGTAAGAAACTTCTCTGTGTGGAAAATTTTCAGTCCATATATTTCTAGATAATCACTAAGTTTGGTACTTCTACTACTATTGTCTGATCTGATTAATATACAGTGATTAACTAGAAATATATGGACTGAAAAATTTCCACACAGAGAAGTTTCTTACACTGTTTTGTTTTTGGACCCACTGCACTTTATTATCTTGTTTTGAGACTTCAGCGATACCACGGAGATTACTTATTTTTGTTGGAACTTATCATGATCAGGACAAGAACATCTAGAATCACCTCTTCATATAATTTATGGTTGAAAGTCAAAGAACCGCTGGATAAACAGACTTTACAAGCTATTCATAAATAGTATTACGAGCATCCCTGAACCTATTATTCTAGTTGCTCCTTTCTGTTTTCTCCCATCATCCATTGGTAGTTCAAAAACTCAAACCTGTGTTCCCCACCATCTTTTCCTACTCTTTCGTACACCAAAATCCCACTTGGTTCTCTGGCTATGTACATGCAATGACTGGACAATTGAGTTTTTTATCTAATGTTTAAATGAAACTAAAGATACAAAAAGCAATATAAGTAACAATCAAAACTAAAGCTAAACTATTAGCTTATTCTTAAGTAATCTCATTCTAAAATGCTGCCTTTGTATGGTCTTTATTAACTGTGTATGTATTGAATGAAAAGAAAATTTTCACTGCTCAAACTGCTACATAAAATGCATTAACATGGACCAATTTTTTATATGCCTAATCTATTTTATCTGAGTTCCTTGCATTTTTTATTAAAAATGCTAATCTTACTTGTCTAGTAATGACTGGTTGATGTTGATTGAACAGTGTTGCCATAATATTTTAATCAGTCATTTATCATTTAATTCTGTGTAAGGGTTCTAGTGCTGTTGTAGACGACTTACCAATACAGTGTTTAACTTTTATATTGCTCTGTATATCATTTGAAGTCATTATTATATACTGTATGATGTACCAGTTCTGCAGATAACATTCATTTCAGATTGTGTTAAAATGATAACTGTCTTGTTTATTTTTTATTTTCTGTTCTACTCTCCTCTACTTGTTTTACTATCCCACTGATAAGCCTGCTCTTTCCTAACCTAGACTGTTCAACTGTGCCATGCTTATCCTATTAATTCTAACCTTCAACTCTCTCCCTCTTAGATACCAGGAATGCAATTTTCTTTTTAAAAAGAAAGAAAACATACTCCATTCCCTTGCAAGCTCCACAGTGAGAAATGCAATCATCCCTGGAACCTGCAGCCCAAATCAAAGTTCCAGCTGCTATTCTTTCCTACCTTCTGCCAAATGTATATACAGTTCTAATTGCATTACTGTGTTATACCTTACCCTATTTTAATCTGATAATCATCGCCAGTTTGCCCTTCCTCTTATTGCCCTTCTCTGCACTCTCATACAACCTTTATTACAGAGGAACTTGGTTCTACTTGTATTCTGCTATCACTGTATACCCAGCAACCTACTTTGCTAACTGCATCTCTTCTTCTTAACTCATCGAGACGTATTTCCCTTCACCTATCTTTCCTCTTAATTCCTATAGTCTTATACTACCTACTATCTACTTAGCCATCTCTAAACTTTCCTCTAATATCAATCTAGATGTCTAGGAATCTTATTTCGCTTTCCTGCTGTTCACCTCAAAATAAAGTACAGAGTTTGTGGTACAATTTCCATTACTTAAACTACTTCAGAATCGTCTATTCTTAAATGTACTGACTGTTTCTGATGACTTCTACCTTAGAGTTTGGCCAACCTACTCCATTCACCCTAGCTTTGCTCAGACTCAATCCTTCCCTACACTACCCCACATTCCCACCCCACTCTACTTCAGCTAAACTTATACCTTCTAACCACACCTACAACCTGATCAACCAATCACATTCCAAAGCTTCCTCCTTCTGTTACTCTCTCACAAAAACTAAATAAACCAATCCCAATATCCCCTCTATTTCATATATACTCTTCCTATCTCATTCAGTACTATTACTAGCTCAACTCTTACAACTTCTGACATTTAACTCAAAACTAATATTCACCAAACATGCATCCACAACTAGCTTCCCATTCCCCTTCAAAAAGCTTCTCAAACATATACCACAGTCTCTATCATATAACTACACTACTCAGCTCAAAAATACTAATCCTCCCTATAAACTATACAACTCACTTCTCAGTCTATTCCCTCTCCCTTCTACTTTACAGTGTTACCTTTAAACAGCCTACTCTCAAACTTCTCCACACATCTTAAATTTCAAAACTCACCCACTGTGGAGATACATCCCACCCCAGGCCCAAACACTACCACCCTGCCTATTATACCCAACCCCATTAACTGCTATAAATTATTACATATTATAACACTAAACCTGCAGAGTATCCATAATAAAACAACTGACCTACATGCCTGGCTAGCCCATAACAAACCTCATATTCTTGCCACCAATGAGACCTGGCTAAAACCAAACATAGAAGATACTGAATTCCACCCACAAAACTACAGTACAACTAGGGTAGACAGACCTAACAAAAAAGGAGGTGGTGTAGCCATCCTTTTCCCTAATACCTCTAATATATTCCCATACAGTGAACACACTCCCCCTTTCTCCAATGCTAAAAGTAATTCTGACCTCCTTTCTAAAAATAATAATTCCAAAAATATCTGTATCATAGTGCTATATCTATATATATATATATATATATATATATATATATATATATATATATATATATATATATATATACATATATATATATATTCCCCCTAATAGTACTATACCAATTTTAGAAGAAATACAATCTTGGGTCTCCTGTGCTATAAAAAATGAAACAATAATTCTGGGAGAAGTACATATCAATTGGATAAATATTAATTCAAAATTTCCTTCCTCAAATATAAATCTGTTTTATTTCACCCAACTAATCGCCTCCTCCACAAGATATAATAATGATACAAAGGAAGTTTCTGTCTTCGACTAGATTCTAGTTTCTGACCCCACTAAAATCTCATCAGCAGGTACCCTCCCCAACTCACAAAGTGATTAACTTCCTACCTACTTTACCTGTACTGCCCCACAAACATAAACACCATCATTTCAAATATGTTAGGAACCTAACCCACTTCAACTCACAGACATTCAACCACACCCTGAAAAGCATCAATTGGAATATCCTAAAATGTCATCCTCTAGACTACACACTGCACTATTTCAGCACTAACTTTCTAAAAATATTAGACAGCCTTGCACCCCCAAATAAAAAGACTAAAAAACAATTATACCCCATGGTTAAGAAAACCTGAAAAAGAGCTAATGCTTACAAGAGACAAAACATGGAAACTATGGCAAAAACAGAAAAACAATTCTAATCTACTAAAATTCAAACATCTCCAGAACCAGGTGAAAAGATCTGTATCCAAAGATATGAAAGATTATTACTTAAAATTTAAAAAAAAAAACATACCCACCACCCTAAATAGTTTTGGTCTTCCATAAGACCTTTACTAAATCCAGGCACAAAAAATAACCCGTGTTCTCACCCAGACAAAATACTAGAGCAAATATCAAGTCTGTTCAACTCATATTTCACAGATACAATAGCCAATATCACAGATAACTTCTCACAACCTGTCTCTTCCTTCTTCATTTGGCTTTTTCCCGGTTAGGGGTCGCCACAGCAGATCACCTGTCTGCTCATGATTGGCAGTGGAGTTTTACGGTGTTGAGTTACCAGCCCGGTGCCCAACCTTCCTCAGAAGGCACACACATGCACACACTCACACCTAGGGCCAATTTAGAGTGTCCAATCCACCTACAGCATGTCTTTGGGATGTGGGAGGAAACCAGAGCACCCGGAGGAAACCCATGCGACCACAGGGAGGACATGCAGACTCCGCAAAGAAGGCACCCCAGCCAAGAATCGAACCAGAGAACCTCTTGCTGTGAGGCAGCAATGCTAACCGCTCTCTCTACCACAAACAATTCCAGTCAAACCATACATTCTCAACACCTACAGTACCATTCCTCACCAACCAAACACACAAACAATACAACAATTAATAGCTTCCCTGAATTAAATCTCACTACAGTTCCTACCTCTACCATAAAAAGACTACATCAGAAACTAAAAAGCAGCTGCAATGCAGCAGACAGCTTTCCCACTGAATACCTAAAAATCACTGCTGACTCTATTGTTTACCCTATTAGCATACTCATTAACAGATCCATCCAAGAATAATATGTCCCCAAAAACAGCTTATATTCTACCTCTCCATAATGGGGGTACCTCAACTCATAACTCTAACTTCCATCCCATAGCCATCTTAGCTACAATCTCCAAACTCCTGGAAAATGTATACACAAGCAACTTCTACACTTTTTTCCTCAACAATCAAGTCTTATCCAAAACTAAACATGGTTTCAGACCTAGTCACAGTACTTTAACTGCCCTAATATCCTTCATGGACTTAGTCAGCAAAGCCTGCGACTCCAGCCAGATTGTATCTACCCTATTCCTTGACTTATCAAAAGCCTTTGTCTAGCAATTCCCACCAACCAAACTTGGGTTCTTTCAAAACTTCAGTCTGTAAACACTTCCACTCTACCTGGATCTGTAATTGTACTCGTGACGGCCTCTCTACCCCAGACCAGTAGTCAAGGAGACTCAATCCTCACCACTGTCACTGATGAGAGATGTTCACTGAGAACAGGTATGTATTTACACAGTATTTTAAGATGCAGCTTTCTACATCAAGCATAATTTCCCCCAAGAGCACACAGGAAACACAATCCTGACTTGGCACTAGACTCTGTCTCTCTAGGTCCCAGACAAGACTCACTTTAGAGTGCTGTGTCCCAGTTTCAAGAAGATAACACACCTACACCTGGGTATTTGATTTTACACACACACACACACACACACACACACACACACACACACACACACACACACGTGCATGCACTCACACACCCTTGGGAATGGTTGGCACAGATTTACTAGCTGTGCCCCCTTCTACCCAGACTATAAGGTAAGCTTGCTACCACCAGTCAACTACTCTAAGGCTCTTATAATGGTATCCAATTATACTGAGTAAAATCAATACTAATATAATAATAGAGTGTAACCAAAGCAACAATGCTTTTTGGAGTGGCTACACCACTACTAAAACAAGCACAAGTGCTCTTGAGATGTTAAAAAGTATTATCTAAAAGACCAGCCACAATGAAAGGTATAACAATATTTAATAATAAATAATAAAATAGAAAATATGAGAAGAGTAAATATCTAAGTACAGTAAATGCCTGAGTTCAATCACAGGAGAAATAAAAATAACACCGTTGACAGATTCAAACACATGCAAAAAAAAAAAAAAAACAATACTTAACTAGTCTTACTTTATTTCCTTTTTCAAAACAGGTTTATTGTTTTAACATATAAGAGAAATATCATAACAATTTTATACAAGTAATTAAAAATAGGTATTATTATAATATTCAACAAAACAACTAAAGTATTTACAAAGACATCCACTACAATCAGATCAATTAATTAAACTAAAATACCATGCTATTGAAATTAAAAATTTTTTAACAAATTTTATAAATTATCCCATACAATATAATAAGATGTTTTTCTATTTGTTCTTGTCCTAATTGTGTTTATTTCCATATGGCACACTATATTCATAACATTTTTAAATTCATTGAACGAAGGAGGTGTATCTGAAATCCAATTTCTAGTTATTATTTTCCTAGCCACAGCTAGAATAGACCATAACAAGGGAAGCTTAACCTTTTTAACACTTTGAGGTACAGATGTGTTGAATAATATAAGAGATTTAGAAATAATGAAATTATCTGTAAAAAGAGCCTGCAAAATTCATTAATTGACTTCCAGTATTCTTTCAATTTTATACAGTCATAAAACATATGCGCCCAGTCAGCATTAATTTCTACATTACATCTCTTACATAAATTATCTTTATTATTTATTTTATTCATCATCAAAGGTGTATAAAAAGATCTATGTAAAAATTTCCATGTATAAAGTCTCCAGACAATGGAAGACATAGTTCTATAAGCAGATTCCAATATATATTGTTTATCTTGTTGATTTGGTGGGTCCCCATTAATAGAAGTGAAATAATTCCAGTATGAATCTACACTGTAAAAAGTTTCTTGTCTGATAATTTTATGTATGTATGAAACTTTACCTTTATCAGAAACTTTATGTTGTAAATTTAATATCAAGTAATCAATCAGTGTTGGAATATATTATTTAACTGTTATAGACATTAGATCTATTTTATTAATGAGATGTTGTCTAAAGATCTGAACCTCTAACCAGCAAGTTTCTCTTATATCAAATTCTTGTTTTAAGAAATCTAGATTTTTAACTATTATCAGATATCAACTGATACCAGTACTTTAGATCATTATCTATAGTTAAATGAGTTCCTTCAGAAGTAGATGACAAAAGCATACCCTGAGTATACATTATAGGGAATACAATAAAATTCCATTCCCTATACTTAGGGTGCATGAATATTAAGTTACGATAACTAATAATAATATTTAATGGGTAACAAACCATATGTTTAGGTGTAATAGGTGAAGTACAAAATTCCTTTAGCAACCATAACATGGAGTTATTTACAATCATATTTTTATGTGTTAAGGAGATTTTCATGAAGTGCATACTAATTAGCTCCCAATAATCTTTCCATTTTGCGACATATGACTGATCTATTAATAAATTAATAACTTTTACAATAGAAGAGATAGTATATAAATTAAAGTCTGGAAAAGAAATACCCCCTTGAGACCAGCTATTAGTATGTTTCTTTAATGCAATCCTAGGTCTATTAGGTGCCCATAGGAAATTTAACATTAGTGTATTCAGTTTCTTGATAATTATTTTTGTAGGTGGAAGTATTATTGATTGTATTAAGTATAAAATCTTGGGGAATATTATCATTTTAATAATTGTAAGTCTCTCCTCCATAGTAAAAACATATTATTCCAGGTATTAAAAAGATTTTGTATATTAAGAAAACAGGTATTATAATTATTATATATAATAGATTTAATATCTTTAGATAGTATTATACCTAAATAAGTTATCTGACCTGAATTGGGTACATATTTAGTAAAATCACTAATGAGAATATTTTTCGTGTATATATAGGTAGTATTTTAGTTTTTTCTTCATTGAATATTAAACCAGAAATACTTTTAAAATTCATCATTTTATCAAATAGAGACTGCATAGAAGAATTAGATCCTGCTGAAGTAATTAGATCATCTGCAAAAAGTTGAATTTTGGATGTTGTATTTTCATCTATTTCAAAACCCTCTATGTCAGTACTGTTTCTGATCAAATTAGCCCAAGGCTCCATTACTAAAGTGAATAATAGTGGAGAAAGTGGGCATCCTTGTTTTGTACCTTTAAGAATGGGTACTTTTTGTGAAACATATGTTCCTACCTTAATATAAGCCAACGTTCCTTTGTATAAATGCTCAATTAGATTTACAAATGCATCTGAGAAGTTTGTGCACTTCATTAAGGTAAACAGATAGTCCCAACTTACTGAATCAAATGCTGAACTTATATCAAGACTAATAAGTGTTAAATCTTTCTTTTTTTTATTTGCAAAATCTATTAATGTTAAAGTTTTTCTTATATTATCAAAAGTATTTCTATTTACAATGAAGCCTGTCTGATCTATATCTATAATGCCGGGAATGATTGTCTTCAATCTATCAGCAAAGATACTCATAAACATTTTATAATCAACATTAAGTAATGAGATGGGCCGATATGAAGAACATCTAGTTGGATCTTTATTAGGTTTTAAAATTGGCGAAATAAATGTATATTGCCAAGATGGGGGGGGTTATTAACTCAGTTTGGGCCAAAATAAAACCTTATGTATTAATGAATATGTACTTTTAGAAAGGATTTTATATATCTCTGGTATAATACCATCATTACCCGGTGCTTTATTTGATTTAAGCTTATTTATTTGTGTAATAACTTCTGTATATGAAATACTCTTGTCCAATAGTTTAATCTGTTGTTTATTAAGCTTTTTATTCATGTTTGTGGTTATAAACTCCTTTATTTTATCTTTAGGTTCCATGTTAATGTTATTATGGTTAATTTTGTGAAAGTGATTTCTAAATTCATCTAGTATTTCTGGTATACTAGAAACATTCTTCTTTTCCTTAGAGAAAAGATTTCTTTGATATGGTTTTGTTTATTCAACCTTTTTGTTTTATTTTTAAGTCTATGTAAGTATTTGGGGCTTATTGAATAAGACAACAGCTTGTATTTCTCTAAAGTTATTTTAACTTTATGAGTTAAAATTTCTTTGTATTTCTCATTTAGTTTGTTTATTTCTTCAATAACTTTCTTGTCCATAATATTTTCTTTACTATTATGTTTATAAGAGTCTAATTTACTTTGAATATCTAACAATTCCTTATCCCAAGATTTCCTTTTATTATTATACCATCTGATACTTTGTCCATATAGATATGACTTTAAGGCATCCCAAACATAAACAATGGAGACTTCAGGAATATTATTTATGTCTAAAAATGTTTTACTTCTGAAAGTATATATTCTTTATAGTCTTTTAGTTGAGTTAAGTATGCTGGTATCCTTTTGATCTGAACATTATGAGTATTTTTATCATGAATTCAAAAACAATTGAATTATGATCAGATATAGGACATGAAATGATTTTGGAATTAATTAAATCTGTTACCATCTGGTTAGAAATAAAGACCCTATCTATTTTGAATAAGTTTTGTATCTGTTAGAAAAAGGTGTATGGTAATGACTTTGAATCTATCTGATTATTAATATCATTCAAATGATAAGAATTAGCAAAATCATTTAAATGTTTTGCATTAGATGTAATTCTTCTTTTCCTATAGTGGTAGTATCACTTTCATGTAGTATACAATTAAAGTCACCAGCTAAAATAATATCTCCTATAGAGAATGATATGATCTTATCAAGATGATGTTTCACTGTATTAATACCAATTCCAGGTATCCAATATACATTAATTAAAGTGTAAGTCTTCCCATTAATTTGTATTGTAACCATACAAAACATTCCTTTGTCATCCTGATAAGACTTAATGGTTTTAGGAATGGGCATACTTTTATTCCATAAAATAGCCACTCCTCTTTTTCTGACTGTGCTCTGAACTATCCAATACTGTATATTTGTTTGTGGCTAGTTTATCAATATCTTTTTTCAAGAGATGGGTTTCTTGCAGGAAGACTAAGTTGGCCTTATGTAAATTAATGTATCTTATTAGGCTTGCCCTTTTACATGGATTATTCAATCCATTAATGTTTAAAGAAATTCCTTTTAAAGATGTCATTTGGCATTTTAAAACTTAAGAATCTTATGATCAAAATAACAAATAACAAGATAAGTAATGTTACATCTCCTCCTTTAGGTGTACCTTTAAATATAGCTGTATTTATTGAATCTCTTATGGGATTTTGTATAGGATTCAATTTTGTTTGTAGTGACAATGAATGTACAAAATATATTGTGGATGTCAAAACTATATACAAATAACAATGAACAAGTGAAAATAATGTAAGGATTAAACCTTGCATCCAGCCTGGAGTTATAAACTCCAACTTAGAGTAGTATTTACCACTCAAGTTAACCCCTACCCTAAGCGGCAGTACCTCAGCTACCACCTTATCAATTTAATACTAGTTATATTTAACTGAGGTTAACAGTTTTCAATTCAATTATCTAGCAAGACAAGACTACACATTTGGTAAAACAGCATCATATAAACTAAAATAAACCTTTTTTTTTAAAAAACTGTTCATACTACTATATACATCCATGTAATATAACACACTTGTATTCAAATAGCTTTCAAATAATATTGATGTTAGAAATCAAGAGGAGAGAAAATAAGTTCTAACATTCATTTAAATCAAAAGCTTTGGCTAATATGATTCAGACATTACATATATTAAGATGCATCTATTTTCTGTCATGTAAATGCAATTAACAGCTTCCAAAAAAAAACTTGAATTGCTTGTATATGAGCATTTACTCAAACTCATTATTGTCAATAGAATAAAGTATTGTATTCATAGAAATTTTTATAAATCATACTGCATAGTTATGCAGATTCTCAGAAACACTTATATACATACACACACACACACACACACACACACACATATATATATTTACACACATACACACACACACACACACACACACACACATATATAAATATATATATATATATATATATATATATATATACACACACACACACATATACATATACATATATATATATATACACATGCATACACACACACACACACACACACACACACACACACACATATATACATATATATATATATATATATATATATATATACATACATACATACACACACACACACATATACATATACATATATATATATACACATGCATACACACACACACACACACACACACACACACACACACACACACACACACACAAACACACACACACATATATATATATATATATCTGAGTTATGTCCTTACTGAGCACTATCTTACTTGCTGTCCCTACAATAAATCTGTCTGCTTTATACAAAATAATGCACAGCAAACACATTTTAGTAACCAGATTTTACAACCATGCTATACTACTGCTTTAAAATATATCACATGACAATTTCTTCCAGTATAGAGTTATAAAATTATTTATGATTGTCAATAAGATGAATTAAATGAGTTATAGTAATGTATATGTTTGGAACATAAGTTTTTAACACAGATTATTAAGCTGCTGTTAAGTAGATTTTCAAAAACACTTGAATAAATGTTTCATTTTCTATGCCTTCTAAAATAAGACATTTACTTACTACAAGAAACTGTATCATTTAAACTCATTATAACTGACATATTTATGAATTATAACATAGATATTTAAGTAATTATATAAAATAACTCACATTTAGATGTTAAAGAGTTCATTTTCCTTCACATAGTCGCATTTGTATCATTTCTATTTCCTGGTAGAGTGTCA
The DNA here is from genome assembly GCF_019279795.1 of Protopterus annectens. NCBI lineage: Eukaryota > Metazoa > Chordata > Ceratodontiformes > Protopteridae > Protopterus > Protopterus annectens. The sequence goes on from NC_056735.1 coordinate 540,380,915, forward strand.
TTGCTGAATCTGTGATGTGTCAGTGTGATATCTATGTCAAAGGTGAGGCTAGCTGCTTTCAGCTTCTCTGTGAGAATTCTGAGAGTTGAAGCTTTTGAAGTAGCTCATGGACACTGTGCATGAGACAGCCCACATCCCAGATTGTCTCTCTTAACATTTTGGTGGGAAACTTATTAAAAACTAGTGTCAAACATTCATTTAGCAGTGTAAATGCATCTAAACATGACAAAACCTTCACAATGTATTTTACAGGTTATTACAGCCTCTATGTAAGTGAAATTAAGCCCAAAATTATTAATAAGTAATAAAACTCAATATTTTTGTCCCAACTCAATTTTTATGCAAATCTTATTATTTACTGTGTCTATATGATCAAAAGCATTTCTATATATTAATAAAGAAAAGAAAAAGAGAGTAGAAAGTAGAAGGGTGTAAGGCAGAAATAAAAAAATGTAAGAGAAAGCTATAAGAAGTATATACAATGGAATATTACTTACTGTTTATATTAATAGAGTTAAAAATAAAACATATTATTTACTATTATTTAGTTCTAATTATTATTAGTTAAAGCATGACAGATTATTTACAAACATGCATAAGCAGTGTAATCAAGAAAGTATAATTAGGAATAGCATTTGAAGAACATATAAACTTTTTACAAGGAATAAATATGTTATTATTCTATTAATCATATTTTCACTACTCTTCTCTCCCTGCCTTCCCCCACCCTTCACCCACTACATAATCTAAATAGAATGTCATTGTTTAAACAAAGAAAAGAAGAAAAGGAGAAGAAAAAAAAAGATAAAGAAAAAATGTATCAAATTACTGACCTTACCTCTCCTTTTCAGAAAGAGAAACAAGTTGAATCACAACTTGCCATTAAATCTCCAGATATTTTGACTAGTTATGAAGCAAAACATTTCTTTGCACACAAAGAATAACTTTGATTAAATCTTTTTCAAAATATTTGTTGCTTCTTGGAAATGCAGGAACTATATTTAAAAAGATTAATAATTAAATAAAATGATGAGAGAAAAAAACCTAGAACAAATCATTTGTTTTTTAGTCTCTTCTTCTTCTCTGAAGTCTTCCACGAAGTTTCAGTTGCCAGTCTCTTTAATGAAGGACTAGCCCATTCCATTTCTTCTATTTTATCCAAAATCTTATTTTTTTTGATAAACAGTAAAGCAGAGTCTAAGTCATCGAAAATTTTAGGACCATCAGGAAGGAAGATTTTAAGCTTGTCAGGAAACAGAAGGTATGTTTTAAACTGTGCTTTTTTAAGCTCCCTTATTAGTGGCAGAAAAACGTTTCTTTTAGCTATTACCATGGAAGAATAGTAATTGTCAAAACGCACAGTTGTCTCATTAATCTTAAAAGGAGCTTTAGCCCAAGCAGATTTAAGAACCATCTCTTTATCAAAAGATGATAGAAATCTAACTATAACTGATCTAGGATAGTTTTTGTTAGAGTTAGTATTAGCTATAGATCTATGTGTTCTTTCGATACCAAAAGAGAATGCTTCTGGTAAGTCTAAAGTTTTAGGGAGCCATGTTGTTAAAAAATAAGTAATATTGTTACCTTCAATATTTTCTGGCAGTCCAAAAATCCTAATGTTATTGCACCTAGATCTATTTTCCAGGTAATCCAGCTTTGTTTGTAAATGTGTACTTTGTTTCAGCAGAAACTCAATGTTGATTTCCTCTTCTTGTATTCTATTTTCCATGTCATTCACAGCTTCTTCTATGCCTGTCATCTGGATCTTCTGTTGTTGCAGGTCTATATGTAACAAGTCTATTTGTTTTGTAGTTTTTTCTATGAAGGTGTCTATTTTAGTATCCATTTTATCCATCTTAGCAGTAAGTTGCTGGATTATAATTATCAGAGACTGAAGTTCTTTCTTGATGCTGGAGTCTTGAGAATTTGTCTTACTGGAACTCATTTCAGACTGATAAACTGACAGGAAAATTTCCAAAGTGATTTCTGACAGGAATATTGTTAAGATTTCCTTTCTTTTTTAGATATAGTTCAAGAACTATATAAAACAAACATATTTAGAAAGAAAATTACTTCAAAAATTAATTTTTTTAAGTAATTAATTCCTGTCAGTGTAATGAAATTGGTGGAGCTGAAGAAATCTGCTGCTATCCTGTGTTCATCCTTGGCCACGCCCCCTCTTACTTTATTTCCTGACTGTCTAAAGAATAACTGTTCCCTAGCTAACTTAATACAGCAAAATAAGATTAGATGCTGAAATGCTTACTTCCACAAGGCAAGGTGATGAGCTTCTAGCAATTGAACTGAACTAACAAATGAAATTAACTAACAACTGTACTAACTCAACTGACTGTCATAGATTTTTATATCAGTTACCAAAAAAAAAAACAAAACAAGCTGCTGTGAGAGTTCCATCCTCTCAGTGCTGGTTATAGAATGACATCACATTTGATTAGATGACTCTGGTACAATACACCTTTGGAGCTTTGCTAAGATCTGTTGCAGTATTTGAAAATTATAAAACAGTTTCAAAAACTTCTACTCTTCTCTTCCAGAATTCTTTGTTTAAACATATACATTTAATCAATTATAATAACATTGTTGATATATTTTAAAAGGAGCGTCTGTACACGTCAGTGTGATAGTCAAATGACACAAAACTATTTACGAAACTCCAGCTAACTATGCTGGCATATGTTACACATGCACTACCCATTCTCCTTGGCACAGATGGTGCCACATCACATTGTCATCCCCTCCATAACCTAGCCATCTGCACCCTCCTACCTTTCCCCCTCTTCTAATATCATAGACAGTCTATTTCTCCACTTATATACACGTGACTAAGGGACATGCATGCAGGATATATAAAAATATATCAACAACGTTATTATAATTGATTAAATGTATATGTTTAAACAAACAAATTGTTCAACAAATGCAAAATAAAATAAAATAAATAAAATTATTACTTAATCACACTTCTAGCTATCCCATTTGAACCTTAATTTCTTATTTAGTATTCTCATTCTTATTCTCTTTCACAAGATTCTAAAATCTCCTATATACTCCCTGCCTTGACGACTTCCATATTTTTCCTTTACTTTATTCTCCTTCCTTCCTTATCTTACCTCTTATCCCGCATGCATATCCCTTAGTCACTTGTATATTTCATAAGTCAGAATTGTACACAAATTTAACTATTATTTTCTAACTCTATGCATGCTTGTATGCAAATTGATGCTAAAAATTCTTGTAAATATGCACTCTGTCTAGCCAATATTGTATACATTCATGTCTATTTGTAGTTAAGTTTCTTTGTGGAAATGCTGATGCTGTATGTCTCATATACAGTCAATCCCCGGGATTCAAGAAGCTTGGCGCATGGACAGTTTTAGCATTGCGCCGAGCGTCCTCAGTACAGATGGTGCAGCAGCACTATATGAATATGTATGAGGGTGTGCCTTTGCACACTCGACGTGCACAGGAAACGTGTATGAGTGCAGGGGGTGTGTACAAGTGCTCAACGGAGGCGTAAACATGCTCCGACAGTTGCAAAACCTACTATGCCTACTAGTAGAGCCCGCCACTAATAACAAGTCAGTAATTCAGTGTCCGTGGATACCGAAATGTATGCTAAGCATAAAAGAGTGTCCACGAACAGTGAAATAAAATCGAAGTAGTAAACACACAAGCATGTAGAGGAATGTTGAGCCCTGCCCATAGAACTTTCACAATTAGATTCCCCATGTCCCTATTATACATTTGAATTGCTGCAATATCGAAGGTGTAAGCAAAGCGCAGTGTGTTTGTATGTTGCTGCCCTCCGCCGAGCATAGCTTACACATCAAATTCATTCAAATAGAGAAAAACATGCGGAATCAACATAAATGTCAATAGTGTAGTGTTTAGAGCATCCACCTAACGAACAAGCATTCACTGTTCGAGCCCAACAATAGCACATACCATTTTCCATGTGGAATGAATGTTGTTTTGCTGTAAAACTGACATAAGAGTATCGCATGAGATATTTAACTTAAATATCATTCAAAGTGGCACAGTCATAATGAATAAGGCACTAGTAAGCAGGTGTGAGCACAAATAAGCAGCAGCAAACATATATAAGCACCAATAAGCAAGTCTGAGTATGCTTGCGTGGGTCTAAGCAGTGCCCAGCATAGGAAATGTATATAAGTATGTACAGATATATAATATACATATATATATATATATATATATATATATATATATATATATATATATATATATATATATATATATATATATGAAGAAAGAACGACGTAACAATAAAGCATACAAAAGGAATGAGAAGGGAATCAACAACAACCCCTGTATTACATAGCGCTGTCAGTGTATGTCATATCAAGCTGGGCAGGAGTGAGCAAAGCAAAGCTACTCAAACCATAGGCAGGATATTACCAGTTGGAGTAACATTGTTGATCTGCTAAGTCTACTTTACACACAGAGGGTAGTCCTTGGCGGGACTACCCAAAAATTGATAGGCTATTTGGCCATCTGACCATTACACAAGCAAGGGCAGGTATGTTCAAGGACTAAATGGTGGGAGAGCCTGAGAATACATGGACTGGGACAACATATGTGTAGGGCCCCTAACGCTTGAGAGAGGGAAATGTATAGAGGTGTGTCGTGGCAACGTTAACAACTGGACAATGAATGGTATGCATGTATGTTGAACTTGGGTGGGGTGAAGGAACTATGGGTATGAAATTATGGAGCCAGGTGTGCCAGGGTTGGATGGGCTGGTTCTAACTGGACCGCCCTGTGGAGGTCAGCAGGTTCGTTATACGTATATATGCATACACACATGTAGACATCTATATGTAGAAGTACATTCTCTGTAGCACATTCATTCCATTTGCAGAAATAAATAACATGAATGTGCCCTTACAAACCTCAACAGTAGCTAGAATAATAGGTTGTGCATAAGAAGGAAGGGAAGAAAATGCTGAAATGCAGAAGTGTGTAGAATGTCCGAAGTCAGTGCTGTGCTGAAAAAAAATCAAATGTGAGGACTTTCCCACATATGGAATCATTCCAGTGATCTGCCTACTATGGTAATAGCAATTACTAAACCAGTCCATTTGTAAAAAAAATACGCTGAACATGTACATAATTAGGCTCTTATGTGTAACATGTGCATTACCACATAGTCATACTTATTAATTTATTGTAGTGCCATGTTAACGGGAGTAAGGATGTAATGAAGTATAGAGTCTAATCTTGACATAAACACATGCGTGTCCAATGTGGGACAACCCAAAAATTGCGAATAGTGTCCTTTTGGTCACTCATGTCACCAATATTTGTGGACTAAAAGTTTGGGAGTTCTGAGGATACATGGAGTGAGTCAACCGATGGGATGGGTCTATAGGAGTAGGGAGTGGCCAATGTGTAGTGGTGTGGATACACTGCAAATCCAACTGGAGAATGGATGACTGCAGTTAGAGAGGCATTGGGGTGGGTATTTGGGGAACCAGAAGCCATGGGTATATGGGTATATATGCAAATTAAGCAGCACAGCAATAGTGTATTGGTTAGAGCAACCACCTAACGAACAGACATTCCCGTTCAGAATCCCACTGCATCACATACCATTTACCATCGGTAATCTGTACATGAACATATTGCGACATCTGTCCTCTGTATAACCTGCAAAATAACAATTAAAAGTTAACTGGAACGAAGTGTCAGTGTCATAATGAATAAGGCACTAGTAAGCAGGTTTAAGCATATATAAACACCAGTAAGCATGTGTAAGTGTGTGTGCGTGGGGTATGCATTGCTTTACAGACACACACACACACACACATATATACATATATATATATATATATATATATATATATATATATATATATATATTTGCAGAAATATACGTATACCTATATATATATATATATATATATATATATATACACATATGTGTGTGTGTGTGCACGCAGATATACACAGATATACAGCTATGATAGAAAACAGCACACAAGAATGACATATGTTCACAGGCTATGCCAATGGAAGTCGGGGCCCAAGCAAGAAACATGAAACTCGTAGCATGACCTTCCACCGCCCCCCCCAGCCGGACATGGGAAACATACACACAAACCTGCAAACAATGTAAATAGTTCACTGCTCCCCAGACTGCAGGCAGGATACAACCAGGGGGGGTACACAGTGCACCCGTAAAATCAAATCTTGGATCACAGACAGAAGCATCCCTTGCGGGACACCCAAAAATTGCCAAGACCAAAAGAAGGTGATACACCAGCCGTTCTGGCTGGGGTGTATACATACCCACAATACAAGGGTGGGAAAGCGTGATGACCCATGGGTCAAGACAATTGTATGACATGGGTCCCGTGAAGTGGAGAGTGGGCAGCATGTAGTGGTGTGTTCAGAAGTGACCAGGACCCAGATTAAGGATGGGTGCTGCAAAGGAGGTTTGTGTGGGGGAACTATGGGTAGCTACTTATGGGTCTAGGTGTGCAGGTGTTGGCTGATGTGGGCCTATATGGACAGCCCCAGGGATGTAAGCAAATGTGTTCATTGGGCAGAGGCATCACCCAATGAGCAGCCACATCCACTACGAGTCCCACTGCAGCGAAGTGTAATCTATATGGCAAGGAACGGAATAACCAGATGTGGATGTATATATGTAGAGGTATGTGTGTGTATATCTACCCATAGTGACATAGAGATAAGCCTCTCCCTCTCTGTAGTACAAATATATACATACAGAGACAGAATACATATACATACCCACATATAGATATATAGATATGCAGACACTCATAGACCCATATGTTGTTGGAGATATATATATATATATATATATATATATATATATATATATATATATATATATATATATATATATATATATATATATATATGACAGCAATATATAAATATATACATGTATGCATACATATATAGATATATCTGTATATAGTAATGTATATATATGTGCGCATGTATATAGCTAGGATATGATACGGCAGTTACTAATTACATATGTTCACAGGCTGTGCATATGGGGGTGAAGGGTCCAATAAACAAACGTGTAACATGTAGCAGCAACACTCCATCCCCTTAGCTAGACTGGTGAGACATACAGAAACACAATAAAAGTAAACACACCACTGCTTCCCAGACCACCGGCAGGATACTACCAGTGGGAGAGACCTGCCAGGTCTAATCTTGAAACATAGACATCGATGTCCCTTGTGGGACACCCAAATATTAATAATCATCAGAGTCAGTCCCAGTAATGATTCATCAAACCAGGCTGTAGAGGTACACGGACCAGTAGGTTGTGCAAGCCTGATAACCCATGGGTTGACACAATGTACAACATGTGTCTTGACACTCGAAGAGTGGGCAGTGAGTAGTGGTGCATTTATACCCCACGTGCACCCCCACAGTAAGGATGAGTGCTGTAGAGGAGGGGCAGCTGGGGGAACTATGAGTATACAATTATGGGCCTAGGCTGGTGCAGTCGTATTAGGACCGCCCCGGGGATGTAAGTAATATTCCGAAATGGGCATAGCTGACGCTTGTACCTCCAACCCTAAGAGCAAATCCACTGGACAGGACATAACCATTGGGGGAACAAATAGGGACCATACCTCTGAACTGTCCCCGATTTAGACTCAAATTCTAACTCTGTCCCACTTAATCCCTCCTAAAACTAGTGACTTTTGGTGGAAAGGTGGCGAATTACACATAATGAATAATGACAACAATTAAGAGTTATAAACATCATTTACATCAGAAAATGTGTATGAATTCATATGCTCTGAGTCTGTCAATGTGTCAGGTTAATAGCACTAATAATTTAAATGTGTCCCTGATGTTGTTATGACATATCCCTGATTCACTTGATATTTGTCCCCAATCATTTGAGAGGTCTGATAGGGACAAAAAGTACATATTCCATTTACAACCTTAGAAAGATGATAGAATATTAGGTATGCAGTAGCATGACTCTGCTGAAGGATGTGGGTTCCAAAACCCAATTACTTGTTTGTATTGAAGAGTGTCAGTTCCCATGTATTGGCCAGACAGGTGCAGATTGTAAGAGGAATACACCAATAATATGAATCAAACTCTGGACAGGCCGCGGATTCCATACAGTTGAATGGCATGCTTTCACCTAATGGGCAGCCATTCCTGATATGGTAGGCATGTAATCCGATGTAATAGGCATCACAAGGTAAATTTGTAGTCCTCACTCCCACCCAGGGGTGTGAGTGTCAGATGCAAACACCAAATGCAGTGCATTTGCAAGTGCGAGAGCAAGTGGGTGTAAGCCTGTTTGGCCACCAGTTATGCAAGTATTACACTGGTGATGCAATGTAGAGGCAAACTGAGTGTAAGAAATTGTAACCAGAGGTTAGCATTGCTTAGCTCCACGCAAACCCACACACACCTGCTCACAACTGCTTTAATGTGCCTTAATCACTCCGTATCCAACGGCCTTGTTTTGTCCAACAACAAAATAAACAGCCTCTGCAAGGCTCAAAGCCAGGACCCTGCACACACAGCTAATGTGATTTACCACTAAGCCATGGCATACAGACATTGGATGTTATCACAAACATATCATCCAGTGCAGTCATTCAACAGTATAAGAAATGTATTCCATCATGTAGATGTATGTGTGTGTGTGTTTATGTCCAGATATAGATACATACATATATATAGATACATCAAGAACATCCCACGTGACAACAAAGCATAACAAAGGAATGAATAGGGAAACACCAGCAATGCCTGTAGTATGTAGTGGTGTTGTCCTATGTAATATCAAGACCCCCCTCAGACAGACATGTGTCATTAATACATGCAAACATTTGTACATTGGCCAAATACATCACTCTGTGCATTTTATTTACATTAACACAACAGTTCCTGTCCAAACATTATGTGAGAACAGTACTCTTGCAAGGTGCTGTGTGCGACATCATCATCATGAAAAAGGTAAATGGGGTAACCATAAAGGGACCGGTAGTGTTGTGTGTACAATGGGGTCATCTGCATCACATGTACCTAGAACCTTTAGGAGTCATGTGCATGCCAGGATTGTGTGCCTGAGAAACAGGGGTGAGGACAACTGGAGTGTGTTGTGATGCATATTAAAGGGGTTACATGTGTCCAGTGGACACGTGTGTGAAATGGGCAGCTATGTATGGGGAAAATGTTGTGTTAGGAACTGATTGGCCTTTTGTTTCCATAGAGTGAGAGTGGTATGTAGGGGAAGGGGAGTAGATATGCTCATGGAGGATAGGTTGGGTAGTATGACAGACAAGACAGCATACAGGGTCAGTAAATGACACGTGGGGGGATACACCTTGGATGGGGAGGGGTGTTCGGCAGTCACAAGCCTATGAGCCCCCAGATGGAAACAGTGGGACGAGGTCCCCAGCCATGGGCAGCCATCACTGCACCAAAACAGCTGCAAAGGTGGCAGTGCTGGGAGCTATCTAGGAGGGGCAGGCTCACCCTGTAAATGTGACACTCTGCCCTCGAGCTGGTGTATCTGGCCTCAAAACTTCATATTGAGCCCCCTATGCACCACGTCTGGGACTGTACGACAGTGAACAAGTTCCTGTCTGGACCTGCTCCCGGGGGGACAAGCCCCATCCTCAGTGGCAGTTCCATCAGAAGGTGGTGCAGAGCCAACAGAGGTGGAGGTCCAAGGCTGGGCCCCAGATGTGCTGGTGCCTGGTGCCTTGGCCAGCTGAAGTGGGACAGGAGGTTCTGCCAGGACCTCCAAACCCATACAGCCCATGGTGTTGCAGTTTTAACACAGATATTGCTTAGTACTAGTCAACAGCATTCAGGATTACTTATAACAGCATGCATAGATATGACCATCAACCCAACACAACAGATGGTATACATTTGCAGAGGGAACACAACACATGCATATATACTGCATGACATCTGTACAAAGTGTAGAAGACTTATGAATGCAGCTATGAACAGTGGCCCATTATTGGCATGTCACTGAACCCCAGACAGTGACTGTCATGTCACTGTTTCATGTGACATATGTCCAATCAGGGATGCGATGGCGGTAACTCTCATCACTATCACCATGTACAGACTGCAATCCTCACACTATGCTCTTGCAGTTCACAAATATGTGTTCAGTGAGTAACACAGGAAAAAAAATGGTTCCACACACTGACCAGTCCACAGATGGCCCTACAGATGGGGGTTCCCTCACAAACAGAGCACTGTCTTGTCAGTTTTAAAACATGCAGAATAGCCATTACCACACACAACTTGTGAAACTGGCAGCAGTCTCAATGAAGCATAGCTATACTTACATGCTGTAGTCATGTCTGGCACATCACCCTCCTGTCTTTAGGCTATTTTCCACTGTGTATCTTGTTTGAGGAACATCCAAATATCATCTGTGATGCCGTTTACCAAACACCAGATCCAGGTTACACTCACAGCGACAGTCATGGGCAAACGCCAACATGATATTCCTAGATATTGTACTGTGTTTCCATACGATTGGCTATGAGAACATCATCACAGCTGTTCCACATGCAATCAGCTAGATGAGGACTGTAATAGGTGCAGTGGCCATCACCTGATCATGACCATCACTTACAAAACACAAACTGCTGCCGAGCAGGTGTGCAACTCACACCCACCAGAGAGTGTGTGGGAGGGACAGACAGAGGCAAAGTACATCAGAGAAGGGCTTGGAGACTAAAACCTAAGCATCATCTTTCACACACCTACCAGTACAGGGATTCAGACCCCTTACTGGCTAGTCATTACTATTACAAGTGCATGCAATTACTCCATGTGCCACAAAGCTGACATGTTGGTGTGCTGTAAGAACAGATATATGTGCTGGTGAGTGACATCTGCAACAGAGATATAGTAGACATACATTAGGTGTAGCACACATGGCTGTCCACATGAATGGATGTCATTGTCAACACAACCACATTCTGTAATGGACTTACATTGACAGACACACTTTGCCAGGCCCACAAATACACTTCCTAACTACTTAGTCTGCCACACTGCAGTAATGCACAGGTGCTACATGCACCACAGGGGATATCTGGAGGTTCTATGGGCTAGGGCATGTGAATGTGTCTGACATCAGTCGGTATGCCAAATGGGAGTTATACTGGGTGTGACTGTGGTTTGGAGCATACTACATACACAGACACAAGGTGCCAGTACCGACATGCATGTGTGCATTGCTTCATGGGTGTGAAGTGGCTGGCTGTGCAAGATGGCTGTACAAGGCTGGGTGAGGGGTAATCCTTGGCATCATGCCCCCGACAATGGTGTGCAGTGTTGTACAGGGGTGTAGTGTCTGCAGTGTCCCACACAGATGGGTATTGTATGAACTGTCCTGACATCCTTGTTACCATTGTGTATGGCCATTGCTTTGCAATGCATGCCATGTCTGTGTGTGATGGTCCTTGATATGGACATTGCCTGGGATGTGCATGTCCCACAATAATGTACAGTGACATGTACAAGCGTACCTGGTTTGACCGGCACATGTTGTGTACACAGATATGCCAATACTGGTCTGGTTTGGCAGGACCTGCTTACAGACAGCAGGTTGACCCTGCACCTGCATTGATAGCATGATACAGGTATGTCAGTGGCATCAGTCTATATATGGCATGTGTGTAAGACATTGTATGGCCTCTGTGGATCACATTTGATGGCACCACATATGTTGCAGGCACCCAGTGGGGAACATAGTGAAGGCACATTGTCCGCAATTATGTGCCTTTTGTACTGCTGGACCAGGTGCCATGCCCTCTGCAGCCCACTGCAATCACACCATGCCTACTATCTATCTTCAATGTACAGGGTATAAGCAACATAGCGGGATATTCTAGGCAAGTGTGTCTGTGTATGACACATGGGTTCAGAAAGTATTCCGGGTAATAGTAGGGTTGCATACCTTGTTCACTAGGCCTTTTGCCAGATGTAGGGGTATGGCTTGCCACCACAGTCCCTTGGCTGATTGACATCTGTACTCCTCGTGAGGTGGACATTGTGACATATAATATGGACACCATATAGAAAAACTACAAAATTCACTCCCCAACATGTCTAGTGGTTAGACACTCACAGCCACCTCCACACAGACTCTGACTGTCAAACACACACACACACACACACACACACACACACCTACCATGTGTTGGAATAGAACCCCTACCTAACAAGTTTATCACACTACAACATTACGCAGTTATAGCATGCACTACTGGGATTATTGGGTTAAAGCAGTTCCAGAGGTGTATTACTAAGGTGGGTGACAACAGTAGGATTGCCAAAGGTGGTTATGTAAATTGTATAGAGTGTGCATACTCTAAAAATCATTGTTCTTTCTCAGGCAGACAGACACACATACACAGTTGGCCTCTCTTGGAATAAAATTCCTACCAAACTAGTTTATCACACTACAGCATTATGCATTTACAGCATGAGCTATGGAGAATACTGAGTTACAGCAGTCCCAGAGGTGTATTTCTAGGTGGGTGACATCAGCAGGAATGCCAAAGGTGGTTATGTGAATTGTAAAGAGTGTATATACTCTAAAAAGAATTGTTACTTTCTCAGGCAGACACACACACACAGTTGGCCTCTCTTGGAATAGAACCTCTATCTAACTAGTTTGACACACTATAGCAATACACAGTTACATCATACGCTACAGAGAATCTGGGTTACAGCAGTCCCAGAGGTGTATTTCTAGGTGGATGACATCAGCAGGATTGCCAACAGTGGGTATGTGAATTGTAAGAGTGTGCATACTCTAAAAGCATAATTTTATTCACAGGCAGGCAGGCAGACAGACACACACACACACAGTTGGCCTGTCTGGGATTAGAACACCTACCAAACTAGTTTAGCACACTATAGCATTACGCAGTTACAGCGCACGCCATGGAGATTACTGGGTTGCAGCAATCACAGAGGTGTATTTGTAGGTGGGTGACATCAGCAGGATTGCCAAAGAAGGGCATTTCAAGTGTACTTCAAATTGTACATGTCTGTTACCTGCATGAAAAGACATTTACACCTGCTTACAACTGCTTAAAAGTGTCTTATGCAGTTCTAATTGACAGTATCAACAAGGCTTGCATGTCTTGAACCTTGGACCATGCACATTAAGGTCACTGGACGTATCACTAAGCCATCTGGGTTGTATACATGTTGTATGGAGTCTATAATGCACATCTTACTACAGGTATTCCACAGTACTGAAAACAAATGGGATAATCACTTTGTGTACATATGTACAGTACCCTTGAATGTACTGTACTCTCTGAAACAACAAGGACAAGTCCACATCTGTACAACTGTCTTAACTACATATATATATATATATATATATATATATATATATATTTATACACCTACGGGATGTGTACACACACACACACACACACACACACATATATATATATATATATATATATATATATATATATATATATATATATATATATAAACAGACACATATATATATATATATATATATATATATATATATATATATATATATATATATATATATATATATATATATATATATATATATATATATATATATATCTATACACACAGAAGGGTCCCAAAGGAACCGATGTGCACACAAAACAGAGGCATCTCTTGTGTTATAACATTTAAATACTAAGCAGTTTACCAGAGAATGGATGGTTGTTGTGTATGTGGAGTTTGGGGTGGGGAATGATGGCTAATGTAATTTACCCCAGGGGTTGTGGAGTTAGGTTGGGGGAATGATGCATATGGACTTACACCCCAGTGACCACTTCTGTGTCACTGCTCAACAGTGGCACACGAAAATAGCATACCCAACTTTAGTCATGCTTGACCGTGTATTATTTTACCATTCCTAACTATGTAATACTTTGTAGACACCGGTCACCACAGATGGCTACTATGGTGTGCTAAAAAGACATTACATGTGTATGCCTGGCTACAGGGTAGTCACTTACACTTGCCAGTATTGTGCATACACGTCTTGCCTATGTAAAGGTAACTAGTACAGTGGTATGCAGTTGGGGTATGTGCCACAGAACACATACAATTAAACTTACTCTGATTCTACTTCTGAGCTGGGTGACATCACAGGACTGATTTTTTGCAGTTGGGAGAGGGGAAGAGAGAGGTTTAGCAGTTGACAAGGATAAATGCAGCAAAACCCACTGTCATGACAGGATGCAGACACAAATACACACACACAACCACACTCAGCCATTTGCTGAGACACACACACACAAATACACTCAGCCATTTGCTGACACACACACACACACACACACACACACACACACACACACACACACACACACACACACACACACACACTCAGCCATTTGCTGACACACACACTCAGGCATTTGCTGTCACACACACAAACACATGCACACAGATGCCAGTGGTGGGATCAGAACTCCTGCCTATCTACAGGTCACTATTACAGGACTACACAGCTATGAGATGCACCACAGCGATTACACATTCCAAGGTAGTCAGACTGCCCTTCTAAGATTGAGGACAACAACAGGGAGACTGACAGTCACGAAGTACATAGCTGTAAACCTGTGTGTTTAAAGTAGGTGTCCATTACAACCTGTATGGACAAACAAGACTCGTCATCTGCAGGTAGGCCTGAGATGTATAGTTGTAGCACAACAGGACCCTGAACTGGAGTATGGCCATCTGTGGAATGGACAACTACTATCACTATACAGGGTTACAGTGGGCATGCTCATACACTTAGTAGCACAGGACCATTTGGGATGCACTATGACTACAACTACACAAGGTTATAATGGGCATGCTCATACACTTAATAACAAAGGGCTTGTTGGATGCACTGACTCAAATTACACAAGGTGGCAGTGTGTACGCTTATACACTTAGTAGCACAGGGCTGTTTGGGATGCACTCCGATTCTAACCACAGAAGGCCACAATGTGCATGCTCATACACTGACATGTACAGAACATGTTGTAATAGACTCCTATTGTAAACACACAGGTTTACAGCTATGTACATCTTACCTGTCAGTATATATGCACATCATACTGGGGCAAGAGGTGAGGCATGTGTTATAACATGGTCTTGCAGGTGTGCTCTCCGGAGCATTGAAACATGTCTCAGCCACTGCACTGATATGTTCTCCATGTTAGGCATTGACATATGTGTGTCTGTATTGTGTTTCTGACATGTATCATTGTGTAGCGAGACCCACAGTCTATTGCTTGGCTGTCCCTGTAACAGCAGTGGACCTTCACTTGAACTGTGCATTATGAAGGCACTATAGGTGAAGCATGAGCCCTAGGCAATATCCAGATTCCCAGGGGTGACAGATACAGGGCCTGTCTGGCAAAGCATCATGGTCTGTCAACCAAGTTATCCCAGGCAGACAGATACTGGATACCTTTTGACTTGCACCACTACACTAGACAATTGTGGAATACAATACTTTTGTCCCTGTACTGAAGTATCATTCTGGCCAATGGCAGAATGCTACTCAGGCCTTGGGACATACCTGCATGGGCTACAAGACCTGTCAATTCCTACGTGTTTCCATGCAGACCAGGCTACTGCATCACAGGTCCTGCACAACAACATGGAATATGCCAGAGCCATGTGTATAGTTTAAAAGGTGGTCTGAATGTATGGGTATGTGGCTAATCATGACAGACAGGCAGCTGACAGTATGGATGCCCTCATATAGGTTGGTGTGTAACATAGTGCTAGAGTTTGCATTCACAAATGAGTACTGTTGGGCATGTTTCCAGCCACGTGTTCTGAGGTGTGGCACAATTATGCAAACTATGTCATACAGTTTGTGTATTTTGGTGTCTGTCTCTTCCAGCTTGGGGGGTCACTTGTTTGGCCGGATACTTAGAAGTGTCGGTGCACCTGTGAATGTGTGTGATTTCTGGTAGTGTGTGTGGGTGTCCTTACTGTGTTCTGGTAAGGTGTGTGTGGGTGTCCTTACTGTGTTCTGGTAAGGGTATGTGCTGGTTGTGTTGATGAGCTGCATGTGTTAACCTACACCCCATGACTGTCCAGTCCAGTCATGGCTGTAGACTGGTCTGCTTTCCAGCTTACCCCTGTAGCTGGATCCCAAACAATGTATGGGGAATGGTGTTAGGTGGGTTTGGCAGTGTACATGGCATAGAGATTACATTCCCCCAGGATGGCCACATACACAAAGCTGACATTACTAAAAACCAGTAGCTGACTAGTGGACATGCCTGTATGAGCATTCAGTACTACAAGTACCAAGTACTGTATTTAGTTTATGTATTGCTCATGAAGATTTTTTTAGACAGTCATGCTCACATGTAAATATTTCTGTTATGGATGTGACAACACTGGCTATTATGGAAACATTTTGGCTACCTTTAGCAGCAATCCTCCTCTGAGGAGCACATCACATCCTGTTAGATGATTAAAGATGATGCAAGTGTCTACAGCTCTGTTTCCTTCTCTGGGTATATATTCACATATCCACCAGAACCATGAGCATTGTTGGGCACAGACACCCACTCTCCAAACAGAGTCATGTATCAATAGACTCTGATGCCACTATCAACATGATCATGATATAATCAGATAGTGTGAGCCATCACCTATGAAGCAACTATTACACATGGGCAGTTGTCTCCTACATCTTACAGTCCTACTGCAGATGTTATACTGGAGTTAAAGATGATATGCAACCTGTTTCATTCCAGTGCTGTGCACTGCCTTACATGCATTATGTGCAAGCGGCTGTTAGGTTGGCAATGACAGGTTGGGCTACACAAACCTGGTAGTTCAACCAGTGTGACTCTACTCTCAATATTATGTAGGTGTGCACATAGCCATTTGGCCCAGCCCTGTAACAAGGGTCACTACACATTTGCATAAACATGTACACATGTACAGCTCTTATTGCTTGCAAATGAGACTAGAGTACTAGAGAAGTGCAGCCCTGTATCAAGGGTCACTATACATTTGCATAACATGTACACATGCACAGCTGTTATTGCTTGCAAATGATACTAGAGAGGTCCATCCCCGTAACAAGGTTCACTACACATTTGCATAACATGTACACATGCACAGCTCTTATTGCTTGCAAACAATACTAGAGAGGTGGATATCATATGTGTTATGTGCATGGATAGTTACCTGGCTCTTCCAATTATCTTTGCTATCATGCTGCTAAACTGTCAGATGAATACAAATGATATGTATCTTGTTACTGAGTATTGTAATTGCCAATAGACATAACTACTGTTTGCATAACATAACAGAACTGCTATGTAAAATAGAAAAGAGATCTGCCTAAAATACTGTACATTACTCAGTTATTGGCACAATATCCCACAATGCACACCATATTTGCATGGTAAGCCCATCTTTAACATGTTCATCTTACTTATACACCTATACATATGTCAACTGTTACAATATATTGACATATACTATCCCCTATTATAGCACATACTTGCTGGACCAATCCTGGCACTGACAGTGGCTGGAAGCGAATTGGTGGGTTCCAAGCCCATATTATCCCTTGTGGTGTATGCAGAGTTTGCCGAGTGACCTACAGCAGTACACACATAGAATACTACAAGCATTACTACTGCTCAACAACACATCGCTACAAAATAGCTACTTCCACTTTATGCATTGATTACACTGTAATTCTTACAGAACAGGTACTACATACACAGACATACTACATGTTATACATACCTTCTTAGTAATCAAAGATGTTAATAACCAAAAAACGGAAGGTGCAAAAAGTAATTAATAACCATAGAAAAGCACCTCAGATCCAGGAATGTTGTCATGAACAGTTTAATGATAACCACACATATGTAAACGCTGAACAGAGAGAAACTAACGTTGACAATATTACACAAAACGTTTTCGTCTTCAACTTCATCAGATGAAATCACCCTCGTGAGCTCACATTTTATACATAAATAATTAACAAACATCCAATGACAGCACAGTTCCAATTAAATAATGAGTTTAAAAGTATACTAATAAAGTACTCAACAATGTTGTATACATGCCCCTTACATAATAAATATAAATATAAAAATTGCTTGTATTAAACATTTTGTATGTGCATATTCTTAATAACCTTGTCCTATTAGTTAATAAAAAATACATTATAAAAAATCCCCTCTAGTAGTGTTTATCATTACAAATAAAATCCAAAACAAGCAAAATGTTCATTAAATGTTTCTGTTTATATTGTTGTAGAAATTCATCAAAACACACTGAATATATTTGAAGATGTTAAAATAGTGGACATATACTTATAACTTTGCAGACCTCAATTTCAATACTAGAATGAGCGAAATCATATCATTAAGACACAGAGGTCTGTTGGCTTCTAATATTATTTGCCAATATAATTCTCTGTATTCTACTAGCATTTCCCACATCCCACCCCTAGGGTCAACAAACACAGTTTCTAAAACAAAGAACTTAAATTCTGCTAGTTTACTTTACATATATTGGTATGTTTATATAATGCATTATTTTCTTTTTTGGTCCTAATGTCATAAAGGTGCTCATAAATTCTTTGCTTGAGCTTCCTTTCACTCTTCCCAACATAAAATGCATCACATTTTGTGCAAGTAACTAAATAAATGATACCTTTAGTATTACAATTTACAAAGGTACCTAATGTCAATTTCTTTTTCCTAGCTTGTAAATATAATGATTCACTAAGAGTGAGGTATGAACAGTAATTACACCTTCCACATTAAACAAGCCTGTTTTCTTTTTAGTACCATTTTCAAAAATGTTCTTATTCATCCCTCTCTCTAATATATTCTTAATATTGTTGCCCCTCCTGTAAATGAATTTTAGTTCGTTATCAAAAATGTGGTTTAAATCAGATAACCTAGCAACATTTTTCCATTCTTTGTCAATAATCCTTTTAAGTATTCCTGACTATCATATGTAGTTATAATACCTGAACCATAGTTTTCTCTTCTGTTTGCATTGCCTACTTCTTGTAAGGCACTTGTTTCACCTTTACCTAATATAGGTGCAAACCTACCCCTCCTGTCACCAGTAACTTCCCTACATATCTGATCAAAAAGTTCACCTGGGTAGCCTCTATTTAAAAATAAACCTTTCAATACTTCACATTCACTGTAGTAGGTAGTATCATCAGAAGTCATTCTACTTAAACATACTATTTGACCTTTCAACACACTTCTCTTTTGATGGGGTAGATGTGAGCTAGTGTAATGCAAATATGAATTCCAGAAAGTCTCTTTTCTATATATTTTAGACATAAAACCATCCTTGGTCTTTATAATGTTTACGTCCAAATACTTTAACTGTTGATAATTAAAATCATGTGTAAATTTAAAAAAAATAGTTGTTCCGTTCACATATTCAATAAACAGGTTAAAATCATCCTCATTTCCTCTCCATAAAAAACATAAATCATCTAAAAATCTGCCATAAAATGTCCAAGAATTACTAGAAACAGAAGTTAATAAAAATGTATTTTCCCAATGTGCAATGATGATACTGGAATATGTAGGAGCACAATGTGCACCCATGGCAACACCCCTACACTGCTTAAAATATTCTCCTCCAAAGAAAATAAAATTATTTTTTAACACTGCCTCCATTAACACTAAAACTGTTCTAAAATCGTTATGTGTAATTCCTTTAAAACCCACTAACATTTCTTTGAACCACTCAAGTCCTATGTCGTGTTATGGGGTTTACAGAGTGCTTACCAGACATATCGTGCTAATAATCAGCACTCAGTAACACTTCCTGCTGTACGAACCTTTCAACCCTCTGAAATGGGATTAGTTCATACAAACTCTGTTACATCAGCAGCTGTTCAATTGTACAACAGCAACTATTTCACATAGGGCCATGTTAGTGTGTCTGTGCCAGTTATGTTAAGGTTTCAGCAGATGTTGTACAGTAGTTGAATAATAGGTTATGGTATGACAGTATGTATTGATGAAATTATTTTGGTTGTGGGGTAGATGTTAGTGGGTGTACATAGCACATGCAGGTGTGTAGGAATCCCTTTTATACAACGTCTATAAGTGTGTGGGTGTTCTTTCCCTATGTGAACACCTATCCCTTAGTGGACTAATACTATGGTAATTGCAGGCTGATTCTTTAAGGCACTGTTAAATGCTTCCTGTACAGCATGCAGGTACTATTAGTTCTTGAATCCTTTTGGCAATACATCAGAATGTAATAAAGTTTTGCAAAATGAAAAGCTGTCTGTGTATTTCTGTCATGGATATTTGCAGTCATTGCAGTTGTGTTGGTGACTGTGTCCATAGAACATATTTGTAATAGTGTATTGGCATATATTCTTCATATGTCATGTTCATATTGTTTGGGGGGGGGTGGGGACGGAATGTGTGATTGCTATGGTCCATGTTATAGTCAGATATGAACACTTTGGATGCTGTCTACAGATATATATATATATATATATATATATATAGTATATGTATAGAGATATATATATATATATATATATTGCATACATTTATCTGTACCTCCATAGATGTGTAGATGTTTTTATCCTATCTATATATATATATATATATATATATATATATATATATATATATATATATATATATATATATATATATGTGTGTGTGTGTGTGTGTGTGTGTGTGTGTGTGTGTGTGTGTGTGTGTGTAGACCTGTATATATGTATCTCTCTTTCTATATATATTTATATATGAGCATACACCTTTAATTGGTTACATGGCGAGTTGTCCTATTTCAACACATCCCTCCCTTTTGTGTTTTAACCTGTCTGCATACACAACTGGGAGAGGTACATCCCAGGTAGCTTAGTGTTAGGTTACTCTGAAAATGGAGTACATGGTTGCGGGTTCTACACCTGAAAGGTGTTATTATTTTACCTCTCAGAGTAGGCACTGGTAGGGAAAGTGTGAATAACGCACATTTACGTGGTTGTAAGCAGGTTTGCCTGTGGTCTGTGAGACGTTAATCAAAGGTTAAACCTGTGAAGTGCTTCTCCATTTACCATGTTTCAGCACCGCTTACTGTAGCGCAAACCCATGGAAACCCACTTACAACTGCTTAAGAGTGCTTTAATCCACCTGCATCCAGCAGCCCTTTTTCTGGCCCTCAAAATAACCTAACAGCCCTTGAACCCAGGACCATGAACACGACAGTCACTGACTTTACCACTAAGGCATCTGAGATATGTACAAATTTTATGGTGTTTAGAATATACATTTTACTACAGACATTCCTCACTACTGAAAACAAATGTGACAGTCAGTTGGTGTACATATGTCTGATACATGTTAATGTTCATATGTTTATGAAATTAGGTGTTGCAATTTGACATGACAGGGTGTATTATGAATGAGAAAGGTTCTTGTTTTGTGTCCTTTTTATATTGTCACCATACTCCATGTATACCCCTCCAGTTCATTTATTGGACATCCGACTCAGGCCCTCCTTGATGCATGATTTCATTAACCATCATTCCTCCCCCACCCCAATCTTCACATACACAACAACCGCCCCTTCTATGTTAAATTAGGTTAATATTAATTGTTATAATACCAGAGCTGCATGTGTTTTGTGTGCACTCCAATTCCTTTGGAGTGCTTCTGTGTCACAAAGTGTGTTCATAGATGTTTATATATACGGCTATTGGTAACTGTTTATAATATATATATATATATATATATATATATATATATATATATATAGATATATATATATATTTTATTGTATTAATTTGTAACAGTAATACATACGTAGACTGGAATGTGTTGGTTCACAAACTACATTACATTACAATGTACTGTACATACGTACACAAAGTGAGTGCCCCCATTTGTGATCATTACAGTGAAATGCATATTGTGTTAAGTGTAGTCTCAAGACCATAAAACATGTATTCACCTTGGATGGCTTAGTGGTAAGTCCCATGACTATAGTGTGCATGGTCCAGGGTTCGACACCTGCAATGTTTTACAAATGTATTTTACTCCAGAATAAGGGTCATTTAAATAGTTGTAAGCATGTTTTGTTTGACATTATTGCAGTGGTCAAACACAGTTAAACAAACTTTGTAACGTATAAACTGTACGTGTAAACACGGCCACATCCGCTAATTACATAGGATATATACATGTCAGTGAAGTAACATCTCACTATGTGCTGACATAACATTACATTCTCTGTTGACTGTACTATCCAGCACACATGGGTTTATATGGGTGTTTCAAATGATTATGATACAGACGATTGCTACCTATATATGTAAGCTGTGGTTAAAGTATACTTTTGAACATAATAAACATTCCTGCCTTTATCGGGATTGGAACCTCGAATACACAGATACTATGCAGATGCTGTAACCATTACACTGTTAACATTAACATTGCTTCTGCCTATTTCCTATTTAGATTATTTCTATGTGTAAGCTACGCTAAGCAAAGTGTGGTGGCTCCCTGAACTCATTGAGATTCACGCACTCTTGAAATAACAACATATAACAAATTTACTGTGAGACAATAAATTACATTCCTAACTACATTAGGTATAGCCCCTCAATGACACACTTCAAGGGAAACCTTGTTGTGTGAATGGGTAACAGAATATACACCTCTGGGATCATGTGTCCCAGAACCATACAGTGAGGGGGTGGTGTAGCCTGTCCAGTTTGAAAACTGCGAGACATGTTGGGGTAATTGAATGGTGTTGAATTGCCACATTAATATGCCCTCTTTAGATCCCTAAGTGCCCCTATCACCCTCCATAACCTCAGTCTTCAACAGCTTCGAGCAACTCTGCCTGGAATTGCTTCACTGGCTATGTTTGACAGAGGCTCAGTTACTTCATCAATGGTGTGGGAAAAGCCAACACACTGTAGCTATGCTTCTAATTGCCCTTGGGCAGATAGGTAGTAGGCTATCTGTGAAGCTCTAAGGTGCAGGCCATCACAGCCATAATATCTGAATAAGCAGACCTTTAGATCACAATATACAGTAAGAAATCCCCATGTAGTTAGGAAACAGTTAAGTACAGCAAGAACATACAGAACACTAATACTTAGTTACTCCAAAAGCCTATCTTGGAAGCTAGAAGACTTGTATAAGTTTAATGCTTTCTATTGCTTACCAGTAGATTATCTGCAGGAGAGATGAAAAACAAGCACAGATGGGGAACATGCATGCAACGATACCATACTGGCCTATGTGTCAGCCTTAGGCTTTGGAATACTGGCCAAGGCTATTGGCGCCCCCTTGGTGCCTTATTTCGGTTAGTCTTGAAGGTGAATACCAGCTCTGTAAACAGCACAATAGCAGATTCAATGACGGTCATGCTGCTCAAGACCAGGGCTCGTGATCACAACATGCATGCACTCAGAGCACTCCTCAGGATGGACAAAATCAACATGTGTACAATAACTGAGATCTGTCTTAAGGCTCCTGAGAGCACATCAGCACTACCAGACTACAACCCATACCACACATTTCAGCCACAGAACATGGACTGATACAGACATGGAGGGTCTGTATCCATATTCATCAGGGATACCTACACCTCCAGTTTAGTGGGGCAGCATGATACCTCTGAGATCATCCATGTGCAGCTAACATCAGCCACAACTGCAATGTAAACTATGGCCTGCTACGGATCACCCTCCATGACCCAGGACCACCACTCCACCTACCTGGAGACAGTGGAGAACATGACAGTCCTAATGCACACCCTGGCATTGGTCGATGTCAACTACCATACCATTAACTGGGAAACATACTCCTGTACTCACTTCCAGGCCCAGCGCTTCCTGGAATTTATCGCCTCATATGCCCTGTATCAGGTGGTAACCTCTCTAACGTGGAGTGGAAACTACTAGAAGTGGTCATCACCAACATGGGCAACAGGTGCACCACAGTGGAGGTTAACTGGTCACTGGTTAGATCTGACCATAAACTATTCATTGTTTCCACACCCAAGCATCTCCCCCACCCACTGATACCACAGTGTATACCTTTCCTACAGCTAAATTTGCACTAGTAGTGACAGGGGTTGGGGGGGTCACAGCCCTCACGCTAAGGGGAAACACTGCTCAAGATACAGACAGATTTACAAATGCAGTCTATACACATCTACACAGATGTATGGATCATGCCATCACTGGTAAACCAAGACTCACTCTTAGACAAGGACACTGGTCTGGTGGACATCTGCAATAAACAGGCTATACTACAGAAGTAGGACAGAGTTCCAAACAAACAGCAAATCCCACAAAGATCAGACATCTGTGACCACTATTAGTATGATACGCAGGTCCATCATGACATCATCCAAGGCTAACATCAGCAGGAGAATACGCACAGATTCAAAAGTTAACCACAAAGCCTTCTTTGGCTATGTCAAGGATCTACGTGGTGACACGCAGATTTATACTGTGCCTGTGAAATATAGCACAAAATATGCTGACCCTACTGATATCGCCAACATCCTTGCAGATACACTCAGTGCATACTTCACCCCCCTAAAGAGCCCACGACACTACCCGAAAGGTGCAGTATCCCACACATCAGAGACACACAGGTGGAAATGGCCCTCTCTAATAGCAGAACACAGCATCAATGGAGACAGATGTTATCCCAGACTGCATCTTGCAAACTGTACAAGACAACGTGACCCCCCCCCACCTAATTAAGCTTTCCTACCTCAGCCTCTCCACAGGCTAGATGCCCATACAATGGCATGTGGCACAGTTATTCCACTCCATCAAGGTGGAATCACAACTGACCATGGTAACTACCACCCCATAAGCCTGACTAGCCTGATCTGCAATGGTATGGTTCACATCCTCATGGCACTCATTAGCAAAAGACATTGGTGACCTCCGAATACAAGATCCAACCCAGGTCAGCTTGGTTGAGTGCAGTTCATGCCTACTGAACCTGTTTGAAGTCTTATATACAGTCACCAAGACATTAGATGACTTGGAGGTGGTTTACACATACTATCTGGACCTCGCCAAGGCTTTTGACACCATGCCCCACTCAGGTATTATTGATAAACACACCAGCCTGTACATACACCCATACATCACAGGTTGGGTTGCCAATGGGCTTACACACAGAACGTACATGGTATGACTAGTAGTATCCAGGTCCAACTCTTGACCAGTCATGACTGGTGTCCCACAGAACTTAGTTCTGGAAGCCCTACTGTTTGGCATATATGTCTCAGAGGTACAGGCAAGCACAGGTGGACTACAGCAGGCCATGTTGGCAATGACTGCGAACTGGGAGCCATGATTGATTGTCCAGCTGACACAGACATCCTTCAAGGGGCCTCAAAGAGAACATCACAAGGTGTCAACGTCACAGCCTCCAGACAAGTGCCACTAACTGCATGGTCATTCCATTGTGGAAATGGCACCCACATATTAACACATACGTGGCAGCAACTTTAATATGGATGAGGTAATGGGGTATCTGGGGACTAAGGTAGATAGTGATCTCCCCTTTGACAATCATATCTCCACAGTAGTTAGGACATCCTTCTATGTAAGCCATCTGATTACTAAAGGATTCCCATCTAGACATACTGTGGTTATAGTGCCTCTTTACTCATCACTCATTAGTCCCATCATTGGGTATAATAACCCATGCGGGATGTACCTCAGAAGACATTTCCAACAGCTGGAAGGTCCACGAATGTACCTCGCCAAGGGGAATACTGGCCTCCAACATATGGCCTATGCAGACAGACTGAATAAACTCCTGCTTTACTCAGTGGCATCTCATTTACCCAGAGATGATCTCCACTGGCCAACACAGCCATGTCGAACTCAGGCTTGATGGATATGCTCCACCTATGGGAATCCATGTCACAGTGAGCCACACACTGTAGTGAACTGAAACATGCCACAACAAAAACTCAAAGATGCTGGAGTGGCAGTTTCCTGTCACAGACACTCCCCATACTTTGGAACAACATCCCTAACTACATTATACAGAGCCCCCTCACTAACACTCTGCAAGAGAAACCTTGAAGAGTTGATGGGGAACAGTAGTTGCACCCCAGGGAACCCACCATTGGCTCTCCTCCACAGAGGGACAGTTAATGAATCAATGGGGTTGCAAAAGATGACACATTTTGGCTGGGCTTATGAAGGGCCTCTGGCAGTTGGCCAAGTACCTACTGATAAATCTATACATACAGTATCTACATATGCTGATAGCTTAATTTACTGTTCAGGTGTTGACTTACCTTGTGCCAATGGCAGTTGTGTGTGCAATAGTTGATGGCAGCCTATGTTGGACGCACACAGTAGACTGCCTTTACGTGAGAATTTACAGGTAGTCTTGTGTGTGCCATCCATTTTTACTGTGTGTGGAGGTGGAGAAAGGTGTCAGTCCCTAGGTGCCTACACTCACTGTGTGCAATATATGTTCCCTCTTTGCCAAGGCATGGGCATACTGGGCATGCCTCCATCTGCCTACTGGGGCTGGCTTAGGGTGTTCATGGTCTGAGTACCTCGCCCCCTTCCCTTGGGCCTTTTTGGTGGGGGGTTTAGGGGTTAATTTGTCCCTTCCCACGGGAGACCTTTGAAAGGTTATGGCCCCTTGGTGGGGCCCTGTGCCTTGGAGGAGTTTTTGGAAGGCCCCCGAATGTCCGGCACCGGCCCATTTCAGGCCCCCAAAACACTTTGCCAAAAGGGTTCCGGTTTGTGTTTCCCTTTCATTAGCTTTTCCCATGGTTTTAGGTGTTTTTCCTGGGGGAAACCCATCATACTTTTCCCGGGTTGGATAGCCAGCATACCAGGGGGTTTGGGTTCCCCCTGGTAAGCCATTGAAAACCCAATGGGGATTTTGGGGTGAATTCGGGGCTGGGTTTTTTACAAAAATCCCTGGGGGAAAAAATTAAAAAGCCTTGGGTATATATTATTGTGCCCCACCCCCCGGGTCATCAAGTTTTGGTTAAGGGTATTAAGAATGAAAAAATTCATCCCATAATGAAATCAAAAAGCTCCCTTTGGGGCCAAGTTCAAGGGGGGCCAATGCATTTTTAAATAGTGCTGGGGAAATTAAAAACCAATCCTTTGCAAAGGAGAGGTTAATGGGGGGGAGTTCCTGGCGTTGGGTTTCCCCCTTTAGGGGTTTAAAAACCCAGGGTCCCCTTGGGGGTTTAAAGGGGGAACGGGGAAAATGTAGGGGGGGCTTGTCTTAAAAATTTGGGCAAAACCAGTCGGGGCCCTCTGCCTAAAGGGGGGTTGTGTTTGTTTGTTAGGAGGCCAAAATTTCCCCCTGGTTCTGTGGGGGATCGGTATTTGGGAAAAGGGGTTTGGGCCCCTTTTTAGGGGAAGGGTATGGAAAAAAATAAAAAATCTGAAAGGTTTTGGAAATTGGGTAAAAATTTTTGGCAAATTTTTCACCGGGAACAGGGGGCCAAATCTGGTGAAACCACAAACCTTTGAAAAGAAAGGGGAAGGGGGGGTTATTTTTCAAAAAAACCCTTTTTTTCCCCGCGAAAAGCCTTGGATATGTAAAAGGGGGCCACTTTTTCCATACTTAGGGAAAGTCCCCGGGGAGCGGTTTTGGAAATGCCTATTTGGGGGGATCCGGTTTAATTAAAGGGCCCCCAGATTTCCCGGCAGGAAGTAGTTTTTTCCCCAGTAGGCCCCACACCTTGGGGGCAAGACTCTTTTGAAAACCCAAAATTTAAGCATGCCTTAGGGGGGTGAAAACCACCCACCCTGCACTATGGGAAAATTTTTAAAAAGTGTAAAAAGGGATAAAACTTTGGTTTTCCCATTTGGGGGATCAGGGAAAACTTTAATTATTTTCAGGGTTAGACTCCAGGCTTTAACCCCACTGTGGGGGAACCTGGGGGGTTGGGGATGACCACTTTAACCCCCCAGGGGAAGGGGAGGTTTCCCCCGGGGAATCCCGGGGGCAATGAGGGAAAATTGGGAAGCGGGTGGAAGGGACTTTCCCAGAATTTTTGGAGTTGCCACCCCAAAGCCAGGGGGGCCCTGGGAAAGGGGTATGTTTCCCCGGGTCTCCGGGTTTAAAGGGGGAAATGGGGTTTCAGGGGGGGACCCTACAGGCCACATTCCACCAGTTTGGTGATGTTACTGCCAATGACACAATACTTCCCCAAAACCCGGATTTTGGCCCAGAATATATCCCCCCCATTTTGGCAGTCCAAAAGGTTTGGGTGAAATGTGTTAAAATTTTTATTTGGGGGCGGGTGCCTAAAAAGGAAACCCTTAAGCCGGGTTTCGAATGCCCGGGATTTTGGGATGTTGTCCACCTAAAGGATCTTGCCCCCCCACATTTGGTGTCACCCCCGGGTTGTTTTTTTCCCATAACCCAAATTTCCCCATTGGGGGGTGTTTAGGGACTGGAACCTTTGAGACTCCCTAAAATAAACCCCCCATGGGGAATGCCTTGGGCCAGTTTTCCAAATAATAAACCAGGGGTTTTTTGGGGATCTTAAAAATTAGGTTCCCCTTTGGGCTTGCTTTCCCCGGGTGGAAACCTTTTAAGGCAAAAAAAAACCAAAAATTTCAAGTTTCCAGTTTCCAAATGGTTTTTGGGAAAAAGTGACGGGGGACAGTTTTTTGAAGGTTTTTCCGCCCAAACCCCCTTTTCCGGGGCCCACAGGGATTTCTCACTGAAACCTAAAGGCCGATTACAAAGGGCGTAGGGCCCGGGGCAAGGGGGAACAATACCCACACCTATTGGCCCAAGGGAATTGAAAAACCTTTCCTTCCCCGCACCAAATAAAAGGGAGCCCCAAGATACCTGAAAGAAATTTAAGGCAGAGTTGCTTGGAACCCCTTTTGAAACCCCTTTGGGGGGGTAAGGGGCATTATAAACAAAAAAGGGGGGCATGTTAAGTTGGGGAATTAAACCATTAATTTCCCCAAAAGGGGGTTCTTCCCCACCCAAAATGGCGGGTTTCCCCACCCCTTGGCTTAAAGGGCCCCCTGGGAAAACCAAGGGAATCCCGGGGTGATTTCTTTTTCCCCTTTCCCCCCCAAAAAGGGTTTTCCCTTGAAGTGTTAGTGGGGGGCTTGTAAATGAGTTTAATGTTTTCCAAAGTAATTTTTAAGGAATTTCCCCCAAGATTTTCATTTATTTGGGGGCCCTCCTTTGTTCCCTACTTAACATAAAAACCCCAAAAATAGGTGGAGAACCTTTAAGCCAGTTTAAATGGTTTGTTCCATTAGAAAATTTTCTTGGGTTTAAAAAACCCCCAAATAAAGGGCGGGGAGTTTTTTCATTTGCAAAAAGTTACCAAAACCCCTTTGGGAAAATTTTTGGTGGAACCCACTGTTTAAAACATTTTAAAACACCCATTTAAACCCATGTGGGTTGGAGTAAGTAAAGGAATGAAATGTTAAATGGGAATTTTAGTAATCAGATTACCATAGAAGGATGTCCAAATTTAATGGGTTATTTTTAAAAGTTTTTTAAACCTTTTTTAAACCCTTCCCTTTTTAAAGGGGTCCACTTTTTTAAAAGGGGGCCTTACAAGGGTTAAATGACCCTTATTCGGGATTTCATTTGAAAAGTTCCTGTAAACCCTGGAAATGCCTGTCAGGGATTTAAAATAAGGCCCCCCGGGGTTACAGTTTAAAATGGTCTTTAGCCACCTTTTTCCCTTTTGGGCATTTTAAAAGAAAGGGTTGGGACAGTCCTTTGGGAACCCCAGTAATGACTTTTAAGGTTTGGGAAATAACCCCTTTAGTCTCCCTTTGGGGGTTTCTGTTTAAAACCAATTAAAAATATTATTATTTAAATTTTTTAATAATTTGGGTAAAGTAAAAGTTTTGTATATATATTTAAATTATATTAATTTATTATTAAAAGAAAACATTAAATGGGCCTAAATATAACCAAGGGGCATGGGGGGGCACTGGTTGGGGTTTTAACCAATGCATTTTTAATTATAACAACCTAATTAAACCATTGAAGGGGGGGTTTGTTTTAAATTTTAAATTGGGGGAAATTGATGGGAAGGGTTTTTCATCCCAAAAGGGGTTGGGATGTCCTTAAGTAAATGGAGGGCAAAATTTAGGGGGGGGGAAAATTGGCACAAAGAAAGGGAACCTTTTCATTTCTTTTTAAACACCCTTTTGGTACTTTTGGGGAAACCAAATTTCCAAAATATGAACTTTTTAAAATGTTCATTTTCATTAGGGTCACTTTTTTGTTTTTTAAAGAAGTGAAATTTGTTGTGGGTAAATTTGAAAAACCAAAATTTTTTAACAACATTCATATTTTTCAGATGTTAGTTTGGAAAAAGTCATAACTTTTTTTTGGTCCGGGTTAAAGGATTTGGGGGCCTGTTTTAAGTTATTTTTGAAAATGGGGTTTTTATCAGGGGAAAAAAGTCTTGGTTTTAAGTGGG